>NW_025544677.1:0-304950 GCF_011800055.1 Colletotrichum gloeosporioides
AAATTAGCTTTTTTTTATGTTTTTGCATAAGCGGGGAAAAAAAGGGGGGGCGGACGCTGTCAACGTAACGGAGTGTACCTTATACGCTAAGTCGCCGATGAGCAGAATTCGTCGGTAGTTCCAACGAGAGAAGACGTGCTCCTCCAATGCTACAAGTGTAGCAACCTGTCGTCCTTCATAAATATCGCGAAACGTAATTGAGTCCGAGATATTGTCGTCAAAATACTTCGATGCGAGCACCTTTTCGTCTTCTTTTAAGAACCTCGGGATGTCTTTCCCGTAATAGGTGCCGTCCATCACGTGGAAGAAGAACCAGTAAACCCGGTCTTTCGGTGCTGGAACAAGTAGATAACTCCGCCCATCATTGAAGGCAGAATGCTGCATCCCACGCCAGCCCTTGGGAAGATTCGAAATGCCAAAGATGCATTTCGTGTTTGACTTGAGACCTTCGACATTTGTAAGAAAGCCATTTATCGCTTTTTTTTGCCAGTGCAATGACTTACTTTGGGCCTCGTCTGGTGGAAACACGTTCTGCTTCTCCTCAGAAGCAAGGCGCCACATTTCCTGTCTGATAGTACTTCGGACCCCGTCAGCCCCAATGAGAATGTCTCCGGCGTATGAACTTCCGTCTTTTGTCTTGACAGTGACACCTGAGTCGGTCATCTCCACCCGGGAGACTCGCTTCCCCGTCAAGACGCGATCCTTGTGATGGATCTTTTCGTACAGAACCTGAAGAAGCATTTGCCTGTCGATGAAAACGCAGGGGTAGCCCGTCCTAGTCGAAGTCAATCATAGCGGATACATCGGACGAACTTGGCGACGCACATGCTTTCAATGCTCTCAGAAAGACTTGCGTCTTTCGTTTCTGACAGAATCCGCCCATCTGAGGATCTGATGGAGCATTTGTAGTAGATGTCACCCCCGATTTCACGCAAGCGTTCGTAGCATCCCAATTGGTCGAGGATCTTTAGACCATTGGGCAGGAGACCGATGCTCGCGCCGAGCTGAGGCGCAATGGTGGGATAGGCTTCTAGGATTAGGTAGTCGATGCCGAACTTCTCCAGCATGATGGCCAAAGATAGCCCAGAGACACTACCGCCTACAACTAGAATCCGCATGCTCTGCTCGGTCGCCATGTTGAGATGTAGGTTTGAGTGGTCCAAAGAGACTTGAACAGCCAAAGGTACAATTTGAGGTTTTGTAGTAAGGCGGTTCGTCTTTATACCCATCTCTCTCTATCTACATGACATTAAGACGCTGGCAGGTACCGGGATGCGATAGGTGTCCGCGGACCTCCATCTGTAGGCCAAGCACATGCTGAGACAGGATCCATTCAGCTTGCATACGACTTTCTCGGCATGGTGCAGCTCATTCGTAGTTTGGTGCAACACGACCTCGTTTTTGTGGTTCTCAACGATCTGCGTGTTCGGTCGTTGCAACCCCGAAAGTCCGCACTTGGCCGCGCAGCTTGGCAAACGCCGCCTCAACCCCATAACAGCAAGGCCTCATCGTAGCAATCTTGCATCAAGCGAGGACCGCTTGCGCTGCCAAGCGACATGATGCGCAACGGTATTGGCCAGCGATCAGAGCGAAGTTCGTCCGAAATGACTGATGCCGATGTACATGCCTAGGCATCTGGGTCAATTGCCTGCCACATGGCTGCAAGGATCGGCCCGTGCCGTAAGCAGTGCCGGAGGCTGATAGTCGATCAGTTCGACCTGAATCATCTTTACAGACGAATTGTAATCAGGTCAGGTGTGTCGTGTGCTGTGTCCCAAGGGTCTCGTGTTCCAATGTTGAAAGTCGACAAGGCACATGTAGGAATGATCACATGTAGCTGCCGCATCGTCTGGTACTTATTGCATGGCACCACCGGTGACAAAATTCATCTTGTGAATCAGTTCCTTCGAGGCTCAATGTTCGCTCGCAACTCGGTCGTTGTACTCTCTTTCGGAGGGTTTCCAGGGCTGTGGGAACTAGCACAGAAGTACTGCTGGAGACACCCCTGCTTAGCTGGTGGGAAACATGACCCGCCAAAGTTGGAAAAGACCTACCTCTTTTGAATATTCGATGAGATGCTTGTTGGGATATCATCAGTCGTCTTCTGGTTTGGTCTTGATAGGCCTTATGGAATAGTTCCTCTTGGGGGATCTTGAAATCGTCAGTGTCGTGTGGCCGAAGGCTGTTTGATTAGTGATTGCTCTGAGTACTGGCCTACCTTGGCGAAGTGGTAGTGGATATTGCAACTGGCGAACATCCTTGAGAACCAGAGCTTCTACAGGCATGTGTGCCATAGCGGTGTTCAGTGTCGAAAACGAATTTACATCGCTTACACACACGTCGATAGCGCATGTGAATTTGGCCTGACATATCATGCAGCCATAAGTTGCAAAACGCGGCAAGATCGCCATCAGAGAATTTGACAATGAGTTTGAAATGGGTTAAGTTTGCCAGCAAGGAGTTGAACTTTTGAAAATTGTCTACTTACCCATCCGAGAATAAAGCTGTTTTCGGCCCCCGCGCACTTTACGCGACGGCCCTGACATGAAGTCATAATAAGATTGAGCGGGTACTTCCCGGGGGCCGAGAATGCTATGGACTGAGGCTCCGAGGATCGTAACGGCGCCGGACGAGACTAGAAATCAGCAGGGCCACCCTCATTAGACCAAAGACGGGGAAAATGCCTTGCCAAAACGGCTGCCTAAGCCCTACCTCGCCCGTATCGATGGGGGCTGTGTCGAACTTGCTCAATCAGACGTCTCCTGCATGTCTAGTGCAGTGGGGTCTCAGCTGGAGGCCTCGGTGTTCATCCCCATGCCTTGGGTCTTGAGCCTATCGATCCTTGACGCGCGGCACGAATATGCCGACTGTGTATTCGGCTCCCATATCTAGGCGGAATCACTAACCATGAAAGAGGCATGGCCCGTTGGTTGCAACCTTAGACCGCTTTAGGCCGTTGTTCGATTCCACTTGAAACCTGTAGACTGGAGTAGACCATGCCAAATGGGGTCGCTAAAGCCTAGTAGAAAAACACAAAGGAGTACCCGCAATCCTCACCAATTCGTTAGATCGAAGACATCAAGACCAGTGTTGGTATAGTGACATTATGATGACTGATGAGATTGCTGTTGAGCCGACTGCATAGCAAGTTTTGTTTGAGTTGCTGGATTCGCTCGCACACGTCTCACCATTGGCCGTCACAAAAGGGCCGAATAGGGCTACGCTGCCGTCGATTTCCCCTGAGAAATCAGCCTGGCAACTCAGCCACGAGTTCAGGTGAATCGACAGACATGTGTCATCTGAAGTAAAATTACGTGTCTGTCTCAGCTCAGCCCAAAGAGGGAATATTTTGGCCATTTGTTGCAGTCAATATTGATCCCATAACATTTGTTGATGTCGTCAGACATGCTTCTGGAGCCCGGTCGGAAGTTTTGAGTCGATGGTTGCAAATATGGACCCCAGTCTCAAGCGGAGAGATTTGCGATGTGCACCGAAACAATCCAGAGCATCTTATTATATGTCGATCGTACTACAGTCACCTGTTGGGGGTACTGAACACCACCCTATGAATGTTCACTGTGACCATTGAGTTGACTCGGCGCGAAGTTTGAAGCTTTTGTGATGACTTCCATGATATCCGGTAGCCAGCTCAGCAGCCCCTGTTCACAGATATCGCACTGCAAGACTCGTACTGTTCAAACCCTCACAGAAGATGCTCTGATTAGCAGTGGATGGTGAGCTTCTTATCTGCAACGCTATCTTTACCCTATCTCGAGCACCCTTACACGTCGGCTCACAATCCTAGTTGGTATTTCTGTCGTGGCGCAACGGGGGAAATGATGAGAGTGTACCGATTCCATGTGATGCTTCTCCTACGTGGGAGGAGTTTGCTGTCGGGTATACTCAAAGTCACCTTCGTGGTAATGTTAACGTTGCATTGAAGATTTCGCCTGGTAAGTTGGGGCGGAGCACCCCCTAGCCTGCTGTTCTAGAGGCAGTCAGGCAAGGTAGTTTAACGGTCGGCAGAGTTGTTTAGCTACCCTTGCACGCCCCGGCACGACTGGTAACCTGGCCAAGGGTTTTCCCCTGGCTATGTGCTTTTGCAGTCCGAGCGTGCCTCCCCGAGTCTCATCGCTGTTTCTCGGCGCGGGGCTTGCGGGGGAGGCCAGACCGTCCCACCGGCAAGATCTTTAACTCTTGCTGAGAACACGTGCATCACTGTTGACCATATTTGTACTTTTGACCGAGACCGAGATTCATGCAGACTGTGTCGCCCAGGATACCTTGGAGAATGTTTTGAAAATCGTTTAGTGAGCTGGAGCACAATTCACAAACAATGTTACTAGTTGAGCAACGACGACAGCAAAGTTACATCATTCCCCAGTGAAGTTCAAGAGGCTCATGCTGTCAAACTCTCCGTCAGATGCTGGACATGTGAGAGTACCAGGGAGGCCCTAGTGTGAGCGCCATAACAACGTGAACGACAGCGCGATGGTACTCAGATGCACGGCGAATATGCGGGACATTATGCCATGGAGGCCGGAAAGAATAAAGGTTCCGCTAAGGGGCCTTCTAGAATATCGGTGTCCATCAGTAATCACACCAGACAGGTGCCGATGCCAATAATAGCACTGGAGTTGCAATCTTTCGTGTTGTGTGCTAAGCCATTTCAGCTTAGGAGATTAGGTTTAGGCAGCAGTAATAGGCCTTGACATATTTCATCAAATTATCGTTGCCAGAACAAAGGGATAGAAACAAACGGTCAAGACTCCGAAAGGTTAACATTGATATGCCGGGCTGCCATCCCATCTTCTGTCGTATGTCGCAACTGCAACCCCGAGAGAGTTTTACGTCTAAGGGATGACACTCACGAGACTCCTCAACCTTCAATACCCGCAGTGGAGAGGGAGCTCCAGCCAACGGTCTAAAACAGGGGCTGAATCATTCTCAGCTAGCGGGATTGGTAGATGCCACAGGTTTGCTTCGAGGAGGTAAAGACGCCAATAGGAAGACGAAAGAGAATTCCCGCGATCTTTTGAACGCATGTTGCCCGGTAGGGCTGAAAGAAGCACTTTTTGTATCGGCGTCGCCGTGTGAATCACCGGAGCTAGGCACCTTCTTCCGTCGAGTTCAGACAATTTTGCGGGAACCTCGAACGGTCCCATCCTCGGGAGGCCCATATTTCTTGAATAATAACTTTCAACTGAGTCGTATGATTGGCTACGTCGTAAAAGACTAAGTGTTAGCGCTAAAACGCTTGTTGTCCCTGACGAAGTTGCTGACGTCGCAGGGAAAACCAGGGGATGGCCAGGGCTCATCGGCGCCCGAGGGGCGCGTCGGCGCGCTTTTGACCAATTCGACCACCTTGGCTTATATAGTGGGCGTTGCCCAAAAGTGTGATGATGCTTGGCGCATACCCTGTCTTAGCCCCCGCGTTACCGTATCCGAGAGCGCGCTCCCACCTTTTCACCGATGTTTCGGTACGGACAGCTGTCATCAAGCTCCGTTCGATCTCACAACTTGATTTGTCTGATAAGCTTTCTTTCGTACGCATATCGAAGCCAATAATGCCATTGGACGCGCACATTCCGGGGACCGGAGTCTTTTCGGTGGCCCCCGCGCCAAAGAAACCCAAGCGAACCAGGGCGAGCGCGTCAAAGGTTAGGACCGGATGTCTGACATGGTTGGTGACCAACACTGATGCCACTTTAGTTGGTTCAAGAATGCTTCGACTGACCCCAAGTTTCCTTTCATCACAGCAAGTAAGGCCTCTTTGCCTTGTTTCTATAGTTCGCTATCTAGACTTTGTTTGTATCACCGGCCTCGCTGTACAGGATCTGACCAACTGCTGCTAGAGTCCGACATGTGAAGTGTGACGAGGAGAAACCCACATGCAAAAGATGCAAAAAAGACAAGCACAAATGCGATGGATACCCGAACCTCAATGCTGTACAAACAAGGCGAGCGTCACGATCGCCAAGCGCGAACGCCACTGCTACCGCTTGCATGCTGGCGCGACAAATTCGAAATACGTCGGTGATGCATCTGACAGCACCTGTCAACTGGGACATTACGGGAGACAACATCGAGAGGCTCATGTTCCACCACGTCCATAACTGCACCGTTCCAGACTTCGGAGCCTCTACGCCGTTGGCAAAACTTTGGAGCAACTACATCCTACCTCTCGGCTACTACTCCGATTCCGTCAAGCATGCCGTCATCGCCCTTGGCTCCGCCCACAGAGCGTTCTTAGAAAACCCCTTCTATGAGACACAAGCGACAGAGAGCTCGTTGGAGCTGAGCGATGTATCCACGCGGCATTACCGAAAAGCCGTCTCAGAAGCCATCCAGATTATGGCTGACCCCTCACCAGTCAACATCAGAATCACCCTGATCAGTTGTCTAGTCTTCGTCTGTTACGAAATCATTCGAGGGCAATATGACAAAGCCGTTCAACACTTGAGATCCGGAGCAAAGGTTCTTGACTCTCTTCACCAAGCAGCACTAGCATACCGACGAAATCCAGCCTCGCTCTCTGCTTACGACAAGTGTCTCGCCGAAACTGTCGAAAACCATTTCATCCAGCTTTGCGACATAGCCGGCATGTTTTCGTGCATGGGCATGGATGCGTCAATGCTAATCGAGGAGGATGTCGTTCCTGATCTGTCCTTCTTCGTTCAAGACGAAGAGAAAGACCAGACCAGACCCTTCACTAGTGTCGCCGAGGCCCGATACCAGCTTCACCTCGTCGAAGTCATGTTCTCCGAAGCGTTCGATGAATCGTGGGTATCCTGCAGTGAAGGCTCCACGTGCAGATCGTGTCCCTCGCCGCCTGAGAATGGAAAGGACTCGCCCGAATCAACGACTTCGAGGAGCTCAACGAAACAGGCCGAATGGGATCTGGCCGATAAACATTTCAAAGAATGGTGCGTTCGCTTCGACGCCTTTCAAGAGGGCCTGCCGGAACGCATGGATCCGGCGGATAAAGATGAGCTCAAGGCGCTGGACTTCTCACGGAAGAGTTGGGAAATCTTCAACTCGCACGACACCCCCTGCGATATGAAGCATTCGGATATGGGAGTTCTAAACGAGCTAGTAGACATGGCCGAAGACATCATCCTCGGCAAGACACAAGGAACAAGGCCCACCTTCTCACTCGCGGCAGATGTGGTGCCTTCGCTGTCGTACATCTGCGCGTTCTGTGATAACGACGACTTGGAGCGACGATGCATCGACGCCTTGCGGAGGATGAAGAGAAGAGAGGGAATGTGGGATAGTCAAGAGATGGCCAACCTATATGACTTTATCCTTCAAGCCAAGTCGGACAACACGTGGAAAGACGAGTACAACTGGGAAAGCCTTCCCAACCTGGCGAGGCGGATGAACAATTTGTCAATCTCGAGTTCAGGCCGGGAAGGTTCACCCACTCCGTCATCGATGCTGAGCCTCCTCTGATTGGTGATGACTGCAACGGCCGTAGCACGGAGTTAATAGGCTTTTGATCTGGTTTGGGATGAAGGGGTTTCCGCAACGAGGCTTGTGTGGGTTCAGGCCTACGTGTACATTCTTGATGAGACTAGTCTGGGGTAGATCCAGAACTAGGAATGATAGCTATAACCAATTGAAGGAGCTAGAACAAGAGGCATGTCTCACGCGTGTGACTCCAATGCTACGAGTGAACGACTTGTTGACAAAGCTTCCTATTTGAAATGCTGTCTTACAGTATGCATGGCAATGACGAGCAGGGAGGTTGCTGCTAGATATTCCATCCTCCAACATGACGGCTCTGAACCGCTAAATATGTACATGAACTTTTGAAAGTGGTATCCTCCAAGATGTAGCGAACGAGATCCAGAACTATCGTAAATCATACCCAGCCTAGTCAGACTTTAAGATTGAAGCCATTGACTACTCCATTTTTTCGGAAGAGACAGAAACAAGCAAGAAACAACGATTGAGATGAGAAGTCCATGTGCATGGGTGTCTATCCACGAGCGCAGGACAAAGTGCCGAACTTGTTGCTGATTGGGGTCTTGTCTGTAGGGTGATGTCAGCGACCATGCCTAGCCGGGGTCTAATGCATGCAAGAGAATGAGGCTCGCAACAGCGCCAAGCCAGACCGTCACTTACCCAGGTTGATGGCACTCTCCGTGGGACTGCCGTTGCAGGTGCAGTTCATCCAAACCCTGAAGACGCCGAAAATCTCATAGATGGGGTCCGGCAGACGGTATGAGAAGCAGTCCTTGCAGACGTCGCCAAAGTGGCCCTGGTTCGCGTACTATGACGAAATGGTCAGCAAAACAAGGATCCGGGATGTGGGCGACTGTAACCCGCGGTCATGCACCCTCCAAGACCACAAGAGCATTCCAGCCTCGGATATTCCGTACGTACCTGGATCTGGTTGTTTTGGAATCCAAAGCAGTCGTTCAGGTTGAGCGAGGTGTCCAGGAGGGTGCCCTTTCCGTCGCCAGTATCGCACTTGGCTGTCAGGACGTCGGTGTTGGCGTCGATGTGCTCATCTCTGCACGTCTTGCCAAACTCAGTGGCAATAGCCGAGGTCGCGAAGAGAGCGAGAACTGCGGAGACCTTCATGGTGAAATTTGGTAAATGATGACAAGAGTGTTCTGTCTGATTGATCACAGGATTTGATGGCTGAGGATGATGTCGGAATCATGTTCCATCTTTGGCCGGGAATAGCCTCTTTAATAGATTCAGATTCATCGGGAGAGCCCGCAATCCGCCCGGGTGCAAAAAGCTCCCGCGGTATGTTGACGGATAGCAGCATGCCAGTTTAAACCACTTCAGGTGCCGGTGTTGCCGCCAGATTCCTCAAACGGAGATTTAGACGATATAAACTGACCAACCAGTGCTCAAGATGGCAGGTGCGGAGGATCGACATCCATCGATTAATGTCCGTCGACACCAATCAGGGAGGTGCAGCAGGTCATGGTAACAGAAAGTCCCACGGGCATTTACTCGGACCATTTTTTCTTCGACTGCTCAAAAAGGCTTTCGCCGAGGGTTTCTTTTTTTCCCCTGCGTCCACAGCTTGCCAAACATTTTGAAATCAGCTGTTATCGGCAGGGCAAACATCACGATTTGCTTACAGATTGGGTTGCAGCCGATGTCACCCTATATGTCGGTATACCATGCAGGGCTCTAAGACAGTGGACACCGACCCCTCGTTGTCAGCGGGATCTAGACCACAAATACCGCAATGTGATCCGTACCAACATGCGGTGTGCTGCATGGTTGTGGGATCATAGGTGCGTGACCAGCCTTGATTCACCATGGCGGCTGCGGGTCTCTGCAGTTTTGTGCAGATTTTAACATGCAGCTGACTCCCTTGGGGGAAGGATAGAAAACAACCTTACCTCTACCTCAAGCCATTAAGAAGAGGGGATGCTTCTGCAACTGGAAAATCTCCGATTCTATAGCCATCGGGAGGTGGGCTGCTGTCAAGGCCAGAGGGCCGTCATTGGAGTCAGTGATCCGGTCTTCGGAGAAAGTGGCGGGAAGAGCTTCGAAAAACTCTGCCATGTTCCAACTGAAAACTGGGCTACAATGGCTGTTCAATTGCGGAGGCCTCCTTCAACTTTCGAGGCCCCTTGCTTCAGTTGCCTCTGACCTGAATAAAGATATTTGGCTGCGAAGCTAGCAAGTGGATCATCCCGCGCGGGGGACGTACTTTCCTTTTTGTCTAGTTGCTTTTCCGAGTAGCAAAAGGTGCAGGGAAATTAGACGGAAATGAGAGGCATTGATTAATGTCAGCAATTAGGAATTCAACGTGCATCCTACCCCTTGCAGATGTCAGGCAGATGTCAGATGCGAAATGGCAGCTCTGAAAACGGGTCATTGGGTCGCCAACCTCCACATACAAGTCACTTCCCTAGTTGCCTTCTCAGATAATTTGGGATTGACCCAAGACACGTACAGAATAAAACTTATGTGTTACCTAAAGCCTACCAAAACTAAGGTTGAAGAATGGCAACGATTCACAAGCGCAGATCCATCTTCTTTCAAGAATGAAGTAGGTTGGCCTCGAGTTGAGAAAGGAGAGAGCATACTGCGCGGGTAGTTGAGAAAAGGCTCCCCAAGCAGGCGCGCAAGGATCTATGCTCGCAGGGTTGACAAATATGCTAAAACACTATTTCTAATTACGTATGCATCTAACTGACATTTCGAGAGATCTTTGACCTTAAACTCAGCTGGGCGGGTTCCACAACCATTGAGAAGGGTGGATGCGTTCCATCCGTTACGACAGTGAGGAGTATTACACAGAGACACAAGGTCAGGTATGAGTACCAACTCAGCTGCCAATCGCCAGGTCATTAGGTTCCATGTTTGGGCCAGTTGTGAGCGGCTAGGTAGTACTGCTCAAAAAACAGACCACGATAACTCTCTCAAAAGGCCAAAAGCGGTCAGAGAGTGTCGTCAACAATGGCTACTTAAGAGGCTCCGCGGACTCCGATGATGGATCTTCGAAACAATCCAATCTCCAAGCTCTTTGCAACGGCAACAGGGATGTAGAAGATGCAGGAGATGAAACCCCACGAACGGTAGTATTGGATGGCCGTGCACTCTTGCGGACGTGCGCTATCGAAGAGGACCCAAGATGGGGGAACGCGAATCCTTGCCAGTGACATACTATGTACTCAGCCAATTGAGATCTCCCAATGATTCAAAGTAGTGATTTAAAACTAGCTGTCTATTCTAGCGCACTAGAGAACACTTGTCATTGAGCATGAGTAACCATGATCATGAGAAGACAATGTTTGCAGGGCGTTTGTGATGGGCCCATGGATTGAAACTATCCCCGTATTGAGATGCTCCATTTGCACCTGGGGAGAGTGCGGCGCAGAGGATAATGTGCCGGGAAAGACTATGTACCAGCGAACCACAGGACTTTGGGGCCTCAGGAGATTTTCCACATGGAAAATTGACCTCGGTCGAGATGTCACAGCACCGAATTTACAAGTTCGCCTTGGCTGTGATCGGGACGAACCATCATACCGACAGTCAGCTGAGACCCACTCTTAAGTCCGGCCCAAGGATATGAAATAGAGTTGCTCGGCGTTACAGGTGGGTCTAGCTAAATTGGCGTCACCGACCGATGTTCATCAGATGTCAGGAGGGAATTCTCTGTCGTGTCCGTCAGATATGATTGTTATCCATCATTCCTCGTTCATCATTCCACTTCCTGCAGAGGCCAGCTTATTTTTCATCCGCGCATCGTTTCGCGTTTCAATCGTCATCTGTCATTATGTCCGACCTTCCGGCCGCAGGCAGGACTAGGTCCTTCCGGCGACGGCGGGAACGGTCCAAGCTGGTCTGCCATCAATGCCATCGCCGAAAGCTGAAGTGTAATAAAGGACAGCCTTGTGATCGGTGTTCCAAGACTGATCCTCCATTGAGATGCACCTATGACCACTCAGCAACTGATAGTGGCCAGAGGCACCCTCCGCAAGAGGCCAACGCGGCACGGTCCGATAGCCGAGATCGAGTCGCACCTAACGACGAGCCAGTGTCAATCGAAGGACAAGAGGATGTTGGTCTTGAATCCCCACACATATCGCCGCCAGCCTGTGGAGTTTCAACCACTCCGGAGACAAACGTGGGGCAGAGAGAAAAGGCGCAAAATCATCCCGAGATCACCTTATTAACGCCACAAGAAACTGTCATTGGCGAGGGTGTGGAATGTCCTGCAGTCCCCAAGAAGGTTTCCCGAAACCCTTTAAAGAGAAGTTGGTGCGGAAGAAGTAGTGTTCACGGTCTTCTTGAAAAGGTAGGTAGGTTTGCCACTCAGCCTTCATCAACTTTCCGGTAGTCTGACATTGACCGTGCAGTTGGACCACATCCTAACACCCCTAAGCCAAGCTGGCTTCATTAAACCCGATGGCAAATTCACTTCTTACAGTGATCTCAAAGATCAACTATTCCGACGCCGCTTCTTGGTTTCTGGAGATTCCGAGGAAGCTCAGCGATCCATTTTCGAGGAAATCCCCGACAGGGAAATTGCCATCAAGTTAGTCGACAGATACTTCAAGACATACGGCTCCATGTTTCGGTTTCTAAATCAGTCTAATTTTCGGGCTGAGACTGAGAAACATTGGGGATCACCAGAGAGCGTGTCCTTAACTTTCTGTATCCACCTACTGCTGGTCATTGCCATCGGCAACGCATCGATCCAGGCGACGGAAGACCGAATCCCTCTCACCAGGATTACCACGTGGTGGTATCTCATTCAGGCATGGCAAAGCGTTGCGCTTCGGTCTGATCCCCGCGATATAACGACATTACAGTCGTCCTGCCTCATTAGTCTGATGCGGCAATGCTACGGTCTGGAGGCGCTTGCGAGCTGGCCCTCATCCGGAGCATTGGTGCGCAACGCTATGATGGCAGGTCTGCATCGAGACCCATCTTCCACTGGCTATCACCTGGATCCGGAGGAGCTAGTGATGCATCAAAACCTATGGTATACCATTCTCGAGCTTGATTTGCAGAGCTCTATGGATGAAGGAATGCAACCCACTTTGACTCCAGACGATTGGGATATGCCATTACCGACGATGGTGTCTGACCATCTGGACACTGCAGGAGGTTCTCAGGCCATCTCAGCTGTTTTGGTGCTGATATCCACTCTACCAGTCAGACTTCAGATTGCACATTTTCTCAACAACATAAAAGGCTCAGTCAACTACAATGAAGCATTCATGCTCCATGAACAGCTAAGCCCCGCAGCACAACTCCTGCTATCATCAGATATAGCTCATCGTTCTACCTCGACGGCGTTTGCTCATGGATTGCCCACCGCATTATGCGCCAGATCTCTATTAGCTCTCCACATCCCTTTTGGATCGCTCAGGAGCCCATTATACACCTTCTCCCACAATATTTCCATGTCAACCGCAATGTCTCTAATGGAAAGGCTCGACCCTCCCCAAGACAAAACCGGCTGGCCAGAGAATGACGCGCTAGTAACTTTGATGCGCACTTCAAGTTCCATCTTCCAGACGATTGCTTTCCAAGCGATCCTCTTCATTTGCGTCCAGATGGAGAGCTACTTCGCGGATCCCCAATCATGGACCCTTGTACCTGAGCTCAAGGAGAGGTTCGCCAAGATCCTTGGACGCTTCATTTACATCGCTGAACAAAGGCTTCCCACGCAGGATTTTGTTGGCAAGGCTTACATGATACCAGCCATGGTCCTGGCACACATGCGGCTTGCGAATTCGGGGATGAGCAGAGACGACATGGCAGCAAACGACGCGATCATTGCTGAGGAAGTAACGACAACATGCTTCAGCATATTCCGCAACAGACCAGATCTGCCCTCTGTCTAGGTCAACCCGGTGGATTATTGACTCCGCCCGTGCTTTCTCATGAAGCCTGACTGCCAACAGTCATGAGCTGTGCGTGGTCCACCTCAGTCTCGGTCGGCTCGGCTCGGAGGAACCCGGCTTTCGCAGTCAAATTGATCTTTCTCTCCTCTTAAACCACCAACTTTCCTCATGAACACAGAGAGTCCAATTTTGACATCGGTTGGCGCGCGCATACAATTTGATCATTGAGTATCCTCTGTCAGCCCTGACAAACCCGACCGATGCTGTGACGTCTACACCGCTTCGGGAATGAAATGCCGGACTGCACCCGGATCACAGCTCGGCGATGTCGGAGACCCGCTTGCAATTCGGACACCGCGTTACGCAGCCTCCAGACGAGTCAGTTTCGGTCTCAATCTTGATGGTTCTCCGACTGAGATCTTATCAATCTAATCATGTGGGAGCAGCATGACGGCATGTGATCCTGGCTATAATGCCATTCAAGCGGGACCTGAAAACTGCACCTCCTGCCGAATTTTCTAAGCTTTTCCGCGTTTCTTTTTCTTCACACTACTTGCAGATCTGGAGTGCATCACGCAGCAGCAGAAAAGCACGCCGTCTTACCGCCCAACCATGGCTGCACTCCGCCCCCTCCGAAGGATGCTGCAGGATACCTTCTGCTGTCCACTCCCTTTTGGTAACTCAGAAGTGATATCCACGCCCCCACGTTACATCGCAGTTGATGCGCCGTCCAGCGTCTCCGCGAGCGACCTGCTGGAGGTGATGCAGACCCGACGATCGCACTACCAGCTATCTAGAAAAGTCCCCTTATCAACCACCCGCATCGACGAAATCGTTCAAGAGGCGCTCGCCGAAGTGCCATCCGCCTTCAACTCCCAATCGAACCGAGTAATTGTGCTTCACGGTCAGCAGCACGACAGGCTGTGGGACATCATTACCAAGATCCTCCGAGCCAAGGTGCCGGATGAAAAGTGGGAACACACGAGCGAAAAGATGAAGAACTTCAAGAAAGCGGCAGGCACTGTCTTATTCTTCGAGGATCAACAGATTGTCGAAGACTTGCAAGAGAAGTACCCTACTTATGCCACTGAGGTCCCTCTATGGGCCGCACAGAGCGATGGAATGCTGCAGTATGCCGTATGGACTCTCCTGGCAGCGGAAGACATCGGTGCCAACTTACAGCACTACAACCCCATTATTGATGAGGAGGTTGCGAAAGCTTGGAATGTCCCAAAGAAGTGGAAGTTGAAAGGCCAACTGGTGTTAGGCGGAATAACTGGAGAGCCTAAGCCAAAGGACTACATGCCGATGGTTGACCGGTTCAGATCATATGCATGATGCTCATAGGAGGACACGACAAGGCGCCTGGTGTTCTCAACTTTTTGGTCATAGATGTGTTTACAGTAATAGTACAGAAGTGCTTTCTCTTCGCTCCCGCCGCTCTAACGCACTCAAACTAGCCGCGAGTGTCGTTCAGGCCTCTTTGTTCTGCTGAACGCTGACAGTGAACACATCGGTTCTCATGATCTTCCCGTTGAAGTTGTGCTGATTGAGTATGCTCTCCTGGCTTCCCTTTGCGACGGCCGTCGTCGTCGTCGTATCGTCGAAGCTGATCTCGTCGGCCTGTCTCATAGCTCGCTTTCGAGCTTCTCGCGACCGTGAAAGCTCAATGTTATCCGATCGCATGTGGCCGCTCGGTCCTGAGGGACCAGAACCGTAGTTCTCGTACGTGTATTTGCCGCCGCCAGAGCTGAACATGCGCTTGCCAAATAGCAATTCGCCAAGAGGCTGTAGCACTGGGATGCACGCGGCTATGATCATGGTACTTCCTTCAACACTATACCACGTCATTAGTTCTTGCAACTTGGTTTCAGTTATAATTACACTTACATCGTCCAAATCACCAAGTCCGCTGTGTCATCTGAGCCCGACAAAGTTAGCGAGAGCACTTGGGCGAGGAAGTTCGGTTGAGCTACGTACACGAAAAGTCTTGACTAGCCAGACTTGGAAGCCTGGTACACTTGTAAATCGCAACGATTGAAGAGCTGCCGACAATTTTCAGTGTCTAATTTGAGGATCTTCAGAGCATGTGGCTTACATTGAGCCAATCCCCAGGGCGACACTCAATGCAACTTTCTTCCTGACGCTCATCTGCAACTTCGCGAGCACCACAGCAGGATACACGGCCAGGTAAATATCGACAAAGGCACAGAAGCCTGGAAGAGTTACACATTAGCTCAAAGCCATATCAAGTAGCTTTGGGTACATCTATGCTTACCTCCCGAGTAGATGGCGAAATAAACAAGAATCCACTTGTCCCAGCATGTTTTATCAAGCACGGAAAAGTCCCACTGCGAGTGCGACGGCTGGCATTGGGCGAAGAGAATAATCACACAGCCAACCAAGTTCGCTAAGCAGAACAAACTCATTGCCCATAGGAATATTATGTGTCCCTTACTAGGGTTCATGATCCGAGTGAGGAGCGCCACAACAGCGAGTTTGGGGAGCCCGAAGGACATGACGCCCGCTGGGAATCCAGCAATGGTCCATAAGATGGCGCCTTGTTTCTGTTCGAGGTCGAGGATATCGAAGTGTCGTCCGTTTCCGTGCGCCACCGCGGCGATGGCCGTTCCAACGTTCACCCAACCACAGATCTGCAAACGGCGCGGCACAGTCAGTTTGCCAACGTTCCAAGTGTTTGCTGAAGGTTTCTTGGCTGCATATGCAGATAACTCACCACCGATGCAATGATCAAATAGTCATCCAGGTGGACTTTTCCTAGTATCTTCCCCCTGACGAAGAGTCTTGCTGCTGCGAACACGGTACTCAAAGCCGAGACGGAGATGACGATTCCGAGGGCCGTCGGGCCTTTGTCCTCGGCGTCTCGCTCAAGAGATGATGCGGTTGACATTCTCGCAAAAGTGTCAAGAAAAGACGTTTGCGAAAGAAAAGGAGAACAGTCGCTGCATGTGGGCTGTTGGAGGCGCTCGACAAGACAACATGAAAAGCGCGGCAATACCCGCGCCAGATGGAGGTGGAGGGTCGGAGAAATAAGAAACGAGTGCCTCCACGGGGACCTGGGAACCCCAAGAGACCACCTACTAGTTTTCGCGGAGGCGGGAGCATCGTCCGCCATCTCCTGAGCCCTCGTTTGAGTCCAGCCTTTCATTTCCCATTGCGGTGCTGATCGCGACTTCTTCTAGGCTCCCAGTCAGATTCTTGTTGCCACATTCCGGCCGTTTTTCGAAACAGACAAGGGATTGCAAAAGAACTTCCAACAGTCATGCCATTCGAGTCTTGTCGAGGATTCGAGCGCAGACACTCGTGTTGCAAGGGTTGGGCCAAGAGACGTTGAACCAACACGATGTTCTCATTCGCCGACGGGAACCAGGCCCCCTGAGCAAAAGACGTTATCCCTCGCCTGACCGGTGGGTTTCCGGTGGACTTTCCATATGTCCGCGGACCCACAGACTTGGGTCTTTAGTAGTGATCTATTACCACAGCCATCGAGTCTGTTGAAGAACCAACGTGTTGTTGGTGTTGTGTTGCAAAAGTGACCCTGCATGTGCATACAAGCCCCTGAAGATGGATATGAAGCTGCCGCTTTGGGCCCTTGGCGATCATGGGAGAACGAACATCGGCATCAGTCTCAACCCGAAAGGCTCGGGAGACACGTGGACTGAGCAGATAACAAGCCAGGAGAAGAATACTATATATGATGGTTCTTGTTTTGTCGGTTGAAAGCCCCTTCATTCGGCAGATCATCCTGTCTTCTCATTACATATCCAGTTTTGTCTTGTCCAATTCTTCTCTCTTCCCTTTACGCACTCGAGTCGTTGTTCTGTTACCTACCATGGGTTCTCTTCCGGAGAGACTGCCGTTGGACCCCTCTGTGGCCATTCAGCCGAATGATGCCAAGCGTGTGGCCGAGCTTGCAAACGCGATCGGCTCTCTCGGAGCAACTTGGTCGCCAAGCGATGATGCCACACGTAATCAACTGTTGAAGCAGGCTCGTGCGTTGGTACTGTCTCTCGAGACGCCTAGAGAAACAATGATTAGGCATGTGTGGGCGCAGGTAAGTCCTTTTCTGACCAGCCTCAAAGCTTTCTGCTGATCAGGATATCATAGCCCAATGTCAATGTCAACATCCTGGCGGGCATTTACTCGGGTCTTTGGAAGCACATGACGGAGAACCCTGGGCCCAAGAAGGTTGAAAAGCTTGCTTACACGCTGGGCTTTGATCCCGATGTCCTTGCTCGCTTGCTGCGTCATCTCGGCGCGATGGGATACATAAAAGAGGTCGGGGCCGATGAGTATGAACTCACGAACTTTTCAAAGTCCTTGAGTCTCCCCCTGATCGCTGGAGGATACCCTGTCACGTAAGTCGTCTCCACCACTGCCGACATTCCCACCCCTGACTGTCCACAGCGTTGGCGGTTGCTGGCCGACCCTGGCCAACTTCCCTACGTACCTGAAGAAGAACAACTGGAGGATTCACGAGGATCCCAAAAAGGGACCCATGCAAGACATCATTGGCGAAGACAGCGACTTCTTCAAACACATGATGACCAACTATCCTGCGGGAGAGTTCCAGAACCACATGGCTGGCTACAGACAAGGCCGGCCGTCATGGATGGACGCTGACTTCTTTCCGGTCGCCGAGCGCCTTGTTCAGGGTGCAGACACCGCCAAGGATGCCGCGTTCCTCGTCGACATCGGAGGCAGCACAGGCCACGATATCGACGAGTTCTGCCGAAAGCATCCCAACGCGCCCGGCCGCCATGTTCTGCAAGACCTCCCGCACGTGCTTGCGCAAGTTGAGAAGATCGACCCCAAGATCGAGCCAATGGAGTATGACTTCCACACAGAGCAGCCGGTCAAGGGCGCTAGGGCGTACTATTTGCATTCTGTGCTTCACGACTGGACAGACGAGGTTGGCAAGAGTATCCTCGCGCGCGTGACGGCTGCGATGAAGCCTGGATACAGCAAGTTGTTGATCAATGAGAACGTCGTACCCGGAACCGGGGCCAACTGGCAGACCACAGCCCTGGACATGATGATGCTCACTCTTTTTGCTTCAAGAGAACGAACGGAAGCGCAATGGCGCAGTCTCCTGGAGCCGGCGGGTCTCAAGATCGTCAAGATTTGGTCCAAGGGCGAGGGAGTGGAGAGCCTCATCGAGTGTGAGCTGGCGTGAAAATGCGGAGGTTAGCAGGTGGGTGGTGAGGTTGTGCAAGTTGGGAAGGTTGTTGGTAGATCTCGGGTTGGACGTGGAGCATGTCAGAACTCTGTTGGAAGAGAAATGCAACCGCCGGTCCACACTTCATTTGGTGACGAAAATGTCTGTGATTATCATTCGCTCGTTGGTTCTGTGTCGTATGTTGCACCAACAGCACCGTCCCAATCAGGTAACTAATTTACCAGCCCGAATCCCCGAACCATGAAAAGAGAAATGATGTCCGTGTTGCGGCATGACTGCCGGTGGAGCCGTTACGCAACGGCCCGTCTCACAACCCTCAATCCGGCTCAAAGCTCTTGAGTTCCGCGGAAAGATGGCAACATTTACCGATTGCGCCCAGCCTTGTCGTGGCTGTGTGCCCATGCCGAGTGCCGACTTCCTATCCTGTGCATCCTCTCTCTGCTGTCTGATCACGGATACGAGGCCCTGATCATCTTGTTACAATTACAGGTCAAAAAAGACACGCGATGTTGAACAGATTTGACTTCCAAATATCCTTCCGCTGGTCGCGGGGAGACATTCCTTCTCAGTAATAGGCTTTGCTGCAATCGTCAATTTTCAGTTTGGTAGACATGAGTAAACCTCAAAAAGGCTTTTATCTATCCAGTTCGATCAGCGTGTTCAATCAGTGTACATGCCCTCTGCCACTTGACGAATGTGCTGATCTGGCGTTGACCGGATCGAAGACCGGGACGGTGGGTCCAAACGGCCGGAACTACGGCGCTGACACGGCCCCTCATAGATCTTTCGGCCTGGGCGATCGGAAGACACTGCTCCCTCGCTTAACTTCTGCCGGAGCACTTAGGGACGGCGAAGCGGGACAGGTCCGACGCAAAATCTCCGCTGTACTCGGCCTTCCGGCGGAAAGAATGGAGGTCGTGATCCCGGCGCTAGGGACAATCGGGCAAACTTACTCAGTTCGATGTCCGACCTTCCGCGCTGCCGTATGCCCCAATTTTGCTGAAGAATTTTCTGTGGAAACAATGTCCGCCTCCGCCGTCAGCACCACGTGTACGAATGAACGTTGTGCGGAACGTAATTAGGGGCTTCGAAGTGGCCGAAAGATGTCCGGGGTCCACCTTGTAAGGGTGGATGCTCTTTTGATGCAATCTTCAGGGGGCCCTCATTCTTCAACCAACCATCTTCCCGGGCCACCAAAAGAAATCTCCATGACCCCCGTTCGCGGGCCGTTTGACATCTCCGTTGCCTACCAGACGCCACCCAAAAACCGTAACGGAATTGCTCGACATTGCCTCTTCTAGACACCAGAAAACACGACGTTACATCCAGTTTGTCAACGCGAATAGGGGCCGTTTTCTTTCCTCGATAATCAGCACACCCCCGCGCTTCTTCAATGGAAGAAAGCACCAACATCCAACCTCAGCCCATCCTGGGCATGCAACAGCTATGCCGGCAAATCAAAGACACTGTAATCCTGCCGCGGCCGCTGCGCCTGCGCGTCCTGTTGATCCCTCATGCCACGAGCCCTTGTCTCGACGTTGCAAAACCTCGGCCCTGTGGCTTTATCGGGCGTAGAGCCAAATGCAGCATATGTGGAGCTGGCACTTGGCCATCGTGACCCCCGGACTCTCCACAAGCAGCCTGATGCAAGGTGACCGTTGAGAAAACGATATTGCCCTCTCTTCTTCGCAACTTTCGAAATCATGTTTCGACATCCTTCCTTCATTCTTGTCGGTAATCGTCAACGATGTCGACTATCGAGACTGGACCGTCGTCCGTCGACGTTTCGGCGTCATACCTGAGCACGCGCAGCGTGCTTGGTCTGCTCAGCCTCTGGCTGGTGTACCAGTTCTTCAAGGCCCTTTACAACATATCGCCGCTGCACCCGTTGAGCGGCATCCCCGGCCCGAAGTTGTCTGCTGCGACGTACATCCCTGAGTTCTACCATGATGTTATCAGATTCGGCAGATACACGAGAGAAATCCATCGCATGCACGAGCAGTATGGTGAGTTCAACCATATTATTTCTGGAGACTCTTGACAGATTTCTAACCATCACCAGGACCCATCGTCCGCATCAGCCCTCATGAGGTTCACTGCAACGACGCCAACTTCTCCGACGAGATCTACGCTGTGAGCGGTCGCAAGCGCGACAAGCCAGTTCACCAGATCAACGGCTCGGCGTAAGCAACTCCTGCAGCCCCAGCCAATAAAGCGCAACTATGCTAATGACTCTGTACGACTCTAGCCTGGGCGAGTCTGGATTCGGAACCGTTGATCACGACCAGCACCGTCTGCGACGTGGCCCTCTCGCCAAGTTCTTTTCGCGCGGCAACATTGCCCGATTGGAGGCGGATTTGCATGCGATGGTCCAGAGGCTTTGCGACAAGCTGCTGAACGAGTCGGGCAAGAAGGAGTTTGATGTAACAATGGCTTACAGCTGCTTCACATCCGATGCCATTTCGGGCTACTGTTTCGGCGAGAGCTTCGGCTTCCTGCAGCAGGAGGGGTGGTATCCCAACTTCCGCGCCCCGACCGCCTCAATTCTGCGACCCGTCTTTGTCTTCCGCTTCTTTCCCTGGACCAAGTCTCTTACCGTGCTTGGAGAGTGGTAAGTCAATTTGGACGAGGCGAAGGCAAGGGAACAGCAACAGCGCTAACACCGCACAAGGCTCATCAACTATTTACCCGCGGATATCGCCCTGCTCATCCAGACGTTGAAAATCGATATCCCGAACAGGGTCAAGAAGACCAAGAAGGAACTCGATGCCGGCATCCGACATGAGCGCCCCACAGTCTTCGGTTCCCTTTTGGAGTCGGAACTCTCCATGCTCGAAAAGGAGCCCGAGCGATTGGGCGACGAAGCCACAGCCGTTGTCGGCGCCGGGACCGAGACCACCAGCTGGGCCCTGTCCGTCATGACTTATCACCTCTTGACTAAGCCTGAGCTCCTCGCGAAGCTCCGCAAGGAACTCGACGGGGTTGTCACTGATCCTCAGCACCTCCCATCCTGGACGTCCCTGGAGACCCTCCCCTACCTGGGTGCAGTCATCCAGGAGGGTCTTCGTCTGTCTTATGGTGTCTCTGCGCGCACTGCTCGTATCCCCACCCAGGAGAACCTGGTCTATCGCGGCGAGTTCAACAAGAAGCCCGTCGAGTATGTCATCCCCCGCGGCTTCGCCATCGGCATGTCTGCCGCCATCACCCACCACGAGGAGGGCGTCTTCCCCGATTCCTACCAGTTCATCCCCGAGCGCTGGCTGGATGAGAAGAACAACCGCAGGAAGGACGTTGAGAAGGGCATGCTCGCTTTCTCCAAGGGCAGCCGATCTTGTTTGGGAATGAAGTGAGTGATTACCACCCGAAAGTCCGTACGAGAGAAACTCGCTGACATATCAACTTTTAGCCTGGCTTTGTGTGAGATGAACCTGTGTTTGACTGCTCTTGTCCTCCGCGTCCTGCCTCGTATGCAACTATTCGACACCGAGGACGAAGATGTCGCTTACGATCACGACATGTTCGTGCCGGAGCCAGCCAAGGGTACCACGGGAGTCAGAGTGAAGATTGTTTAGCACAACATTGCAACTATTTAATGACCGGTGTTCGAGTGGGAGCAGGTAGGCCAAGAGACATCCCAACTCACATGTTTCTGGTTTGCTCTACGATTGTGGAAGTTTGTGAAGTGTGTCGTGTTTCTCGCAATAACCATGCGAATTGAGGGCATCCTTTACGAACTTCTACAGTCGCGGAGTGAACCAAACCATCTGGGCTAGCATGTCCAGGCACTTGCTTCTCCGGTCCTACTAGCTCGTCCTTTAGCTCAAAAACTTAATTCAAAATATTCCAAAGAGCCTCCAAAGTGGATATCTCCTCGTCTCGCCTGGAATTATGACGGATATGATCCCAGTGGATTATCCCAAGTCATCCAGCCCGTTCGTCCCTTTCCGGCTCGAGTGCGACCCAGGCAGCGTCGCAACAGCCTCATCAGGACGAATTCGGCTCGTCTTATTCTCGTACGAGATCATGATGCGGAGTACGGTTGCCTTGCTCCTACGCAAGAAAGACTTTTTGTCCCGCCGATCCCAATTGTGGCTCCTCACACGGCTCGTTGGGATCTGCGTGTTTCAACCCCCAAAGTCGACATGGCCCGAATGGATTCGATATCCTGCTAGTGCGGAATCGCCATGCGTCTTCCTGGCTGCCGCGATTGGGCGGCCGTCAGACGCATTCCCTGCGTCGTTCGACCAACTTCGGCCGCTGAAGATGTCTTCTGCCTAGTGTGGTGGAGTTGACCTCGTAGACCTGCAACGGACCCCTGGGCTCGAGCTAGCGTGCCGAGCAAGTGCGGCCGACTTCCTGGTCAACGAAACTCCGCTTCTCGGCTTCCGGCGTCTTCATTGGCTTCGGGAAAGTGGGCATCGCAGAACGGATCCAGAACGTCTGTCTTGCTATTCCAGACCATCCGGACCGGTCAAGCCCCCCTCTTGGCCACTGGACTGGGCTGTTCAAGGCAGAGTCTTCGATGGAATACGGACCCTGTTGGTCATTCTCCATTGACAGCCTCTGACAGGCTTGACAGTCCCAACAGCCAATGTCTGGGGTTACATCCATGAAACCTATCCCTGGTTCTGATCTTTTCTGGCACCAAGCGGCACGCCGCGTGCGACGGCGCCGTTTCCCCTGCAGATTAGATCTGCCGCACTCGCAGCCCCCAAATTGATATTCGCGGCTTAAAAGTAGACGGGACGCCTCTTTCCAGAAGTCTGGCCAGGTATTTCCTCGTGGCGTGACGGTGTGCTCACGGAAGGACTGATCAACACGAGCCGACAACATGTGGTCAACAACCCTCGACCCCGATTTGCGAATGCTCCCGCCAACGGGCCTCCCTCTCGCCATCATCGTCATATCATGCGTCTTCCTCGTCTTCTCGGTAATCTGCGTCGGGCTACGTACCCGCATCCGCCTTGTCGAACGCACCTTTGGACTTGACGATGGCCTCATGGCGGCAGGAACGGTATGGGATATCTCGAAGGAAGCACGGCGAGATACAGAAAGAGTGAAGGCTTACGATGGTTGATAGGTTGTTTACGTGGCGGTTGTTGGACTTGCTGTCTACGGTTGCTTCGTTGGACTCGGGACTCTCGAGGAGAACTTGAATGCATGGCTGTGGGCGGAGGGCCTCAAGATCTACGTTGTCTGGATCCTCGTCTACGTCGGCGCCCTTGCGCTCGTCAAGTCTTCAGTCTGCCTCACGATTCAACGCATTGTCACGACGGATCGGGCTCTCACCATCACGATTTGGATCCTTTTGGGCCTCACGTGGGCATCTTTCTTCATCACGTTCATCGGAACCCTTCTCTACTGCCGACCTGTCGAAGCTCTATGGACGCCAACGATGATTCTCTCCGGCGAGGGAACCTGCGCCGATGTCGACGTCCTCATTGCCATCGGGCATGTGGCCACCTCTTCCGCAATCGTTACCGATCTCGCTCTCGTCGTCGTTCCCGCTGTCATTCTGTGGGGAACGCAGATGAAGACGCAGACCAAGCTGCAAGTCTTTGGACTGCTGTCCTTCGCTTCTGTGTAAGTGCTCCCTTCGATTCCATCTTGCATTGCATGACACCTAACTTGGTTTCAGGGCGTCGATCATCACGATGGTCCGCATTCCTTACGTCAACCACTTTAAGGCCCAGACGAACCTCCAGTGTAGGCTTCAATCCACGATATCCATTCCCTTCATCAAGCTGACACGATCCAGTCTGGGTCGCCCACACAGTCCTCTGCTCCAACGTCGAGACAGGCATCGGCTGCATCGCCTCCTCGGTCCCCTCTCTGCGCCGCTTCATCGCACGCACACGCGGCACGACCGCCGAAGATTCCGCACCCAGCAAAAGCAACGGAACGGGCGGGCTCTTCACGTTTGGCAGCAAGCCTGTCGAGAGGAGCCGCGACCCGTACCGCAACCCAACAGATGTGGGCTTCAGTCTCGCCACTGTGCATGGGAGGGGCGATGACAGCTGGGAACGCCTCCAGGATGGCGATTCCGACAAAGGAGACCTGCTGCCGAACAACCAAAAGGGCGGCGGTATCCACAAGCAGTTCACGTACACGGTCGATATCGAGACGGACTCCAGTCTGAAGACTGGCCGGTCTGGATCGAGTCGGTAGGGAACCGATGTCGAGCCGGTGTCTGTTCGCGCTCAGATTAGAGCACTAATGTATAAAATCCTGTACAATATCCATGAGTGATGCGACGTTTCTCCATGCCTGTGTGCGCGTTTTCCAGGCGTGCCAGGATGAAATTAATCAAAATAAGGCATTGACCACACGACATAAAAAAGAGAGGCCTCTCGGTGGCCAATTAGGTGGCGAGACTGTTACGTATTAGTATCGTGTGGGCTTTTTTGACAACCACATCCACATGGCCAGGGGGGCAGAAGAGGCAGAAAATCCATCATTCCGCCCTCCGCGGCCGATGGATCTCTCTTCAACACGTGTGAGACCTTGTCCTGGCCCCTGGCGCTTTGACCTTTCCAGCCGTGTAGAACACCGCCCCAGTGCCATCGGGAATGTGGGCTGGGAGACCGATCGTGACTTGACTCGTATTTGACTCAAATCCACACACAACTATCGAATAGAGTCGCGGCGAGTTGTCCGAGGGGCTCGTCATCGTCGCCATCGTTGCCCATAGTCAGTGCGAACATTGCAGATCCGATAGCCGACCCAAGACTTTCACACTGGAGTCACGAGCCCTGGTCCACCGTCCAGTAGCAATTCATTGCTACGTTAGCAAAATAATGAGAGCCGCAGAATTGGGCAAAATATCCTTTTTGGAAATGCCAAGGAGACATTAAAGATTCACATGCCACCGGAGAAATTCATGCAGGATGGCAGTTTTGACACGAACCAGGTAAACTAGCGCAGATATGAAATTGCCAACCGTCTGGAAATAAACACTTCAAAACTTGGCGGGTTAGACGAGGCCTTCATCTCCTGTTGACCTAGGCGAACCAATATTGACGGCCGTGATGACGGCAACGTGCATCGCCCCTTTCCGTTTACGGCAAGCCTTTTCCCCTGAGGGCGGGGAACCCAACATGCGGCAAAGACTCTTCCGCAAAATTCACTAAGGAGCAAAAGGGTAGTGAGAGGCGGCATGGGTATTTATAAGAATCCTCAAATGTCGGTTCAACAAGCTACCGAAACTCAACTTTGACCCGACATATTCTCCGAAAATCCTCAGCGGTGTGAATGTTTACAGTTTGCGATCCAAATGAGATGTTTCTTGGCGGACCACTGCGTCGGCGAATGGACTGATTTTCGGCCCCCACGTGAAGCCGGGCCAAGTCGACCGTTGAGTCAACCTGTGTGAATGCTGCCGAACCAATGGCGGGTGCTGGAAGGCAGGAACAGTAAGACTAACCTTGTTGGTCGAAAAATATGCGCGACAGAGAACGAATGTGACGATCTTTGCGTGAATGAGCAGAGGCCGGCAGGAATCCAGATACAACTTCCCCTCACTTCATGTTGTTAACTGATGTCACAAAAAGAATGCTCTGATGAATAGACATATAAATACAACAGACAAAAGAGTCAAAATGAGGGCCATGCCGTTGAAGCCAACCAGGCTGAACTTGATCCGTGACAGTCCCGAATTCATAATGAAGCCTGCTCCGGCCGCTGCGGTGCTCCTCGGAGCTATCGGCGCATATGCCCAATCATCCGACCTCTTCACTCGTTTCATGACGTACAACATCCGCTGGGCAACACCTACTCCGGGTACCAATGAAGCACTTTGGTCCGTCCGTCGGCCCCGTCTTACGGCGCAGCTCAACTACGAAACCGCCGGACGACCCGAGTCCCTCGTCTGCATGCAGGAGGTGGTTGAAGAACAACTGCTGGACATTGCCGAAGACCTCGGCTCCTCTTGGTCCCACATCGGCGTCGGCCGCGATGATGGCGTTGCGGCGGGGGAGTTCTCTCCGATCTTCTATCAGCCGGGAGCTTGGGACCTTGTGGAGAACCGCACATATTGGTTGAGTGAGACTCCGGATGTCGCCGGCTCTGTGGGCTGGGACGCGGCTCTCCCGCGAATTGTGACCGTCGCCTCGTTTACGCACGTCGGTTCTGGCTTTCCTCTGGTTTTCATGTGCACCCATTTCGATCACGTTGGTCAGACTGCACGCGAAAACAGCGCGACGTTTCTAGTTGATCTCGCCAAACAATGGGAGTCTTTGGCGAATGAAGTGACGCCTGTTTTTCTGGGAGGCGACTTGAATATTGAGCCTGACAACCCCGCCTACCAGACATTGATTGCAGAGGGCAACATGCACGACACACTTGACGTGACACCTGAGGCGCATCGAGTTGGGTACTCAAAAACTTACACGGCCTTTACCGATGACGAATCGGACGACAGCCTTATCGATCACTTATTTGTTAGGGATCCAACTGCCAGAGGAATGGAATTCCTTAGCCACGCAGTGTTGCCAAACAAGTTTGACGATGGGGTGTACATTTCCGACCACCGCTCTGTTGTCACTGATGTAAAGTTTGGAGCTGCATAGTTGGGTTTTCGCAGATTCCCAGTGTTAAGGGATAAACATGCAACTCAATCTCAAAGTCTTCACTTTATGTATGTGATCGAGGTTCGATAACTTTTCTTCCCTTCTAATGGTCTGACTGCGTCCTTGATATGGATGGACTGAATGACGTCAGTGTCATAAAGGTTCCATCCCGTCGGGATATTCGCAACGGGAAGTTCATCCGAACGGTTTGACCCAACGGCCGATACCCGAGGACTGATTTCTGCAATGGTGACCGCTGACGGTAACGTTCAGCTCTCGTCCAGCAGAAAGCATCATGCTGGCACTAATTGCTCCCTGGTATCCGATTCAGGAATCAGGACAATTGAGAATGTTGGCTGCGCAAGTTACCTGCATAAAATCCACCAAACCGGTGGGATACCAAGTATCTATGCCCCGTTCAATTTATCTGACTCAATATTGCCCAAGAACTTCCCAACCAGCTTGCCTTCTGCGGCTGCAACTCTCTAAAATCGTATGAGGCGGCTCGAAGATCCGGAGAATCATCAGATCAAATTAGATCAAGTGACGATATCCCACGTAGATACCAGCAGACTGCAATCGGGCTATGGGTACATACTGCATGTTCTGTATGTAAATAGTCCCAAAGCGCCCTCCATTCCGATCAATAACAGCTTCAACTACCAACCTCAACTCCATCTCTCAATCTCTCCGTCAATCATTCATCGAACACCTCAATCATGCAGATCAGCTTCTCTACCATCATCCTGGCCCTCGGCCTTGCTTCCACCGCTGCTGCCTCCCATGCTTGCTTCGTCAACGAGCATGCTTGCAGCAACTTCTGCCAGGGCTGCACCAACAGCGGAACCGGCAACCTCCCGTACTGCTGCGATTACTAGATCCCAGTAAGTTGCGAACACGCCTCAATCCCATACGTATCGAGCTCATCAGTCTGAAAAAGGTGGCTGTCAGACTAATTGTTATTCATTGAAAGGATCTATTCCCCGTTCCAGATCGCCAATGAGATGTGGCTGGTAAGCCGGTGAATGGGGCGTCGTCCAAATCGTGAGGGATGCAATTGGCGGATTATTCACAGCGCCAAGAACGCAGAGGCTTGGATTGACAGCGTCATTCACTTGATCACTCAAGGTGTGGCACGTGGCGGCTTTGATAATGTCTCATCTTACCGGCGCAGTGCCGGATTGTATTTGATGGTGCGAATGAGGACAGAACTTCGCTGTTCCGATCTTGTCTGCGCTTAATGCCTGCCTGCATAGGTAGCGAAGAGAAGATACTTCTAAAAGTCAGAGGGCCGCTTTTGGCAACAAGCTTTTTTATGACAGACTTCTTCGTCAATTTCGAGAAAGCGCTTGGTGTGATAAAAATAATGTCAACCGCTTGTTTTCAACACTTTTGGTAGTGCGGTACGCCGATAACGCCGAATACGCCACGGAATGTTTCCAGATCGCTGGGTTGAAATTGTGTTATCGTTCCCGCTAATACGCAGAATGTCTGCCCTCTGACTGGGTGTCTCACAGTTGATGGTAGCTTATTTACCGCAAACGGCAGTGCCACCAGCGAGCCACATGCTAGTTTGCAGCAGCGGCGAGTCTCGCCGAGCATTGGAATGCCGCCAATATGGAATTCTGATTGAAAATGGCTTTTCGCCTGTAAACATAAACGCCTTGACCCCCCTTGCGGCACCCCCTTCCACCCTGAAAAGCCGGGCCTATTATCCGAAAGAAAATCATTGGCACCTGCTGAATACATCGCGACCGATGCGTCCCCATGGATCTCATGTTTTATGACGGCCTCCCCAGCTGTGCCGTAAGTTGAAAGTCCATAGCCCCTCTGTCACGTGTAGTTCTAACATGATTTTGTCCTTTTGTAGATAGCATGCGCCAATCGGACCGTCGATCTGACCCCCTGCGGTCCCAACAACATTACAGCTTCATGTCTATGCCCAGAAGTGGAGTGGCAGCATGCTTTCGGCGGTTGTGTGATGAAGGAGTGTCTTCCTTTTGACGGACTAAGTAAGACCTAACCCTGACATATCCATCATGGAAAGACCCTTTCGAGAAGTATGCGAGGCTAATAAATCCAACAGCTGCTCGCAACGTAACTCTCACGCATTGTGGAGTTCCACCACGCCAGACTGCAGAAGCTCTCGCAGCAAGCGCATTTCTACTAGTCTTGACTGTGGTAGTGTTCTGCTTGCGAATGCTCGCTAAGGCAATCAGATTGACACCATGGGGAGCTGATGATGTTACCATCGTGATCGGATTCGTACGCTGACTGCCATCACCTCATCGACTGTTACGACTTTTACTGATGTGAAGATGATTTCACCAGGCAGCAGCAATCATATTCGGTGTAATGAAATTCATAGGTGACTCTTGAACTAACCAGTGGGAAACGAGACAAATTAAAACATCACTCACGCTTTTCACTAGGGCGCAGATTCGGGTTTGGGCTTGATTTCTGGACACTGAGATACGACACTATTGTCGAATTCATGAAGGTGAGCCTGAGCTGACTCGTCCATGATAGGGTTGAATCGCACTGATTCATGGGCATAGGAACGCTAATTAGTGTTAGATATTCTATGCGTTCGCCAACGTATACACGCTCGCAATAGCCGCTCTCAAAGCAACAATCTTGTTCTTCTACCAGAGAGTCTTTGGCGGGTTCAGCTCGCCGTTCACCACCATACTGTGGTGTACCCAAGCGTTCAACCTCTTAACCTTCATTGGTTTCACGATCCCAACAATAGCACAGTGTCAACCACTAAGTTTCGCATGGGAGGGGTGGGATGGACGTCATGAAGGATTTTGCCTCAATATCCTCTCCATGATCGTCACTCATGCCGCTGTCAATATAGGTTTAGATATATGGATGCTTGTGTTGCCCTCAACTCAGGTGCTTCGGCTAAACTTGAGATGGCGAGAAAAGGCGGAGATTTTGGCCATGTTTGGCATCGGAATTTTGTGAGTCAGACCATCTTGTCTTACCATAGGACCAATACGAGGAATCGCGTAGAACTTTACCAACTAACAGGAATTGTGCCCAAGCATCACGGCCGTTAGTATTATTCGACTAACAGTACTGTTGAATCTCCGGAATTTCGAAAACCCAACACGTCAGTCATTCCCGAACCCAAAGTCAAGAAAGTGGACCACTGAATTGGACTAACTTGAGGCCACCGATCAGAGGATGCATTCTACCTTCACATGTGGAGCTACATTGAGATATCAGTCGGCGTAATAATTGCCAGTCTACCCGCTACGCGGCAGCTGCTACGCCACTGGATCCCAAAATCATTTCGAGCTATAAGACGAGAGGCACCCAGGAATATGGCGCAAGCGCGGCCAGGCGATTCAACGAGGACGCTAAGGAATACACCAGTTACGGGTCTCAGCGTGGATCAGGCGAGCCCAACGAGTGTGGAAGGGTTTGCGGCATCAAGTCGTCATGGAGATGATGCAAGGCAAGTCATGTCATCCTTATAGAGTAACAGTTATCTATTGAAGCTCTTCATGGTAGTAACCGTACACTACGTTTGGTGGCACCCAGGTGAAGATGCAGTTGGAAAGAAAAGTGAGAAAGTTGGAGAAAGCTGGTCAGTGTTTTGCGTTGGTGAAGTGGGCTACGGGTTAACGTCCGGGGCGCGTCAGCTGTTGGCCAAACCTCGCTATTGAGGCATAGGTACTGTGTGACTAAACAGCGGCCAAAATCGAGTAGGATAGAATCAATGAATGAAATGATGCAAAGGTCCTTTTGCCGCCCGACGTCCAAGTCAATTGGTCAACTGTTTTCCTTGCATACAGGCCGTAACGCACGTTACATATCGTACATGATGTTTAGATGGTAGCAGCAGGCCAGTCGTTGTAGTTCTCATCCACCGTCTGATAGGGACCGTAATGAACCGTGCTTCCTCGATCGTTTCCAGCAAATGGAACACCATGCATGATTCTGTTAATCACGTCCTAGTAGACCATTAGATGGCGGTAATAAAAAGAAGAAGCGGAATCTTACGGGATTATAGATGAATGGTCGACCGAACGTGACCATGTCCAATTTCTGCTCCCTCACGAGACGATCAGCCTCCTCAACGGTGTAATCGTGATTGGCCATCAGCATCGAAGGGCTACCGGCGAACTTTACAAGCTTCCCAAAGTCGAGCACGGGATCATATCCCTCGGGCAAAGGATAACCTTTTGGTCGTTTGCTGGCAACAAAGAAGTCGCCAGTGCCGATGGTAACGTCAGTCCCCCTGCGAGATATGTTGATGATCCCGACTCTGTGATTGACAAGTTCCTTGATCAGGTGATTGTACGTCTCCTTCATTTCTTCAAACGTAACGAACGAGTCGTTGATAGTGTCTGTGGGGTTAATCTTGACACACACGTACTCCGGGCCGCCGAAGACCTCGGCAGCGGCCTCGGTAAGTTCGATCAAGAAACGGCATCTATTAGTGACCGAGCCACCATAGTTGTCGGTTCTCTTGTTGGCGCGACTGATTCTAGGATTAATAGGTTGTGTTAACGAGAGAGTAATGGTCGAGAAACTAACCTATTGAGGAATTGATGGGGCAAATACCCGCTGCCAATGTTTAGTTTCAGCAGCAATTTAGCGTTCACTCAATATTTAGGATTACGTACCCCTGAGCTAATAACTCGACGCCGTCAAAATTAGCTTGTCTCGCCAGCTCAAATGAGCGTCTGTAAGTGTCAATAACGTCTTTGGGATTGTCGATTGCCACGACATTGTGAGTGTGACCCTGCAATGCACTTTGATAAGTATTGGCCTGAAATGATGATGTATTCTGGTTAGGCATTACTCACTGGCTGCCCAGGTAAGTCGCGATACTTTCCGTCCATCGCCGGGACTGCAGAAGGTGCCAGGACAACACCACCATGCTTCTTCATGATCGGCATCTCATCATGCTGGCGGCGCCCTGTATGCCATGCCTGGAAGAAGATCTTGCCTCCCACCTCGTGAACGGCATCGGTAACCACTCGCCAAGCCTTCGAGTGATCAGATGTGATCATGAAGGGAGAAAATTTCCAGTCACAGCCGGTCCAGTCGACAAACGTACCCTCGTTGACGATCAGACCAGTTCCGTCCCTCGCTCTGTCGACATAGTGCTGGACTTGCGCTGGGCCCGGCTTGCCATCGTCGATGCAGCGATTTCGGGTCATAGAGCCCATGACAACGCGGTTACGAAGGGATAGCTTGCCGCCGATGATAATTGGCTCCAGTAGAGCTGACATTTTGAGGGTATGCAATGCTGACTTTCCAACTTCAGAAAAGAGATGAGATGTTTGGTAAGGCAAGAGACGAGGGTTGAACGGTCCTGGGACAAGAAAGCTGAAACTTATAACTTATTCTTGGGTTTCCAAAGCTTTGGTTCTTGAGCAGAGATGACGTATATTCCTTGGTTTAGTCAACGAAGACGAACGTGTACTAGACCCGCTAAGATCTCCTGTTATTCAAATGTTCTTTCCACATGTCCATCCACATACCCATAGCACACACTGTCCAGAAATAGTGTGCATCCGTTGCGCACACATCAAGTAGCCAATCAAAGAACAAGATCTCCGATCCTTGTCCGCCGCTGCACCGTGGCGGGGCCGACAGAATTTTCCATCAACCAATGAATTCCTCCCGTCTCCGAATCTTCGGACGGCTTATAAAGCCAACTTCGCACTCTCCGAATTCCAGTCTCCGTAGGACTCACCATTCCGCCGATAGACGATCGAATCCGAAGATGAAAACTCTGAGGGCCTGTCGTCAGTGTCGCGAGTCCAAACGCAAATGTTGCCGACAGGATCCCTGCGAAGCGTGTGAGGCTTGCCGTAACCGAAGGTTGCAATGCAGTGCGGCGACCTCAGCCGTAAACCCGATCTCAAGAAACGATCCAGGGCCTCTCGGCGTTGAGAGTACACAAGACTCGCAGTCTGTCACAGGTCTGCCCCAGGGTATCGTCACGGAATTAGTCGAAAATTATCTCACAAGAGTCCACGGCGGTCCCCACTGGATCTTCCATCCGATGACTCTTCGGTCACAGGTCTCCGAAGGGTCTGTGAAGGATGCGTTACTGTACGCAATTTGTGCAATAGGCTCCAAGTTTTCTCTCGACGCGAAAATTCGTGCGGAAGAGGGCCGGCTGGCGGCAGGGGCGAAGCATTCATTGCACGCGGATCTAGAGAACATCTGCATTGAAAATGTGCAGGTTTGTATTCTTCTTGCGACGCTGAGCTCCGGGAACTGCCAGCCGTCAACAGAAGCTCTTTACGTCGGTGAGTTGCGCGACTCATCTTGTTTATCATACTAGGTTATTGCCGAACGACGACGTACTCACATTCTGGGTCTACCCTCAAAGGCATCGCGATCAGCATGATCGACATATTGAAGCTCAAACGGTCACCAACTGCATATCCAACCTGTTCCATCACGGGCGAAACCGAACGGAGGATTTTGTGGTCCCTGTACATCGCAGAACGGTGGTGCTCCTCGGGGCTCGGTCTCCGCTGCAGGATGGACATGGCTGCAGATTCGTGTCATGACGTCCCAACAACCATGGATGAGTCCACATGGTACTCCATTCGGCCAGGCGGACAGCAAACTACACCCACGATAGCTTACAAACCTGGTATCTTGACTCACATGGTCAATCTTGTGAGCCACTTCACCGCGATTCAGGACCTCAACCGTCAGATCGCCATAGGCGGCTTGACTACCGCTGAGGTTGAGAAACGCGTCGCAGATCTCGCAGATAAATTACAATACTGGCACTCTAGTCTTCCCTCCGATCTACAGATGACAGTTCAGAACCTCGGTGATAAACTGCAAAAGGACCTGGCCAGAGATTTTGCGGTCCTGCACCTGACGTACCATCACTTTTCGACACTTCTGCATTTTAACTTCCTCGAGAGCTATCAAGGAAAGGCCGATTCGTCGTCTCACCACAAGCATGTTGAGCTGTGCAAGCAACATGCCTCGTCATTCAGCAATCTCCTTCGCCTTTCTCACCAGATGGGCAGGTTCGCGGTAGAATATCCGATAATCGGGCACATGACGGTCGTCTCGTCGTCGGTACTAGTGCACACCCTGCTCTTCGGCGATGTAAAGGAGCTGCCCGATGCGCGCAAGAAGCTGGATTCAAATTTTGATATACTAGTGCAACTCCAACAGTGGTGGCCCTGTACAGAAGCAATGGTAGGTGTCCTTTTGTTTGAATCCATGAGATTTCTGGCTAACAGCGTGGAATGTAGATCAATAGGCTCACGTTTTTCCAGAACGTATGCCTGTTGAGGTTAGATTCCTATAGACTTGATGGTTGGATGGTGAGATATCTTTTAGAACACTCACGTGCACTAGAGCGTCGGGAACTACAAACTGTGCCACCTAATATAGACATGGGAAGTATGAATAAACCACCACGAGCTGAGCAACTTCTAGAAATAGGGAGATACACCGATTTTAGTAGTTTCCACTCTAGCTAGAAAGATATAATGAGACTACTTAAAAATGTTTATAACCAGAGCCTAGTTAAGATGCAGGGGAAGATCGGTTGGGGGGTTCTTCGTTTGAGAACGTAAAACGGGAATCCCCATGCCGAGTTTCGGCGTTCAGAAGTGGTTGTCCTCTGGCCGACATTGATCCTCCAGTGTCCATCAACCTTAGGAAAATAGGTGAAAGTAATTGAACACCCGTATAGGACAGTTGCTGCCGTGCACTTCCATCTTCCAGGAGATCCACAAGCATCGAATTCAGGCTAATTCTATCGTCAAAGAACTCAAGAAACATGATCAAGGTCAAAGTTCTGGGCGCGGGGTACGTTATCACCGTACAAACACAATGAGGGCATGATTTTCACACGCACACAAAAGAGGGTCGGGCATGATGATTGAAGGCTCGCTCCGCCGCCACTATGATATGATAATGGTTGCCGAATACCTTCTTAGGGACTATGATACCAAAGAATGAACGAGTCTTTGGGCAGGCGCAACTTGGGTCGGTGTTCACGATTCTGCCCTGCGAGAAGAATCATGTGCGTTACCATAACTTGACCTTTGGAATCACTCAAATAGATGGAGGAGTCACAGCAAAATCGGGACTTCCCAAGCCCGCCGTACAAAGGGTTAGAATTACGCCTAAAAAGAATTTAGCGGCTAGCGAAGAACGGCTGACATAGGCTGCGAAGCACGTCATCGATGGTTTGAGTTGCCTTTAGCTTCAAGACAGAAAGCTCATAGTCACTCAGTCATAATATCGCAAGGAAGTGTTATTTCCACCATTGATCTGGCATAGTCGACTGTCTAAGAATTGATATCGACCGCACCTCCATCACAACCAACTACGCATCCCAACCCTTGGCGAATGCCGGAAATCCGGCCGACGTCTGTTTGCTGACCCATTCCAAGTACGATCTAAGACCAGCGAAGTAGAAGTTCGTGTTCGGCTTGCGACCTGGAATATTTCGACTGAAAATCCAAGACGGGCTTTTGAGAAAAACTGATCCCTGCACAAGACTGTCGCACAAATCTGCCCAATCCTGTTCAGCCTCTTCGGATACCTCTATAGTTGCAGGCCTGGTTCTGGATGTACCATTGGTACCATTGGCCTCGCCGTTGGTAGTGCCATTGGGAGTGGCCTTGCGACCAGAGTCCAGAGCTTCCGCATGTTCAATGAGAGACGTGATGAAATTTGTCTCACTCTCGATGACCGGTGGAAAGTTGGCGAATGGGCCTTGGGGGCCTGCGATCAGGAACATGTTGGGAAAGCCTGAGCAGGCGATTGATCCATAGGCCTTGAGGCCGTCTCTCCAATGGTCCTTCAACGTCTTTCCATCCCGGCCGGTAATGCACACCCTTGAGTAACTTCCCTCAATGGCGTCAAAGCCTGTAGCGAAGATCAGGACGTCCATATCATGAAGCTCGCCGCCGGCGAGCTCAATGCCAATCTTGGTAATTTGCTTGATCGGATTGGCTTGGATGTCAATGACGTCGACGTTGTCTCGATTAAAGACCTCGTAGTACCCAGAGTCGCACAGCGGGCGGCGGGCATATAGCTCCTTGGGCTTAAGAATGCTGGCCTTGGCTGGATCCTTCACGATCTGGTCAATCTTCCCGCGAATGAAGTTGCACGCCTCCTCGTTGGCTGCTTCGTCGGTAGTAAGGTCGCCGAAGGCGCTGAACATGAAGCGAAACCCGTTACCCTTTGACCAGACCTCGTCGAATGCCTCCTTTCTCTCCTCAGGGGAAGCTTCCATGGTCCTGCGGGTCGACTCCGGGACGCCAAAGCCGACTGTTGATGACCAGACGTTGTCCCAAATCTTATCGTAGTCTTCGTTGACCTTCTTGCGGTAGTCGGCTGCGATAGGGCCTTGGCCGCTCGGTACGGAGTATTGCGGATGACGTTGAAAAGAAGCGAGATGGCCAACCTTCGGCGCGATGGCTGTCATTACTTGAACACCGGTCGAACCGTTGCCGATGATACCGACACGCTTGCCATCCAGTTGAACGGCATCATCCCACTTCGCGGTATGCAACAGCGATCCCTGAAAATTGGGAAGGCCCGGAATGTCGGGCTAGTTGGCCTTTGAGAGGATGCCGAGAGAATTGACCAAGTACCTTGCGTGATAGACCTCTCCAGTGGAGCAAGCAACATGCCAGCGGTGACTGACGTCGTCCCAAGTCGCCGAATTCATCTCACAGTTGAACTTCATGTACTTCCGCAAGTCGTGCTTTTTGACGATGTGTTGCAGATACTCAAGAATCTCGGGCTGGTAAACATAATGGTGCGTCCATGGATACGTTCGAAGGTCGTCCTTGTCCCAAGAGTATCGGTACAGGTAAGTTTCTGTGTCGCTCATTGCACCTGGATAACGGTTCCAGTACCAAGTTCCGCCAACGTCAGATGCCATGTCAATGGTTTGAACGTTCATGTGCATATCGGCAAGACGGTATGTGGCATAGATCCCGCCAACGCCGGCGCCTACAACAAGGGCGTCGACCTCAATGATCTGTGTCATGACGGTAAAGAACTTAGAAGAGTAAAATTCGATGCGTAAAAAGTGGCTCCTGAGTGACTGCGTGGGCTGAGGTCTTGAAAGGGAGAGATATCTCCGTGTCCGCGTGTGGTCTTCAAGATATCGACCTCTCGGATGAAGAATGAAAGTTGAAAGGGTAAGCTGTATGCGACATTTCCCAGCCTCGAGGACTGACGTTCACATGCGATAAAGGCCGCGCACCGCCCCATGACCCCTGGTTACACGCCAATCTAGGGATCTTCCGGAACGGTGCGTTGATGTGTTGCACTCAATTCCATATACCGTAATTGAAAGGCATCCGAGATGTGGATTACTACTTGAACAAGACGTGCTTGCATTGTGGGGGTACAAGCTTCCAATTTTGCTGTTCAGCCGACCACGCTCCGCCGCTTCATTGGAGAGAGCCCCTCATTGGACCGGCAGAATCATCCGATATGCGAAGTATCTCAATTTTGACAATTCAAATGAGCAGGCAATCTTTTCCGCCGGTAGATAATATCCGGCCTTGGCTTTGGTCACGGGGAACAAATGGACAGCATATCTGCGCGCATGCTCAAAGTGGGCTGCGCAGCTTACACTTTTGCTGTTTCGGGAACAGACGCGATGTGTATGATAGACCAGCCTTACTCAAACCATCACTCATACGACGGCTCAGTCGATTCAAGGTGTGGAGATGATTTCCAGGGCAAATCAAGGCTGAGTGTCATGTAGGAGGGCCTCCAGGGTGAATCAAGTACTCATAGACCACAAAATCACTCATTATATATCAATTAGATGATTCCTAACCTGGAAGGTTTCTTCTTTCTGCATCGAAGCTTTTACTGTTCCAACATCAATCTCCCAGAACCCGTATTTTATTCCGTGACTGCTTTTCACCATGTGATGCTCTTCAGCTAACACCTTCTCTAAGAAAATACAATTAAATGTCACAACACAATGCAATTCACGGGGCTTGGAACTTTTTTGATTGTGTTCCATTCCCAGAGTACGATGGGAAGAAGTCTGTAGTCTACCGATCAGACGATGGCCAGATCGTGGCGGGAGCTGCGCAAGAGAAGGGAAAGGCAACGCTGGTCTACCCTTGCGATGAGTTCTTGTCCATAACAGAAGGGATTATTAAATGTAATGTCGAAGATGGGGACAAATTCATGGCTAAGAAGGGGGATGTCGTCTACTTCACCCGTGGGACAAAGGTCAATTTCGAGTTCAGCCAGGATTTTCATAATTTGGCTGTGTTTATCTCAACAGATAGGAAGCCAGTGAGGCTGTTTTAGTTTCAATAAAATGGCGTGAAGTCAGCGACATCCGCTATATTTTCGCCGAGTCTTTCGTCATGAAGGATACTATTCTACTACTATCAGCTTAGTAGACTTGAATCCACAATATCAATACTGTAAGATGGTGTTATTTCCATCCATGGATCCCTGCCCCGCGTATTGTCCAGAGCAGGAATGTGGAGACTTGACAGCTCTGGCTTCTAGTTGGCTGGCGGAGCCATTGAGAAGTGCTGTTTTTATCTTTTATCTCTCCCCTCTCCTATCCGATAGAGACGCCGGGTAGGAAAGACGCGAGATACGCTGGTGGGCATAATGCGGGGAAGTGAACCAACATTACACCCCTTAGCGCTGCGACCCCGAGATAACAAGTCACCTTGGTGATCGGCGCTAGGTTGCTTTCTCCTTCATCAAAATGCGACTCCTCATGAGCCTGTGACTTTCTACTCAACTGTCTGTTGCCATCTATTGCATACCGAAAGCCATCATCACGAAGACAATTAAGTATCACCACAGGCCCTCGAATTTCCTTTCAAAAGTGGAGAAAATCCAAGGCCACCGAACAGTGCCCCCGCCGGCGCCGCTCGTCCGCAGCTTCACCTACCCGGAGGACCGTCTCCTCATCGAGTTCCCCATCTTCAGCGGAGAATGAGCCAAAGAACGACCGAAGTCGCCCTGGGTGCACGGAGTGCAAGCGTCGCCGAGTCAAGTGTGACGAGACATTCCCTGTCTGCCGCAATTGCCAGAGGCGCGGCCAAGTTTGCGAAGCTGCACCTCGGCTTCGGACATGGCAGATGGAGTCTCCGTAGATAGCAAAGTCACACCTACGGAACGATGTCCCTGACAAGGTTCTTCTTAGATATTGGCTTGAAAAGGCTAGTCAAATCATGGTTATCGATCCCGACATCAACCCCCTATCTTTCCCCATTCTGGACCTCTTGGACGCATCTCTCAGCCTACTTCACGCGCTGCAGAGCGTCAGTACAGCCCAGCAACACTTCTTTGATCCATCCCAAATCGAGCGGTGTCTGGAGGAACGGAGCATTGCAACTCAGCTCGTGCAGCGCGAAATTGTCAACCCACCCAAGGACGTGATTCCCGTTTTCCTCACGGTCTTGATGCTGGGTCTCTCCACAGCCTGGATCGAAGGGCCTGTTACCCAATTCGGTCTGCAGCATCTCTATGGCGCCCGCGCCTTTGTAGACATCATGCTGGCTGACAGCTCGTTGCCTGAGGAGAACCCATCCGTCTTCGGTTTCACCATCAGGGCTTACCTCTACTGGGACATGGCATGTGCCTTCCTCGTGTGTGTGTGTTGGTGTGTGTGTGTTGGTGTGTGTGTGTTGGTGTGTGTGTGTTGGTGTGTGTGTGTGTGTGTGTGTGTGTGTGTGTGTGTGTGTGTGTGTGTGTGTGTGTGTGTGTGTGTGTGTGTGTTTTACTTTACGCCGGTGCGTCCCTGTGTCTTAGGGCAGAGGGCGTCCAGCAGCCATCTATCTAGGCCTATCGAAAGCAGAGTAATAAACAAATTCTAAGAGAAAGGTACATGAAGCTAGATGTCAAGTGAATATATACGCGCGCGGAGCGAGAAGCGTCAAACGCTAGGTGTTCCGCATCCTAGGGGCCAAAGGCATGCCATAATATGTTGGGGGTCCCGTCTCAAAACCTTCCTCGTCCCGAGTTCGGAGCAGGCACCCATCGAGAACGTTGACCCATTCTTGGGCGTACTTCAAACCGGCTCAGACTATGATTCGATCGGCGGTTATTGCACCAAGGTTTATTACCATCTGAGCAGCGTGGGTCGCTACTGAAGGCGCGTCTGTGATACGGGCATACGCAACGTCGAGGAAGAAAACCATTTGGAGAACATGTTGCTTGGGTGGGAGCCGGAAGGTGACAATGAGGCCTTGGTGACGATAGGAGAAGCATTCAAGATCCACGGTCTCATCAACCTGTCCATCTCAAAACGAAATGCGTTGTTAACCGATTCTTCCGATATGGATGACTTCCTCAGCACGCAACACATTGATCCAACCTTACTAATGGCTTCCATCTTAGCACCGCCTCCTGGATCCAGCACTGAGTTTCACACAGAGGAGGATCCTTCAGTTCGGGAAGAGAAGATCAGAAAGCAAGCCGTTCAAGTAGTTCGTTCTTTGACCTCTATCCCACCTACGCACTCCGGTACAAACCTGCAAGCAATTACGCTACTTACAGCGGGATCTGAACTCAAAGCTGAGGACTATGAAGACCACGAGCTGGTTTCACAACGTTTTCGAGCCTTGTACTCGATAAATCATATCCGCTCAAACCTAAGAGCCCTGGATCTTTTGCTTGAACTTTGGGAGTTGCGAGATGCGGGGACCGTGATGTCTTGGCTAGATTTGATGTTGGAGAAAGGCTGGTCAATCATGATGGGCTGAGTCACACAAGGTTATGGCAAATGAGTTAGCGTTGGTAGACTTGATGTGGTAACAAAAGCTACGATTGCGCTCCCGTAATCGTGGTTCCACTTTTGCGACACTTGAGTAATTCGCAGCAAATGCAGAATCACATTACTTCATTTGTCTAGTAGTCGAGACCCAGATCTGCTGATCTATACAGCAAATCGGTGCAGCTAGGGCTCCAGCCTGCAGTGTAGTAGACCTGAAGCCGTAACTAAGCAATGATTATTGCATGGCCGTAATTGTTACAACAAGCAGGCAGCAGGAACGAGCATCCCTCGGAACATTTCAATGTGATCACGGCGGTCTGATCACGAACTCCCGCTCCTGCATTTCTAATCAAATCCGTCACATTACCCGAAGCGGACAGCAGGCGAGGTGGAGACTGCGGGCTCGGCGTTTTACCTACTACCACTCTTGGAAGCCACCCGAAAGCCTTTTATGATACCACTGCTACGACTTCTGATGTTATGGAAATGAGCAGAGTCTTCATCCCGTCAACAGGCAAGTGTAAAGACACCGAGCTCGACATATTCTTGGTGCCCATGACGTCGTAGCGCTGATGCGATCAATCCAGCTCTAACATCGATCATCAAAATGACCACAAACCTCTTCCAGGAAATCACAACGCCGAATGACGTAATATACATGCAGCCACTTGGTCTTTTTATCAACAACAAGTGGGTTGCAGCCAAGTCTGGTGAGGAAATTACTGTTATTAGTCCCATGTAAGTGCATCCCTTCAGAAGGTAACGATGTAATAGAGCTGACTTGCCTTAAGCGATGAAATTCAGACCACCAAAGTCCATGCCGGTGGTGCTGATGATATAGATGTTGCTGTGAAGGCGGCGCGTGCTGCACTCGAGGGACCTTGGGCTGGTGTCTCTGCCAGGGATCGCGGAAAGCTCATGCTGAGACTTGCCGACTTGGCTGAACAACATACCAAAACACTTGTCTCCATTGACACATGGAAGAGCGGTATGTTGAAAGGCTCAAGTCTCAAACACTTAAAAATATAAAAGCTGATTATGGCAGGAAACGGTTTTCCTCTGCATGCGGTGACGCAGGCGAGCTGACAGACGTCCTCCGGTACTATGCTGGCTTTGCTGACAAGCTCCACGGTCAAGGTACGGCAACATCTGCTTTTACGAGCTTTTTAGCTGACCATTCAAAGTCATTGATACCACGGACAAGAATTTTGCGTACACTTCTCGAGAGCCTCTGGGCGTCTGTGGTCAAACCATTCCTTGGAACTATGCCCTGGGAATGGCTGGCGGGAAGATTGCCCCCGCACTCGCTGCAAGTGGCACGATAACTTGGAGACGTCCTTGCGTGACTAGGGGGCGAGGTGGGCGCTTTCGCGTACTGACCGAAAAACGCAATTACTCACGATAAGCCTAAATTGCCGAGCAACGCCAAACAGGATCCAACTTCAGGCATTTGCGCGATTGGCGTAACCAGAGAGGCAATCCAGATAGCTCATGGCGTTTCTCAAAGATTGGAGGCCTACGATTGCCATGTCTACACAGGATGAGTAGAGGTCAAGTTCCAGGAATGAGGCCGAGTGATGATATCTACAGAAGGTAAGGCAGGTAAATAGGTGACGATATTGTTAGACCGGCTCTGTCGCTGCTCTGAATTTGCACGAAAACTCTCAGTAATACAGACATTTGTAGATTTTGAGTGTGCTGAGTAGGCTAATCTATGCACCCATGTAGAGCAGCTCTTTGTGTGTGGCCGCGACTAGTTGTGTGCGGAAATCATCAGAATTGATCAAACTTGACTCAAAGAACCGAACCCTCTATGCTTGCGGACTAGGAATGCCTCCACTTCGATTTCAAGATGCAATTCAGGCCGCAGAAGCTTGAAAACATCGACGCCGGTAAAAAGCGGTCGATTTTTCCCAAAGTACTCCATCAAGACACCGTGCAGCGTGAGGCCAAATCCGGCATCCGTATTGGCGTGATATGTCCTCACCTGTACCAAATCTCAGTTTCAGTCGAATGAATGTCACCAAATCCTTGTCATCTCGAGGTACATTACCTTGTATACACAAGCCCAGACCTCCTCGCTTGAACCTGTGAGGCCAGCTTCGCGTAGGGAGAGTTCGATGTGAGAAAACGCTTCGCGTATCTCCTCAGTCAAATCGACAGGAACCGTGTTGTCACTTCTGATTCCAGCTTGGCCGCCGACATGGATAATCGAGGCGCCAGGAGGAATGACGCAGGCGTGTGTCATTTTGAGGGACTCGGAAATCTCCTCTCCAGCACCGGGCCAGTTGAAGAACCGAATCCCGCTGGAAGGGGCAGGAGTTTGAGGAATGAATTCGGGCATGGTGAGACGTTGCTGAAATTGTTGAAGATGTTGGTAGTTAATCTCGTGGAAATAGATGCGACAACTATGCCTTATATATCAACCTACTTCCGTGTACCAAAGCAGCTGAGGTGCGTCAACACATGAATCAGTATAGCATTGGTCAGCGGAAGTGTCAACGAGTTGTTCTTTTCGTAGACGCGAATTGATTTATCAGCTGGCGGATAAGATTCAACGAGGTGGTGCCGCTGGGGCCGCATATCCCTGCGGAAACTAAGGTCCAGGGTACCCATGGTTAAATGGGAGACTTACTTTTGTAAATGTGATGAAACCTTCGTCGCTAAGATGCAGCGAATATTAGTGAGCTAGAAACTCTGCCAACCCAGGTTGGAGCTTTCGAACAGCATCCCCGTATTACAAAGCCAGCATTGGGAAATCATATGCTCTGGGCCGTGAATTCAAATGTGAATGATTCAACGCTGGGCAAAGCCAGCGGGGACTTCTGGTACCGCTGCGAATGTTAGTATTGACGGATGTCGCTTTGGGTTTAGCTGGTGGAGGCATCTTTGGCTGGGCAGAGGCTCTTGACGATTGGGAACAAAGTGAAGCGTTTCCTGCCTTTATGGAGCTTCAGTTCGATCGTCCGTCTCGCGGTCAAAAACTGGCACGTAGCGAAATCGTGCACTAAGACGGTTTTACGCACAGCGCAATATCTCTATTCGTGGTTTTCCTCGCTGTGTGCTTACGAGGATCATGATCATTGTTGCCTTAATACAGGCTACGTGATGATGGAGGTGAAGGCAATTACAGACACACAACAAACCCTGACGAACAATGAAATTTAAATGCGAGCAAAGTGTATTCATCTACCGGCTGGGCCAATTATGACTGTTGGACAAGTTATGCGTTCAAAACAGATCGAACAACGTCTCTCAGACCGTTGGCATCGAGTCCCTCGACACCGAGTAGTTCGTTATCCACCTTGTGGAATTTTCCACCATAGCCCGCCCCAAATATGGCCCTGAACAAGAACTTGGAGATCACGCCAATATCCATCTGGCCAGACTTCAGACCAGAAAGAGCCTCCTGCTCCTCGACCTCGGTTTCAGCTTCGCGAATGGTCCAAGTGCCCGAAGGATCAATCTCCTTAGCAACCGAGATGATCTGGCTTTGCGTGACATCAAGGTCCTTGACGTAAACAGCCCTGTTGGCAGTCTCAGCTGGATGAGACAAAATTCCAACCACGGCCTGCCCAACCGTAGATAGCCGAGAAGCACTGAATAGCACATTGCCGCCGTCTCGCAACACGGCCGTTTTGTTCTTGACGTCAACCAGCATGCCGGATGACAAGCCCCAGTCCAAGAAAGGACCACAGAAGAGCAGACTGTATGTGAATGTCGGGTTGGATTGGGCCTTGGCTTTCAGATATTCTTGAAGCTGAAGCTTAGTACCAAAGATCGGGATTGTCTGGACCTTGGGGTTTTCAGTGCTGCTACCGAATTCCGACGGCAGGAATCGTTTGACGCCGGCGGTGACAGACGCATCAACCAATGTCTTTTGGACATCTGAGCCGAAGACAGAGAGCGTCGAAACAACAGCATCTTGTCCACGAACAGCTTCAGCCAACATAGCAGGGTTGTCGTAGTCGACGTACTTGACTGTGACGTCGTCAGGGAATTGGTGTGACGACCCGGTTCTCGTCAAAACAGTGACATTGAATCGCTTGGAAGAGCGAAGTGCGGTCAAGATAGCTGGTCCAAGATTGCCAGTGGCCTGAGTTGGATTGTCAGTGATTTGTTTATGTTAAGAGAGATTCCAGTCCTGAACAAGTCGAGTTTCAACTTACACCAGCGATAGCGACTCGACTAATAGACATGGTAAGAAGATGAAGATACAGAGAGGTCTGAAAAGATTGAGGTGAATGGAGTTTTACAGATCTCGAATGATGCTGTTCAAAAACGCATGAAGTTATTTGTAGAAGGATCCTTTTAAGTATGTGACACGGAGACAGAACCTGCTCACTATGCCATCTGCATGCCTTTCGGATGGTACCACGACAGCCATGGATGTGGATGTCCCATTCACGGTCAATGCGGTCCACGCTCCGCCCCATACCTCTGTCTTTTCTCTTCTCGTGCTCAAAAACATCACGGAAGCCGGTAATCTGTCCGTGACAGTGTCTGCCTTCATCAGAAGTGCATGGGGCGGAAGTATTCTTACAAATATCCAGCCGTCCGAATCTGGGAGGGCGAGGCAGCGGGCAAACGAGTATGACAAAGCTTTCAGGGTATCTAAAGTTGAAATTGCGCACTGACAGCTAGGTGGGGTTCGGGCCTCAATTAGAGCCAGCACGAGCAATAGGAGTGTGATTAATCGAACGTGGAAACAAAATCTGAGCAATACAGCATGTAACGAACGCTTGTACAGAGTACAATGTGGTGAATCGCAATGTCTTTAACCCCACCATCCTGGACTTTGCGGATGGGGAGTGGGGCCACAGGCCAGAACCGAGCCGGTGGGATACTTTCTCTGTCACGCCTTACGCCCTTCGTGTCAACGAGTCTTGAGTTGAGCCCCACTTCTATTGGAAACAGTGAAGGACCATGACGGCAGATTTGACAGGCTTGGCTACGCTGCTCTTGTCTGAAGTATCACGTCTACAAGATTGAATAGACTGCCCACTGTAAGTTTGAAATTGCTGTCATTCATTTCCCTCACTGAAGCTCGCGCCAGGTCACTTTGGGTTTCACGTGCCTGAACCCCTTTCTCTCTGCAATTCTATCATCAGATGAGTCCCGCAATGATGGACGCCGACTTCGATCTGGATGAATTTTTCAACCTCAGTTATTTTGAGGATGTAACTGCGGCTAGTCCCTATGAAGCCTCTTTTTTGGAAGCAGAGACGGCACATGATGCATCAGGCGATAAAACCTCACCTCAACAACAGCCCAATCCTCATGCAGGCCGTCGTACAGGTGTTACAAATACCCTTTCCTCAGAGACTTCCACAACGCCCACAGGCGCTGGGTCTGGGCACCAACCTCTGGATCTTACGACCAAGTCCACAAAGATTTCCAATCGCTTCTCTCTAGAATCAATTCGGATATTGCGGCAATGGTTGGCAGACCATAGCTCATATCCATATGCCACTCCTGAGGACATTGAAATGCTCCAAAGTGGGACAGGGCTGACCAAACTGCAACTGACTAACTGGCTTTCAAATGCTCGGCGACGTTACAAGTTCAAGGCTCAATCTGGATCGTCAGCATCGCGCACATGGAAATGGTCCGATGGCATCTCTTCACCTGTTTCGGCCATTGATTTCCCTCATCCTCGAGCCAATCCGGTTCCGTTGGAGCTCATGAATCCACTTGAAAGATGGGAAAGCTCTCCGCCTGAGTACGAAGCCGCCAACGTAGCTGACATTTCGCGAATGGCTGCAGAAATTCCCACACGCCCACCTACCCCGTACTATCTTGGCGTCTCTGAAATCTCATCCAGCGACGCGTCCTCAGTCAGCAGCGCGGGAGTCTCTCGCTCCAGCTACGGGTCCGGGTCCTCAACCCAGTCGCGCAGCTTTCTTGACACCCCCAGCCTCCAGAATAATGTTCGAAGAAGACGGAAAAAGCTTTCCAGGCGACAACCATTGCACAGTAACGACTTGCTTCAGACCTATCACAAGTATCAGTGCACATTCTGCATTGAGACTTTCAAGACCAAGTACGATTGGCATCGCCACGAGAAGACGGTGCATATTTGTCTCGACGAATGGGTCTGCTCGCCGTTGGGTCCTACTGAGCTGGACCCTGACCTGGGCGTGCAAGCTTGCGTCTATTGCGGTGCCCCAGAGCCCGATCAGCAGCACATTGAAACACACCATCACTCCCTGTGTCATGAAAGAGATCCCTTGTTCCGCACCTTTCGCCGCAAAGATCACCTTAGCCAACATCTTAAACTCGTACACGAAACGACCTTTTCACCCTGGCCAATGGAGCAATGGAAGGCTGTCGGTCGAGAGATACGGTCTCGATGTGGGTTTTGTAACATCACCCTGGAATCTTGGACCAGCCGAATCGACCACCTGGCCGATCACTTTAAGGCGGGAAAGACCATGGCGGACTGGAAAGGAGACTGGGGTTTCGACCCCGAGGTTGCTGATACCGTGGAGAACGACATGCCTCCTTGTGAGTTAGCTACTGTCCATATTGCTTGCGTAATCCCTTTCCAGCATGTTGACCTCCCACCTCAGATATGATACATTTTGAGCGAAGCACTGTATGGCCGATCTCGTCGGTACGAGGGTCATCAGATACACCGACCAGTCCGTACGAACTCCTTAAGTTGGAACTGGAATATGCCATCCAAGGGTGTCTAGCCAAAGATGGCTGTCTACCTTCAGACAAGCAACTCCATCATGAAGCCTGCTCGATAATACTCGGTGCAGATGTGACATCTACTCAACCCGCCTCATCGACACCCTCCTGGTTGCGAGACGTCTTTCTGTGCTCTGAAACGGCAAAAGAAGCTCGCCTGATGCCACTACAGCAGATTAACAAGTCACGCCTAACTCAGCTAAAGATTACTGGGAAGTGGAGCATCTTCGATCAATGCCGCCTGGAATTGGAGCTCCGTCGTATCGTCTTGACGCATGACAACCAACGGGCTATGATGTGCGACGACGAACTCCAAGCGGAAGCCGCTAACATTCTCCAACGCGCCGAGGCTTGTTCGCCCAAACCCTCGAAATACTGCGCTGAATTCCTGGTGCGAGTGGTGCAAGGGTCGAAGCTGTGGATTGAACCGTTCCGCGAACGGGTAAGACAGCTTTCGAGCATCGGTGTTGAGAACGATGCTGGCAATACGCCCGTCGGTGCAACTGAGTATGTTACTTCGTTTTCGGAGGAACGAATTGGCACCGATATCCACTATGAAGAGACCGCGATGGCGGCAGAGGCAGCAGGTTTGTTGCTCACGAAGCGGGATACATCGCAAGCAACCGCTGGAACTTCAAAATCCACGACGATAAGCGTCCCCCCTTCCAATGTCGACGAAAAAGACCCCAGTCTGGATCGAATTCCAGCCTTCACGATTGTGAAAACAAGCGGGAATACGGAGATACGTCAGGATATTCATGTACCATTCCTGCTCAACGACCACAACAGCTATACGCGTCTCGCCGCCGGCCTCTCCCGGTTTGTTGGGGCAACCATGTCACCCAACAACCCGAATAGACACGTTCCTACTGACGATGAGCTTCGGTATCAGGCAAGGTGGATGTGGTATGATGAGTGAGTTCCGCTTGTGGAAATCTTATGCTGCGCTTGTCTCATGCAATACCCGCCATGTTCTGCTTAATTGGGAACTCTGGGCTAACAACTATCTTATTTATACAGAGACGACCCTTGGAATCAAACGCCTGCAGATAATGCTGAGTGGTTGCTCAGGTTCAAACAAAGCGTTGGTATCGTTGCGGACAACCCAGAAAGAACGCTCTCATGAGAGCTGGGTCTATACCAGAAGTTGAGAATGGTATGCGGAACCTCAGAAACTGGTCACCTAGAGATTGAGCCTAAGTACAGGACGTATTTGGCGAGTCTCAGTCGTCATTGTGTTTAGCGTTATGGCGGTAGGCCTACCTGAAAGAACTGGACGATTGATCTACCCATCACAAGTTTCCAAGCTTCACGTCATGGACTCATGATTGTCTCTCTGTTCCGCCTTTTAGGCTCTTTGACGCCTTCTTCTATTCTTTTGGTCTCTGATGCTCTTCAGTCTGGAATGCAGAACCGCTTCGTAGTCCTAATCTGCAGATCTTAATCGCCGCATATTTCCGGGCCGTGGGCGGTTATCGTGGGCGCTGTTATTGGGCGAAACATGTAGTAGTCATTTCGATGTCAGGTATTGATAACTCCGAAGTTTGGCAACATTTCATGCGCCACTCAGGATCGCTGATGTACACTCCTTACTGGAAAACTTCGTTTCAGGACTTGGGTGGAATCCCATTCAATGAAGATGGTGCGGCTGTTTGTGATCATATCTGTTGGTCTGTATCCTGTAGGAAGCCACCCAGATCTTTGATCGGATTCATGGTCTATCCCGGGTGATACCTGAGATCAAATTCACTCGGCTGCAATGCATCATACAGTTCTGCAGACGGGTCTCTGTCCCCAAAGATCAACCCTGGCGCATATCCAGTCCTCTTCTAAACGAACTCGGATGCATGGCATAACCAGCATCCGTAACCAACATCCGTAACCAGTAACTTTACTTCTTTAATTCCGTCCTCTTGCGCTTCACTATCAGTTTCCAACATTCGAGCCCATTGTAAATGGTAACTCACAATGTCATCGATCATACTACAGAACGGAAGTCAGTTCTCTGTAGTTTGTCGACCCTGATCAAACTCACAATAACACAGTCTTCGCATCTTGCGCCGTATACGTAGACCCAGGCTGGACAGTCAACACCGGGCTTGTATCTGTTCACGCAAGGATAACGATCCATTTCCAAAGTTTCGTTTGTTGCAGGAAGAAGAGTACCTCCAGACGTATGGTCGCTGGTCTTGAGGGTGGAAGGATGTGGTATGTCACAGCAAATAAGAAACGAAGCATGCTTTCTGCCCATGAGTAATGATATATAAGTTTTCATGATGAGGTGAGTAACGAGCTTCCGGGAACGTTGGTTACACGGCATAGGGTGACTCGTTGTTTGAAGGCTTTCAGCTCATATCATCATTTCTCCTAGTAATTACTTGCTATTTAATCCTGTCGGCAGTGTGCCGTGGCCATCACTGTCCACGACACTGCTTCCATGCGGCAACCATCAGTCCGCAGGCTGTCGAACATACTTAGCCTGAGACTTTGGAGAGGAATATCTTGAGATCATGATCGCGCTGCACTATCAGGCTGAATAGTGGAGTCCGAGACAAGTAGGACCCGAGACATCATCGTTCTCGAGTCAGTTTATTTGTCTGTAGTGGATGCAGATTTTCAGAGCCAGGCAGCGAGCTTTCTGAAAACACACAGATTTCGAGCTGAGCAGTCGTAAAATACAACCAGATTTCCGAATGAACGGTGACGGCTCGGAAATTCCGCAGGAACCTGAGGCATTACTATTCGCAAATGTTTCGGGTGGCTTGCATCTAGGGTGGCAAACTCTGAGCTTAACCTCCGGTGTCGATGTACTCGACCGTCATGGAACGGAACAAGGCTCCGGCGAAAACGTGATACCGCATGAAGCTTGGATAATTTCTGGCAGTGTGACTCTGTATGCTGGGATTAGTGAGATTTCGCAGTAAGATTCGTAGTGGTCTGACATCACAAATTACCCAGCGTCGGCCTTTACCGAATCCTATCATCGACCATACATCAGGTCCAGATTCCAGTGCAGTCCCAAATTTTCAACGTCGCACGAGAGACAAAATCTCCGAGGGTTCTTCCGAAAGACTGTGTCCACTTCCTGCACGTGGTTTGCTGTTTGGAACCTACCGGAGGAAATACCGGCTGTGACGCTAGGAAAGCATCATATGTCGGAATTTAACGTGCATGGAGATGTCGGGGTCCCCGAGTTCCAGCCCACGGCGACGGTACGGCGTGGATGCGCTATCTCTGCTTCTCAACGTCACCGATGCATGGCATTCTTCAGAAGACCAATCATTTGGAAGATAAGCCTGCAGGGTTATTGTTAAATATCTGCATTCGCCTATTGCAAGTCAAGACACTGAGACATTGGCTGTTGCGTTTGGCGGTGTGTCCTCTCCTTCCGATTGGTCAAAGCAAGCTTATAATATGTCAAATATTTGCTTACCAAAGTCAATGCTCATTTATCTCGAGATGGATCATCATCCGGGCAAGTAGAATAGATGTGCGCTGATATTGGGCAAAATACAACGTGATTTTGCGGAGGCTTTTAACCAATCATCTTACAATTGTGATCTCCTTGTGCGTCTCCACGAAATTTTGTGACAGGTTCACATTCGGAGTACTGTCTTCGAATGTTTTGCGTCTATGTTCTCGCCGTTTCGTTCGCCAAAACATGCGAGCTGAGCCTTGATCTTAAAGACAAATGAGATTTATTGGGGGCCATTGAAGGAGGGAAGTCATGGCCTTCTGCAAACTTTAGGCCCGAAGTGCAGCCAACAGAAAGCAAGCAGTGACGCTCCAAAGGGCCACAGACTAAGACATTGTTGCCTAAATCTGTCCGACAAGCAGGGTCGTAAGTCGCTAGAGGGCCTAGGCTTTTACAATGCCCCTGCTGGTTAACAACAATTTCAGACTTAGTTGGCATTGCCACACACGAAGGCTTACATATCGGCTGATCTGACGTCTGATATGCAAGTGCGACCAGTGGAATGGTCTGGACCTCCACGTTATCAAGAAGGAACGGGCTGGGCTTCCGTCCTGATGGTTACACGGATGACCTATAACATGGGTGTGTATGGACGCAACAAGCGACCGCACCATGTTCCATGCATTGATCTTTAACCCAGTTACAGGACGTCCATTTCATCAGACTCCTCTGACCCTTGTTTGGTACCATAGATTGATTGGAATGTAGCCCCGAGACAATGCATCCCGAGACAGTGGATAGCCCTAAGCCTTGTTGCTTTAGTTGCTGCACCTAACTACCTCTTGCAGCTCCTGTATCCCTAAGGCATCCGCCGACGGTACCTGCGCTCCAAGCCTTACCCCGCGGGCTCAGCGCCAGTTGATCACTTCGGACTGGAACCGTATTGGATGATTCAATTTCCTTTGCCCCCACGAGTGGACTCAGAACGTGTATTCAAATCTGACTCGAGGTCGTTTACTGTGTCAAGTCATACGACAAGACCTACCTGGAAGTGTCGTCGCGTGTAGGGACATTCTACCCGCTGAACTCGACCCAACAGCACTGCTCTTGCAGAGACGAACATCCATCTTTGCACAGAGAACGGTAGATTTTGCATGCATCTCACTTCAGGGCTATATGACATTGTGAGCCTCCTCGGAAAAGTAGGTTTCATGTTGACACCCCTGCTATTGTAAGATGCACAGGAGAGTGTATTCTCTATAATGAGCTACTAGTCATGACGTATTCTAAGCCGAACTCCCTTGCTTCCAGGTCGGAGACCTGGCGTGACATAGTCTGCGTGCATGCGGATGTCCTCGATTCCGGTCTCGAATAGCTCCAATGTCGGACCAGCTTGCGATTTAACCTTCGGATCATATATCCCATACTTGCGGAAGATTCCTGCCGTAAATGTCTGCAACTCTTGATACGCAAGATTCATACCCAGGCACTGACGTCCGCCCTTGCCAAATGTGAGGTGCTTCTTGAAAAGTTTGGGGTCTTCAATGTATCGATCTGGGTTGAAAACGTGGGGCTCGGTAAACCAGGCGGGATGTTTATTCAGAAGCGGTGCCGTCATTCCCACCATTGTGCCAGCTGGGAGCACTAGAGTTCGTCCATCGGAATACTCAAACACCAAGTCTTCATCGGGGGCCACACGGTCCTGGCGATGCGTAGCACTGGGATACATCCGCAGAGCTTCCTCGATTGTTGCGTTCAGGTAAGAGAGGCTGTCGAGCTTGACTGGATCCGGAGGCTGATGAGCATCCGGCATGACGGATTCTAGCTCGTTTCTGATTCGCAAAAATATGGACTCGTCACTCAAAACATGGAAAACAAGAGATGATAGAGTCATGGCGGTGGTATCGGACCCTGCGATTGCGAGCACCATGGCTTCATCTACCAGTCGTGGCGTGGACTTTTCCGACTCGGGAATGTCGCTCTCCATTATCTCGTGGAATATGGTCTTCCCCTCATAGTCATTTGTCGAGCCTCGGATGCTTTCAATTTTGACGGTAAGATCCTACGGCGCATTAGCATCCCCTCACGTCGCATCTCGTTCGTACTAAGAGCCGTGACACCTACCTCGACAAAGGCGATGAATGCCTGGATGTAAGGGGCCAGTATCACGAGGATTCGTGGGGGCAGACTCTGAAAGGCCATGGCGATCGTGTGGAAATGCATAGTGAAGTGTGTCATCCTCCCAGGCGTCAATACCTCGAAAAACGCGGCGTTGCAATCCTCCATGAGCAAGCACTTTTCGCCCTCGCCGAGAGCATACGACTGAATGACATCTTTCGTTGCAGCACGACATGCCGGGTTGAAGGCAATTGGCTCGTCAGTCCTAGACCAGCCTTCCATCCGCCGCAGTAAATCGCCCAGGGTCTCATTGATGACCGGCGCCAGCTTTCGGACGTTTTCCTTGGAGAAGAACCGGCTCAAGACCGCCCGACGGCGGCGATGCAAGTCGTGATCGCGCGTGGGCAGGACAGAGAAGGTCTGTCCGAAGAAGGCAAGGACCGTCTTTGCTCTCTCGCGTCGGGCTCTGGGAGACTGGGCGGGATATAGTTTATCGACGAAGCTGGGATCATTGACGTGCACTACGTCAGGCATGGTTCTGACGACCGGTCCATACTGTCGGTGCATCTCCTCGACAACCCAGACATATTGGCCGCCCCGCCAGATATCATGGTAAGCAGCGTACCACGATGTGAGGGCTATCGGTATGAGCGAGTCATTAGATGAAATCTTTCCCATGACGTCCCGATATGATTTGGGGCTTACCAGCGATCTTGGGACCTGGAATCTTTGCCAGAGGGCTTAAATAGAGACGATAGATGGCCAAGCAAACCCAGTACAGAACGATCACACCACCGAAGGCAGTGATAGACACCATGTCGATAACGCGTATGCAATTGCGATTCGGTGACACTCAGAGATGGATGCGCAGTCTGGTAATATTCGATGTGGCTCCGGCGCGTCCTGTTTCTGCGTCAAATCTTCGTCCCGGTGCATGTATCCCGACGAACACGGTCCATCATACTTCAGAAGCAGAAATCGACGCTAAGCGAGGTATCGCATCACAGGAAATATTAGACCAACTGATGACTACAATTGAGTTATCCCAAGGTTGACTGTGACTCTATTGCACAAATTCATGTTTCAAGTTGCCGAAACTTATGACTGAGAATCCAATTATGTTTATGAGCAATACACCCACATAACTTTCCGGTCTGCCTACATCTTGAAAGGAGTTCATAGACTTGGGATTTTGGAACGGCAGGATAGACATCCATCTTCAACGCATAGCTACCATGATACCATGATGACCAACAGTCTTGACACTGGTAAGCTTTTCAAAAGCTCTGTACGTATCACACTCGTCTTTTCAAGTCATTAGTATCTTCTCGCGTCTATTATCAACTCCTTCCCACCAAACCAGCCATTGAAAGCATAACAACACATTGAGACTATTGACCCTTCATATATACCCGTCTTCTACTGACCATCTTTATGGTTTATATAACTTCATTGAGATCACTTGTGTTGGGCACGGTCAGCGGTGGTGGGGTTGCTTCCCACAGCCGGTACTGAGAGCCGTCTTCATCAAAGCAACACCAGGAGTCCAGGACAAATGCGTGGTGCGACACCAGGACTACTGTGTATGACATTTGAGGAAACCTGCTTCTGGACTATACATAGTAGGTGAAGGAATATGGCTAATTAGGAACTTTCAAGGTGAACTGACACCTTTGTCTGAACCTTTAAGCCGGGAGAAATTAGACATAACTGGGGGCCGTTTGTACAGCATCACTAGCGGTTGACGCATACGGACAAGAAGAGCTCCGTATGGTTGCAATACTGGCCATCTTCGTCAGTTCCTTAGAGTCGTCGTCACAGAACGTTCTGGGTGTGAAGTAGTAGGATGCTTATGATATGATGCAGCCAGGTACCATCTCCTCAAAGGCTTCATTTTGGCACGTTTCAAGTACACAAGTCATCTCATCAAATAGACAGACGAGCGACTCCAGCTGACATTGACGCGAAGAGGACCTTCATTCTCAAGGTAAGGCAGGACGTGATGATTGGGGCTTGACGGACCCGGAGTAGTCATAATCGATATCTTCCGAGATCTCTGCGGCATTTGTTAGCCCCAAAAAGGTTTCAAACTAGAAAATCAATGCTGTAAGGATACTCATTCGTCCCAGCGGGAAAGGCGGAAGCCGGTTCCCACGAGTCTTATCGAGGTGACAGATGGAACTGAAGACTTTGAACTAGCCAACAGGAATCACATTCAACCTTTCATTTTTCCCAAATCGGCGGGTGCGAGAAGGATGCGAATCGGTAAAAACCTAACCGACGCGGTCGCAAGACCTTGCATTTCGTGTAGACCTGTGAATATGTTGTGTGGCTTTCGATATTTTGCCGGCGATGTAATGAATCTGGATTCGACTAGAACCCAATGATGTAATTTCCAAAGGCTATTTCGCTTATTTTTCTCACTTGCCACTGTATGATGCATCTTCAAAATGACCAACGGAATGGTGTAGAGGCAATTTAATTAGCGACGTCATATCTCAAAGCGTCAAACAAATCCACCCCGTGGCACAGCTTCCGCCAGTCCCAGAATCGCGTCAAAACCAAGTAAGTAGTTGAATCAAGAAAGTCGCAATCTCCGCTACAAGGTCCTGGGTATCTGTGTAAATCCATCACCGGCAGTGTGAACACGAGACGAACTATCCTCGGGCAGCGATCGTTTCATGACGGACAACTTGGAAGGATGTTGCCGGACGGAATGTGGCTTGCAAGAAGAACCAAGATTTATTCCTGACTGGACATTTTGAACTAAATCATGTCCGTTCTTATATCGGCCTCTTGTCCAACCGATGGGTCCTGACCTCGGCACTACGGTAGGGCCTTGCGAACCATGACTAGCTCCTTGCGGGGTGATGCATTTCATTGGCTTACTCCAACCAGCTCTTCCAACGGCTAAGGCTAGCACCGTCCAACTAATCAAGGCTACCGTTGACCCAGCTCAAGAGCTGTAAGCTGGTTTGAGGCGAGAAAGCAATTGCCGTGAAATGATTGGCTCGCCACCGCAAGACACCGGTCAGCCTGTCTCTCAATCCTCCTCTTCCTCCCACCACCACCAACACTCAATACGAGCTCCCAGTCCAAGGAGGACCTTATCAAATGTTTGTCGCGTGCCTGTGCCCAGCCTCGGTCCATTCAATGTGGGCTCAGCCATCCTATCACCTGCACGACAAATCACATCGTCAGGGTTGTGTTCCCTCCAACTCACCAATAACCCCGGCCTCAATATCTCGATGCGTCCTTCACCCGACATGAGCACCGTCCAACAGCTCGCCCAACCCGCATCCACATCAGACAAACGATTCGTTCCCGCCCAAAAAGCTTAACGAGAACAACACCTGCGGTAGCGCCAGGTCCAGAGATCAGCACCACACCGTCCACGGCCACCCCTGTCGCTTCCCCCGCGTCTTGCCCCGTATCGGAAGGCAACCCCGACCCCAGCTGGCCGGGGTAACTGCGGGGGAAAGTGGGCAACGGCCAAGATGGCTGGGCGAGGGACACAATCGTCAGCCAAATTTTGGATGTGTGTGGGTGGTGTGGGTGACATCCCTCCACCCGCGTCGTATTAGTGATGATATTCCCAATATTAGCATGACCTCATGCCGAAGAGCCGTCGGGCAAAACCACATGTGAAAGCGACTTTAGCAGAGGAGAGAGATAGCTCCCGAGGAAGCTAGTTGTTGGGCTGCTGCGAGGAGCAGCTGAGAGAGCGGGCGATCTTGGGTGACCTCAAGCTCCAGTCATGTCCAAGCAATGACCCAAGCAAACAAAATAACGTGACTACCCTTGACCTCCCCGTTCCCGCTCCTACCCTCTTCCTACGTGGGGTTTCTATCCATTCGAAGAGAAAGCTTGTCACCTTTTCACCTCCTGCATGCACTCAGCTCCCCCCGTCTCCTCCCAGAACGAATTGGACGCTGCATCTCTATGTTGACAACGACCCCTTGAAGCGTTTCTCGTTTCACCATCTCCCAATCCAGTCTCTATCACAATCGCTTAACCACCTCTTCTTGGGATAGAAAAGAAGAAAGACGCCCATCATGAAGAACATTGTTGGAATTGTTGCCGGCGTGGTGTTGCTGGCGAGCGGTGCGGCCGCGGCGGAGAACTGCGCGAGCGTTGCCGTCACCGCGATCCCTTCCTGCGCGCAAAGCTGTTTCCTCGAGGGCGCGTTGTATGTTGGCTGCGATAGCCTCGACTTTGGATGTCAATGTGGGAAGGAAGCGGCGCTGTATGCTGCCATTGAGCCTTGTGTCGCGACGGGTTGTCCTGCCGCGTCATTCCAGGCTGTTATCAACGGTGCCTCGTCTGGTAAGTCGCGCTCTATTTCGTGTCCGGGTCCAAAGCTCTTGTCCGTGTCGTGGTCGAAGACAAGCTTTACTATCGTCAATCTTAGTCAATTGTTGTGTAAACACTAACATCCATGTAGTTTGTGGTTGCGCCGGTGCAGGTGTAGGTGGCCAAACGGTCTCTGGCTCGTTCGTGTCGGCGATATCCTCACCCTCTGGCATTGGATCTACGTTGGCAACTGCGACCGCAAGCGCATCCGGCTCTGGTGGTGCTGGAGGCTCATCTGCCTCAGCGACGCAAGGTGGTGGAGGAAACCCATGGAATCCGCCCGCTACGGTCAGCCCGATCTCAACCGCGTCCCCTGTCAACGCCGCTGGCCGTCAATCGGACTTCAAGTTCGGCTTGCTGGCCGCTATGGTCGGCGCGACGATATTCGCCGGAATCATGCCTTAAGTCGGCGCGGCCGGTGGGAAGTATCGCGGATTTCGGGAGAGCCTATCGTTTAGGAGGGCTCAGGGCGCAAGGGGACTCGGATAGTGGAGGACGACGTTGACGGGTTCGAAATCTCTTTACATTCTACGACATTATTTGCACCACGATTCATGGACGGATATACCCAGAGGCCGGCGACCTACATACTCAGCCTGACTCTTCTTCTACCGACGACCTCATTGAACGACATACGACAAACACATTGCGACCACACTAGTTGTGGCATCTTTGCCTCATGGTGATGTTGCGTCCCAGCCTGTCAATCCACTGGACCAGGCTTTTAGACAGCTCAAATACTTGTCACAGTTCGAACGGGTTCTGTCGCGGATGGGGTTAGTTGTTTAATCCTAATTATAGAATATGCACATTCGAGCCATCAAACATGTTTCAGGTTCACGGCCGAAGGGTTGAATATGCAGCCTGCGGTGAATCAACATTCACACTCCTTTAATGTTGGTTTGAGATAGTTTAGTAATACAACACTTCAGCGACAGATTCCCTCGTGTCTTAATATATTTGAAGGATTCATCCCCGGTTCGACGACGGACCTGCTTACTGTGACATTACTTCTCAATTGCACAAAGGTACAGCTTAGAATATCTTCAATAAGCTTGAAATCATGTATTACCTCGAAGTGCGCAAGGTCTTGGGCCCCCGTTGATTCAGTTTGCTTAAGCTACAAAGTGCCCTAACTCGCCGCTTCAACTGATCTCAAATTGCCACTCCTTCCAGCTTGTCGGTGATTCAAAGTCAAATGTCTCTCCCCCACTAAACAGCTTCAACATTTCGTCGACACTGAAGTCGTTCATTCCAGTCTCAACAGGTGCCACGTCTGGGGAATCGGAGCTTCGGAGCTGGTCACTCCCCCTCTGGCGCATGTAAGCTTTCAATGTTTCAGTCGATTCCTCTTGTACAATTGTGGCCAGCTTTTGCTGCACCATCTCGGAGAACACATCTAGCTCTTCTTTCAACCGGGCCAGAACTCGTGGGGGCAGGTGTTCTTTGAGATACACTTCGAACTTTTCCGTAATCAATTGAGCTGTCAAGTTGTTGGAAACCTCCAAAGTCTCGAAATCTGTGACCAAGTTAGTGGGTCCGAGGATATGACCTAATGAGATGGTTTCTTACACGGGCTGGGTATTGATTCTTCCTGAGCTTTGGGGAAGATTATCAGGTAGATCTCTTTCCATCGCTCTTCTACAGACCTCCAACCTCTCCTTGCTTGGATATGAGCCCATTGAACTGATGTCAGCAACCCTTTTTCATGTTGAGCGTGTGCAAGATCACATGGTTTTAGGGCTCTGAGATGGTCTTGTAACGTATTGAAATGGTCGTAGGCCCGGCGGCTGAGAGCTATGCGACGCAGCGGCGCATACGCGCCTAAGGGCATATAGAGCTACTATAGCTATATAACTCTATAGTTTTAAGGTCTATAATTTTAAAAAAAAANGCTACTATAGCTATATAACTCTATAGTTTTAAGGTCTATAATTTTAAAAAAAAAAGGAAAGGACTTATTATTTATTTTACTAATCTAAAACAAAAAGAATAAGATTAAAAGCTTAAAAATCTACTAAAAAATAAGTNAAAAGAATAAGATTAAAAGCTTAAAAATCTACTAAAAAATAAGTAAATTCTACCTCTAATTTATAAGGATTAATAATAATATTTAAACTAACTTCTCACCCCTTAAAGAGGGTTAGTAATTTAACCTCTAAATACTAAAAATACTAAAAAATCTAGTAAACTTATTAAACCTTATTCTAATTATCCCTAATTATCTTCCCTCTAGTTTTCTAAGCTAGAAGATAATTCTTTATATATTTATATATATATAAGAGTACTATATTTATTAATAGAACTTATAATAAGTATTTCTATAATCTTAAGCTTTTTTTATTTCTTTTATATAGGTAGTATCCTATTTAAACTTTAGTTTATAGTATATTTATCCTTACTATCTTCTTAGTCTTAAAAATCTATAGGTATAAGTCCTAAGTAGTATATAAACTTCTATCTAAGCTTAAAAGTTAATATATTAGTTAATATATATTACTTAATTAACTACTACTAGTTTTAGAATAAGCTATTTAAGAAGGTAAATAAGATAGTTATTTATAGTTATAAAGTTTTAAGTAAGAGCTAAAGATTTATATAATAGTAGGATAGGATTCTTATAGCTAGAAGTTATAAATATAGGCTTATTATAATTATTATACTCCTCTAGGATTAGAGAGTTAGAAGTTAGGCTTTCTAATAGGGATAAAATAGTAATTAGAGGTTAGATTAATATTATAGGCTTTTAAAGTAAGTTTATTAGTAGGGGTAGATTAAAAGGTTATTCTAAGGATAGCTATATAGTTCCTTTCTTAACTATCTTACTTAAGTAAGCTACTATTATTTATATTATAAGATAGAGTAGGGGGTTCTTATAAATTAAATTATATCTATAAAACTTAGTAGTAATCTATAATTTATACTTACTAATTAGAGGTAAAGAGCTTTAGTAATAAAAGCTCTTATTAGTAGTAGTATTATTACTAAAGTAGGTATTAAGGAGTTCTTTTATAATAAAGTAGTAAACCTAATTAATATAGTAAACTCTATAGCTATAACTATTAAGTTATTATATTAAATTAACTACTTAAATATATTATAATAAGATAGTAATAAGGTCTTTAAGTATTTTAAATAGCTTATACTAAGTAGTAAAGGCTTTAATAGTATTAATAAACTCCTAGTTACTCTACTAGTTAAAACTTAAGTTTATAAAGTAGTTCTTCTTATTAGTTTAATTTATTACTAAGTAGATAAAGTAGCTTTATTTAACTTATAAGAAATATATTATTATATTAGAATTCTATAAGTTATCTTTATATTTATCTATAAAGAGATCTATATTAATAGCCCCCTCTTCTTCTTAGTTAGTATCTTATAATATAATATTTAGTAGGTAAATTTAAACCTTATAGTAGGTATCTCTTATAATAAAATATACTAATATAATAAGATATTTAATTTAGAAGAAGTTTTTTATATAGAGGATATTTTAGGTATTATATAGATTAACTAGTATTTTAAGCGATATAATAAGGTTCTAGCTAGCCTATCTTCTAAAATTATTAAAGCTAGTAGTAAATTAGGTTTATAAAGAACTCTTTAAACTAAGATTTAAGTTACTATAATACTTTATAGCTTAATAAGATCTAATTTCTTTAGGCTATAAGGCTCTAATAGGGCTATAAAGGTATATAAACCTACTTTAGGTAGTTTTAAAGATAAATTAGGTTTATAAAGAGGTATTTTTAGTAAGGTAGAGTAACTAATATACTATCCTTATTTTTTTAAATTACTATAAAAGGTATCTTATATAGGAGATAGCTATATCCTATCTTCTTATTATTTTAAGCTTAGTAATAACTACCTCTCTTATATTTTAGACCTAAATAGTATAGCTATTTTTAGGGGGTCTATTTATTAGTATAAACTTATTATTTAGTACTAATAAAGTTAGCTATTCCTTACTTAATAGGTTTAAAGGTTTCCTTTTATTATTATACTTTAAGTATTTATTATATAGTTTTTTATATCTTATAATAGCCTTTAAGGTAGGTAGACTAGTTAGTTCTTATAATAGCTTTAGCTTATTTATAAGCTATTAAAATCTAAATCTCTAATATTTAAAACTCTATAGGACTTTATTAAATTTAGCTATAATATACTAAACTTAGTCTATTAATATATCTTAAACTACTCTATCTAAACTACTAAGGTTATTAAAGTTATTAAAATACTTAAAGTAGTTAAGTATAATTACTTTAGAGCACTATATAGAGCTAATTTATAGGATATCTAAGATAGTAAGCTATTAGAATAAAGCTTATTAAAAGTATAGTGAGAAGCTAGTAAAGAAGTACTTAATATTTTTAGAGATTATAATAAATCTATTCTTAGCTTCTCTATCTTCTTAGTAGTTATTATATATAAATATTTATCCTATTAAAGTGTTTAGTAGTATTTTAGCTTATACTTAGTCTATTTTATTAAATAGTATTATAAAGTATTTAGTAAAGAGGATAAAGTAGTATTATTATATATTTTTAACTATAAGGTAGTTTACTAATAAGAGGCCTTTAGGTGATCTTAAAGCTAGCCTAACTTTCTAACTAATATAATATATAGCTATAGTAAAGCCTCTTATAATATTATTACTATTTAGTATAATAGTAGTAAGGATAGTATCTTAGAGGTTATAAGTATTTATAATATTTTTAAGTGTTTTTAAATCTAACTATAGGTATCTTAGGTGGATTATTACTAGTCCCTATCTATTAAGGAGGTACTATTATAACTTAATATCTCTTAGTTATAGCTATATAGGTATTAGAACTAGTTTCTTATTAAAGGGGGAGGGAGTATTATTAAGGTATATAAGCTTTAGCTAAGTAGTAGTTTTATTAATATATTTAAGTAACTTATCTCTCTTATAGTTAACTTAGAAGTATAACTAAGTTAAAGTTTTAGAGGTCTTCTTAGATTAAATAAGTTACTTAACTATATAAACTTTAATAAAACTTTTAATAAAAGCTCCTTTTTAGATAGATATTATATTAACTAAGTTAGGTAGTAGTGAAGATATAGTAATTCTTAAGAAAGGTATAGTATATATTTTATAGATATAATTAGTTATAGTATAATATATAAGTAGTGAAATAAGGAAAAAGAGGGGGAGAGAGTAGTATTAATATAATATATAGAAGGTATATTAGAAAATAGAGAAAGTAGAGGTAATTAATATAATAATTACTTAGTAATAGTTTATAGATATAAATAGTAGTTATATAGTTATTTACTTAAAGTTTATAAATAAGAGTTATAAGTAAAATAGTAGTGATTTATAGATATAAGTAGGTAGCTATAATTACTTATTTTATTAAAGATAAGATAAAAAATAGCTACTAAAGTGAATTAAAGCTTAAAATAAGAGGGTAGGTATAATTACTATTAAATTAGTAGCCTTAATTATCCTACTTATTTATCTATTTATATCCCCTCTATAAGCTATTAAGGTAGTATTTCTTTCCTTTATTAATAACCTATTTATATTATCTCCTAAGTAAATAATTATTATACTTTAGGTCTATAAAGCTTATATCCTCACTAATTAATAAGTCTTTTATATTTTTCTTTATTATAGTTAAAGATACTAACTAACTTTAAGAGTAATACCTTTTAGCTTATTATAAGTTTTAGCTACTAACTAACTCTAAGAAGTAACTAACTAATATAAAGTCTAACTCTCCTCTTTATATTATATTAAATAACTTAAGTTTAATTATAAGTTCTTACTATATATCCTTATTATCTCTTACTATTTAATTAATAGGTTTTTTTATAGTTACTTATAAGCTTTATTTAGTATAAACTTAAATTTCTATAACTTTATAATATATATTATAAAGTAGACTTTAGCTTATTTATACTCTCTATATCTATAAAGTAGGTTATAAAATAATTCTAGTAAAACTTAATAAGTATAAAGTATTTATTATATATAGTTAGCTACTTAGATACCTCTTTTAACCTCTTCTATAGGTAGGTATTTATTATAAGTAGCCTTATAACTCCTTATAAGCTTTAGGTAACTAAGGTCTTTAATCTTAATTATCTAGTAGTATCCTATAGCTTCTTCGTTTAAGTTTTTAGAGGTTATAATACTATCCCTTATAATTACTATAAGGCTTATACTTACTCCCTTAGGGATAATTTAATTAGTACTTAGGTTTATAAACTATATTTTAAATATATTTTAATACCTAATAAACCTTATATAAACTATATTTACTATAAGGATATTTTAAAGGAGTACTTATATACTAATAAAGAGATCTATAAGGAGTTTAGCTATAGAATAAGAAAAGAGAAGAAGTATTAGAAAAGTAGTAAGTATATTAGTATTAGGATTACTAAGTTAAAAATTAACTAGTAGACTATAAAGTAGAGTTATATATAAGTACTAAACTTTATAGAGGATATTATAAGTATAGTAGATAGGTAGATTTATAAGTATAAGGCTACCCTTAAGTTATTTATATTTATAAACTATTTATTTATAGTAAAGCTTCCTCTTAATTTTAACTATAATAAGATAGAGGAACTTCCTTCTTATATTTATAGTAAGGCTTCTTAAAAGGCTTTATTACTAAGAGGTAGAATAAAAGAGGGGGGGTATATAGAGTAACTAGAGGGTCTATAGCTATATAACTAAGTTAATTTTATTATCCTACTTTATTATTTTAATCTATAAAGTAACTATCTTATATTATAGTATAAGAGAGTAGGTTATTTTAGCTTAGCTATTTTATTAGATAGTTCTCTACTTACTATTCTATACTATTATTTTATAAGTATTCTTATAGGTATTTAGCTAGAGATATATTTTTATATTTTTATTTATAGTACTAAAAGTAGCTTATAGTTTTAAGGCTTCTATTTAACTTATAACTTTAGATACTTATAACTTAAGTAGAAGAGGGATTATAAGAGATTATTAGCTTAAAGAGAATAGGTAATTAGTTATAATAATAAGCTTTTTTATACTTAGTTAGATTTATCTTATTCTTATTTATATTTAGATATTAAGTTTATACTTAGTTTAGATATATCTAAATAAAAAGTATAAAAGTAAAGAAATAGGGGTAAATCTAAATATAGATTAAGCTAAATAATCTAAATAGAGGTAAATTTAGTTAAACTAGAGAAAGGAATATTATTACTTCTACTAAAGTACTAAGGGCATAAGGGGTTATTTTCCTATAATTTTTATTTATAAGTAGTTAGTCTATATAAATAGTAGGGGTAGAATAGGTAGTAAGTAGTATAGGATAGTATTAAAATAGTTATTATATTTTATTCTAATCTATAAAGTAATAACTCTATTTTATAATATAAGGCTTTAGGAGTAAGTATAAAATAAGGAGGGGTATATTAATAGAGCTTTAACTAAGTAGGGAAGAATAATAAACTAATAAAATAGTCTCTTAGCTTACTAAGAGGATCTATTGAGGGATATATTAGGCTACTTTAGTCTCTTTTTATAGGTTTTCTATCCTTAGGATCTTTATAGAGTAAATAAATAGGGTAAATCCTATTAGAGTAATATAGGATAAGGTATTTAACTTTTTAGGGGGGGGGGAGAGGTTTTATTTTACTATTCTTAGTTCTAAGTAGTTCTATCTAGCTAAAGCTCTAATTATCTATTATGTTATAGACTAGAGGAATAATAATAAATTACTAGTATTAGCTTAAAGAATAGCTTTATAGTTATTAAAGTATACTTTTTATAGAAGCTTTCTATAAAGCTAGTTCCTTTCTATCCTTATTTATTTTAGCTATATAGCCTATCTTATAGTAGAAATAAATATTTAAGGAGGTAGATATAAAAAGGATAGATATAGTATAAAATAGCAATCTATTAAGTTAATCTAAGTTATTAGAAGTAGTAGAGGTAGATAAAGAAGGAAGACTACTAGAGTAGATAAAGTATATAAAGGGAAATAGTCTCTTAGGATAATAAGGTTAAAATAGTTAGCTAGTAAGTATTTTTTATAGATATAATATTAGCTACTTAAGCTAATTAATATAAATAATATATTATAATAAGTAATAAGTAATACTAGAGAGTAGTAGGGTAAAAATAGTATAGCTCTTAACGTATAAAGTTCTAATTAAGCTTAAGAAGCTTATTAAGATTAATAGGGAAAGGAAAACTTATAAAAGTAGTAAGGTAATATAGGTTAGGAATAGAAAGGTAAGCAGAAATGAGGCTAATTATAAGATATAAGCTTTTAGGCTTTAAAGAGAAAAAAGCTATTAAGGTTAGTAAGACTACTAAGTTAGTTAGGAAATATATTTTATAGACCTAGCTTATTATAAATAGCTATAAGGAGTAAATATAGCTATAGAATTAATAACTAATAGTATAGAAATATAGTGAAGTAAGCTATCTAATAATAAGCTATAAGTAAGAGATAAATAAGACCTTATAAGTAGTATAAATACTTATATATAGTTTAGATCTATAAAGCTCTTTATAAAGAAAAGTATATAAAAAATAAATATAGTAGAAATAAACTAAATAAAGGTAAGTATAATAATCTTCTAAAACTCTATCTTAGGTATAAAAGAGAAAAAAAAAAAAAAGGTAGGGTAGTAATATACTAACTAATAGAGGTATTTATATTAATTCCTTCTAAGCTAAGTATTATAATAAAATAATAAGGTAAAGATAATAGAATATAAAGAAGAGTATAAGTGAAATACTATAACTTAAGTAAATAAGGTATAGATATCTTACTATAAGGGAGGTAAATCTTATTACTTTAGCCTAATCTATAAAGTATTCTCTTAGGATAAGTATAAAATAGCGATATAGGTAATTAAAATAAGGAGGAATAGTAATAAATAGCTTATACTTATTATATAATAAGTACTTTCTATATAAATAAGATAAGAAAATATTTATATAAAGTAAATAGGGTAAGTAGTATTATAGGTAGAAGTATCTTTATAAATCCTAAATAATATAAATAGTATAATAGAATAAAAGTATAGAGATAATAAGATATAATAAAAATAAGATAAAATAGTATAAACTAAGATAATATTAATATAATTTAGGTCTATAAAGTATTATCTAGTAGTATTAGTTAGGCTATAAAGCTATAGCTATAGTATATTCCTTAGATATCCTCTTAGTAAATAGCTATCTTTAAGTAATAATATAATTAAAAGAGAGTAGAATAGTTATTAATTATTAGTATAAGGTTATATTACTTAAATTATACTTTATTATATAAGTAGTTACTCTAAATCTCTATCCTTAGAATTATTATCTAGTATCTTTATATCTAGCTACTTTAAGGGTAGGAATATATACTTAATATAGTTTATAAAGTTATTTTAGAGGATAATAGGGTTATTAGGTTCCTAAAAACCTTTAGGGGATTAGATAAACTTCTTTAGGTAGTTTCTTATATATATTAAACCTTATAGGGGTTCTCTAGTAAGTATAATAAGCTAGTATAAAGAGTTCTTTAAAGCGTAGGAGTAGATTTAAAAGGGACCTTTTTATTTATAATCTAACTTAATATCTAATAACTTATTAATAGATTTTATAATATTAAAGGATAGTATTAAGTTACTAACGTTTAAGTAGCTTAGTTAGAGTATATAAGTATACTACTTATTAAACTATATAATAATATATTTATACTACTTTATAATTATCTTTTAGGCCTCCTCTCTATTTTTATCTAACTAGCTAAAGGCTTATATTTATATAGTAAGTTCTTATTTTAGTATAGAGATATTAGCTTAGTTAAGAACTCTCTATATAGGTATAAAAGTCTTAATTAGTATAACTAGGTTATACTTATAAAGAAGGTAGAAAGGGGAGTAACTAGTTAACGCCTAAATAGTTATTTAGTTTATAAAAAGCGTAATATAAAGATAAGGTTAAAAGTTATAGTTAGTATTTTTAAGCTAGGTTAATAAAGTATAAGTAATAAGCTAGTAACTTTTCTTAATAGTTCTATTAGCATGAGGATTATAAACTACTATAACTTACTAGTAAAAGGTATATTTCTTATTAAAAGTAATAATATAACCTTTATTCTCTAGTCCTCTATTTATAACTAGCGTTCTATATAACCTATAGTAATAGATAATATCTTCTTAGATAAATTTAGTAATAAGCTTTAAATTAGCTTATAGTATCTATCTCGCCTTAACCTATTTTATTAAGAGGTTTCTAGCTTTAACTATATTATATCTACCTACTTTCTAAATATTTAAGGTTACCCTTATAAATAGGAGTTTAGTAGGTATTATAAAGGAGTATATATTATTAATTTAGTATACCTTATATAGTTAATAGTTTAGGTATATTAAGATTATATCTATAATAGACTTATAGAGGCTTAGCTAGAAGTAGTTATCTATAAGCTTTTTAAATATAGTATTATATCCTCTATAGCTACTCTTAATATAAGTATATATAATAAGATAGTTTCTCTTAGTAGTACTATTAATAATACGTTATAGTATTAGCTTATAAATACTTAGGCGTATGAATAAGAACCTATTATAAAAGGTATAGTTAATAGCTTTTACTTACTATTACTTATATTAGTTTATAGGAATACTTAGTAAGTAATAGAGAGTACTAAGGAAGTATATAATCTATTAAGACTTTATTAACTAGGTCTATAAATCACTTAATATTAATAGTAGTATTACGAGGAAGGTATCCTATTTATTATTATTATTACTAGTAGTTATAGCTATAATATCTATAGTAGCTTAAGTATTTCTATAGTCTTAAGCCTTATTAAAGAAGGAATATATTTATATATCTATAAAGAAGATCTATTAGTTAATTTAGTTATTAATTTCTCCTTCTACTTCTTTATTTTATTTATCTAAAGGCTTATTAAGCTTCCTAGAGAGGCTATTAGCAGTAGTGTTTTATATACTTAGTATATATTAGATTTTAAAGTTAAATATATAGATCTATATAATCTATTAAATAATAAGAGCACTAAGGAGATTAGAAGCTATACTATTAATTTAAGCTATAAGCGTCTTTATATCTATCTTAATAATAAAATAGTAGCTAAAGAGATAGTTATATACTTATTTTAATACTTTTAGAAGGCCCTAAAGTTCCTTTTTTCTTATATTATAGTTAAGCTCTACCCCTACCTATAAGCTATTTTTATACTATAAAATATATCTCTTCCTATTAATGAATTAACTAAGTATTACTCTTTATTTTATACTATTAATATTAACTACTAGATAGATAACACCTCTATTAAGCTTATAGTTAAGTTTAATAAGAATTAGAGATAATATAAGCTTATATTTCAGTTTATTTATAGCCTTCTATTAGTTAGGACCTTATATAAACTTAATATCCTTCCTTAGAAGCTTTATGAGGGGTTTAGTAATAGTTAAAAAGTGAATTACTTATATTTAGTAGAATAAAGTAATTCTGAGGAAGGTATATAGTTCTATAAGTCTTTTATAAGCCTCCTATTTAGTTATCTTAATAATTTTTAACTATTCTAGGCATTAACTATTAGTATTATATATATATCTAATAATAGCTATAGTAGTTTAAGCTTATTAGGACTTATCTATTAAGACTAAGTACTCTACTAACTTAAGGTTAAATAATACTTTATTAATATTTTAGATATACTTAAAGATAAATTTCTATATTCCTAAGTAACTAGGTATTTCTTTATTATTATACTATATTATAAGGCTTTTAATAGTAATATTATTAAAGAAGGCTTTATAATAGTAAGGGATTAAGTTATATAAGATCTTTATTATTACTTTTATAAACTAAGTAATAAAGTTAGTAGCGCTTTATAGTAAAGTATATATATATAGTAATCTAATTAGTATAGTAAATATTATAAGGTTTTAGCTTTTTATATTTAGTAGGATTTAGTTATATCCTAAGAAGAAGTTAAGTAGAGATAGAAGCTAGTATATAGTGAAGTCTTCTAAAAACTTATCTCCTACTAGAGGTAAAGCTATATCTTAAAGTATAACTCTATTAATTTAGGTAGCTAAATTAATTAAGTGTATTTTCCTATCCTTCTTTCTTATAAAGAAGAAGGGGTTCTAATATAATATATAACTTTCCTCTAGAATACCCTTCTATAAGTAGTTTTTAAATATCTAAATAACTTTAACTTTAAGTACCTTTAGGATTAGTATACTTTAAGCTTACTATACTTTATATAGAATAGTTTAAATAAACTATAGTAAGGCTATTAATAAGTAGATAGATCTATAATAGGGGAATTCCCACACTATAGCTATCTCTCTATTCTTTTAGACTTATATAAGCAAAGCTTTCTCTTAGTTAGTTAAGTATAGTATAGTACTAAGTAGCTTATTTAATTATTCTTAAATAAGGCGCTCTCTTATTAGAATATTAGAGAACTTAGGTATAATTAAGTCTATAAAGAGGTCTTTAGTATATATCTTAAACTTTTCTTAAACCTTAACTTATATTTTAAGTTTCTACTTAAGGTCTCTTTCTAAGATAGTACTATTTAATAGTATATTATTAATAAAGTAGATCTTCCTATCCTTAGTCTTATATATAGTATTAACTTTAACTATATTAGGAGGGTTCTAACCTCTATCTAAAGTTTTATAGAGGAGTATTATTCTTACCTTTATAATAGCTTTACTTAAAAAATTTTTACCCTATTAAGAGTAATAGAAAACTTAAACTTTCTCTTAGGTAAGTCTAATACCCTACTTATTATTAAATTTAGAAATAGCTACTAATTTATAAATCTTAGTTAGTAAGAGCTATTTTAGAAGCTTAAAGCTAAACTTAAACTTAATAAGAGCTACTTTATATAGAACCTTTTCTTAGTATTTATCCTACTTAGATCTATCTATAGAACTAAGATAGTAAGTAATATATTAAGCTTTTTAAACTATCTGAGAGGCCTTAATAGTATTTATTATAGTAAAATCTTTATATAAAAGGGCTTTATAGTAGAGTATAATATATTCTATAGTTCTAAACTATATAGTAATATTATTTTAAGGAAATAAAATATTTACTAAGTTACTACCCTATTAACTTAAAAGCTATTTATAGGACTTCTCTAGCTTATTAAAGAATATAGTATTATTTAGCGCTTTTACTATATTTAGGATCCTCTTAGTTATAGCTAGTATATTAAGGCTAGTTTTATATACCTCTTCTACTTATAATAAGACCTTTTTCCTTTTTAGACTTACTTTAGATCTATAATAGTTTACTAATATCCTCTAGTTCTTATAGGTATAATTTAAGTTATAGTTCTTAAGTTTAGTAAGTTTAGTAGTTATAGAAGTAACTTTAAGGGTAATAGCTTATTAGATTAATATCTTAAGAATTTATTAAAAAAACTTACTTTTATAGTTAAAGGTACTCTTAATTTTATCTTTATCTTTAAGTTTAGCTTATACTACTATATCTAAAGATAACTACTTAATATTAAGTATCTAAATATCTTCTTAGCTATTAGTCTTATAATCCTCTTCTATAGTAGGATTTAAAGCTTTATTTATTCCTAATTCTAATAAGCTAGTTATTATACTAAGTATAGTAGTAGTAGCTTTTAGTTTCCCTCCTCTTTAGGAATATAATAAGAGCTCTAAATCTTATTAAATATATTTAGGTTAAGGATAACGTAGAGAAGGAGGGTTATAGACTAGTTAGTAAAGAAACTAAAGGTATACTTTAATAGGTATTAAGTAGTATAGTAGTAAAAATTGCTATTAATCTATCTATCTATATAGCTAAGCTCTATTTTAGTATAATAGATAAAAAAGCTATTAAGGATTAAGCTTTTTAAGGTCTTATTAGATAGGCTAATAAAGAAACCTATATTAGGTATATAGTAGTTACTAATATATATATCCTCTATAATAGTACTTATAAACTATAGTTTTAATATAATATCTATAAAACTTCTAATTATAACTAAGGTTAGTATAACTCTATTTTAAAGTCTATTGAGGTTAATATAGTCTTTAGATATAATATTTACTATAGAGCTAGTATTAATAATTTCTAACTATTCCTTAGCTAGGTAGTGTCTAATTTAAATAGCTATTTAAAAGTGAGGTATAATAAAGTTATACGTAGTAACTATATACCTTCTATTAGAGTAGGGTGTAACTTTAGGTTAAGGTTACTAGAAGTCTTCTATAGCTAAAACCTTAATATTAGTTAGTCTAAAGCTTTATAGCGTTAATATATCTACTATATTTATATTAATATAGTAGCTTCCCCTAATAGGTTATAGCTCTTCTATTAGTATATTAGTACTACTTTTTATAGACTTAAGATTACTATTTTTAAGCTATTATAGGTTAGCTTTATATTTCTTATCTTATTTCCTTATAAGTTCTCTAATACTTATTTTTTAGCCTTTAACTTATATATAAGTATTAGCTAAAGCTAGGTTAGTAATAACTATATTACTACTATATACTTAGTCTTAATATTACTCTATATATACTATTATATATTAGAACTTAAGCTATTTATATTCTAATTAGTTATTTAAGAGAAACTGTTCTAGTAGAGTGATATTACCTATCTGCTTTTTACTATAAAGGGCTATAACTTAAGAGTAAGTTTCTTCTAAGTTTAAGAAGAGGGTTATTTAATATAGTTCCTTAGTCCTTTTATAGTAAGTAGGTCTTTATAGCTAAAGTTATAAAAGGACCTATATAATTATTTCGTTTTTAACTACTTCTTTAACTTAGGTATCTCCTATAAATATAGCACCTTATTAAGTTAAGATCTAATCTATAAAGTAAACCTTTCTTACTAAGGAGTTACTATATAAGGTATATTAGAAGTTATTATTTTTTATTTTAGTAATAATATTAACCTCTATTAGCTTTTTATCTCTTATATAGTTAATATTAACTATATAGCTATATATATACTTAATATTAATATAATTAATAGCAGTTATTAATACTTATCATTTAGCCTCTTTTTATTCTCTCTAAGCTTTATTTATTATAACTATAGCCTCCTAATAATAGATAGATAATTCTAAGCTAAATACTTACTCTAGGTAGTATTTATTATAGAATTATTTTACTACTACTTCTAGCTAGAGGTATACTTTACTTTAGAGGATATAAGCCTAAATAGTTATTAAGTTAGGTATTAAGTTCTTCTATTTTTTATTAATAATACTATCTTAAATAATATTATAATTAGTATAAGAGCTAATATACTATCCCCTTAAGTAGTATATTACTTTAGCGTTCCTTAACTTATCTATAATATTATATTTAGCTATATAGTATCTATTTATTCTATAGGAGTAATAACTTTTAATCTTAGGTATATTATACTATATTTAGTTTATAGTAGTTAAGCTTATAAATTAGTTAGCCTCTCTTTACTATCTATAACTTCTTTATGCTATAAATATTTAGTTTATATCTATAATATAACTATTTTATATTAGTTTAAGTTACTAGTTAATATTTACGCTTAGCTTTTAGATATTAGCTATAAGTGCCCTTATCTATTCCTTAATATCTTTACTATTAAGAGATATTTAGTATATCTACTCTTAAAAGGTAGTAACTTTATTAGAGTCTACTGCTTTTAAGTTATTATATTACTACTAAATATAGGTAACTTATATAGGCTAGTTAATAGGTTTAATAAGATTAGTAATTAAGAGAGGAGTAGTTATCTTTATAACTTTCCTTCTACTAATATATATATAAGAGGTCTTTTTAGCTACCTATTTAATAATTATATACTTAATACTTAACTAAGGCTTTTAGAGTAGGTCTATAATATTATAAGAGAGAGCTTTTATAGTAGCTTTAATAGCTCCTTTTAGTAAGTACTTATAAATAAGGTGAATAAGATTTTAGTTTTAATACTTTAGGAGTTCCTTTATAATAGCTTTATAGTATAAGCTTTTAATATAATTAAAGAGGGCTATAATATTAATAATATCTATTTTAGAGAGGGGGGGCTTATCCTTAATTACTTAAAGCTTTTTATTAGGATCTTAATAGAAGCTTTTATTTATAATATTATACTAGTTAATAAGGGTAGCTTTAGTAGCTTCCTAATTATTAAGGTTTTTAATTAATAATTTAATACCTTACCTTAAGTCCTTAAGACTATAGAGGTAGACCTTTATTAGCTTATCTTTATTAATCTAATAGGCTTTATAGGACTAGGAATTATAAGTTTTAATAAAATCTATAATATTATTACTTATAAATATAGGGGTATTCTTATTTAGGAAGGGATTTATTATAATTAGTATAGGATATTAAAAGTATAACTCTATTAGTTACTTAATAATTCTTATTAACTAGTTTATAGAAATAAGATAAGTATTACTAATAAGAGCTATAAGCTACTATTAGACTCTATAGGTATTATTACTTAAAATATAATAGGGATTAATATTAGAAACTTATTCCTTACCTCTATTAGTTTTAGTATAGAGGTAAGTACTATTAGTAGTATAGTTAACCTTAGTAAAGTTAATATTAATAGTTTAGGCTTATAAACTAAAGGGGTTATTAAATAAGTTATTTTTAGAAGCTAAAGTTATTTTAATTTAATCTTAGATATTCCTAAATACTTTAGTTTAGATATTAAATATATTAGTAGACTTACCTCTAGTAGTGAGGTTATAAGGAGTTAGGATATCTTTATATAATATTTCTTTAATTATTTTAAACTATATCTTAGCTATAGTAGTTATTAATAATTAAGATAGTAAATATATAGGTTATTATTTTTAAGTAATTAAAAGTATTAGTCTTTTTAATCTTAAGTATTATTATTACTTTTTCTGAAAATATAATAAAGGAAAAAGAGATAAGAGAAAAGAGTATAACTAGGTAAATAGGCGTTATACCTTTACTCTTATTAGTTTTAGGCCTAATTAGCTATACTATCTTAGGTCTCTATAGTTAACTTTATATTCCTTTTTCTAGGCTTCTATTAGTTAATCTATTAGGGGTTATATAGACTACTAATAGCTTTATAGTAGATTTATTCTATTCTTTTATAATAAATTTATTAGTTCTTAGGGGCTATTTTATCTAAATATTATAAAACTTTATATTCTTATTAGTTTAGAAAGCTTATTAAGTAGATCTAGTTTAGCCTTAATAGCTTATAATATTAAAGAGTAATAAGGGTAAAAATAAATAAAAATTTAATATTCCTTACTATATAGACTATAATACTTTTAGGGTCTTTTTTAGGGTTTTTTTATATCTCTATATTCCTATTAGTAGAGTTATACTTAGCTATTATACTTCTCTACTTATTATAAATTAGGTCTATAAATAACTATTTAATTCTTATTAATATATTATATTTCTTAATATTATATAGTTAGTAATAATAGTTATAGTTATTATATATATTATATTAATTTATTTACTTAGTATAAGAGTAAGCTTTTTTTTAGTACTTCTTATAAATATCTAAAAGAAGAAAGAATTTACCTCTAAGTACTATTAAAATAGTTATAAGCTTAGTAGTTAAAAACTATATAATATAGTAGTATATATATACCTAAAAGTATATAGAACTACTATAGCTATATAACTTTATAGTTTTAAAGCTTATAATCTTAAAAAAAAAAGGAAAGGATTTATTATTTACTTTACTAATCTAAAATAAAAAGAATAAGATTAAAAGCTTAAAAATCTACTAAAAAATAAGTAAATTCTACCTCTAATCTATGAGGATTAATAATAATATCTGAGCTAACTTCTCACCTTTTAAAGGGGGCTAGTAATCTGACCTCTAAATGCTAAAAACGCCGAAAAATCCAGTAGGCCCACCAAACCCCGTTCCAGTATCGTCGGAGCTGAATTGCACACCACACCTTTGGCAAGTGTAATCCTTGAAATGTCTGCGTTTGAGATGCTCTCTGACATCCGCATGAATTAGTGATGTGCGATCAAAACATCGAATCCAACGAACATACTTCATTCTGTTCATCCCGTCAAATCCCGGGCCGATACACGTCCTCCATTTTGAGACGTCCGAAAACTCGGTGGGAGAGTGCTTCATGAATGGACAGGCTATTTTCGGTTTGTCGGCTTCTGCAATCTTCCGGCGCTTTGATCCAGGGGTCTTGTCATTCGGGGCTCTATCAGAATCCTCGTCCTCGCCCTTTGAATGCCGAGATCTCTTGCGGTCATTACTGAGACGCTGGCGTCCCCTCTGAGGAGCCTCTCTACGGATGTCCTGAGAAGGCCGAGAAGCATGCGCAGAGGACTGTCTTTGTTCCTGAGACGAGGTAGGTCCCCGTTGTCGAGGACCGAATTTTGATCGCACGATTTCCATGAAGTTCCTAGTCACGTCGCTGGCGATTTGTTCGGTTGCGCAACTCGCAAGTATCGCCTTCGTTAGGGTGGCCTCGGAGTTGTCAGACGACGCGGGTGTTGATTCATCGGAAGGGGATTCGGTTCCCGCAGTCGGGTGCGTGCAGGGAGTTGAATCGATGTCCTGTTCCTTACTACTATTTGAAAAGCTCTGAGCTGAGGAACGCGATGACCGTGATTCATCTTCATCATCAGGCCTCGAGGGTGACAGCTTCTTTACGTTGATACCGCTTCTATGTCCTGAGGCTTGGAGTCGATGAGTGCCAGCGCAAGTATTTTTGGTGTTGGCGATGGCCGCAGGCAGATGGCGTTGCCCGAATCCTTGGTCAATGTCTCGCTCGGAATCTGAGCTCGGGTCCTCATTCCGAGAGTCAGTCGGTCCATTCCTAGACAGGTACCCTGAATCGTCGGTAGCTTTCGAATTAATAGACCAGTGTGTTTCCGCAATAGGGTCCCGCAAAGAATGAAGTGATCTCCTGGGTTCAGTTTGAATACCCTGATCTTTAAACCTCGAAGTTCCGGCAAAAGACTCTAGATCATCAATGTCGAGAATCTGCATATGTGAACTTTTCCACAGACGCCCAATTGTTCTATGAGCTTTTCTGATGCTCAGCTCATGTTGGGAGACCTTTTCAAGTACTTCTCTCACAGAAGGCCTTGCATCAGGAGCCTTTATGGTTGGCAAAGTATGATTTGAACCTTCAATACTGGGGACGATTCGTGGAATGACGCCTAAGTCCGATTCAGGAAGGATGCTTTGCGTTGCACCCTTTACCGTCATTCTTGCATGCGTATGTGGCAGGAGCTTTTGTATACGGATACCTGGCCACATCTGTGCTGAAGTTGACGGAAGCCTTTTGGGTCTGATGTGGTTCCTGTTGCTACTTGCCTACAGCAAGTCGCAGTCATCGGGCTCGTCTTGCATTTGTGGGTCAGAAATGACCTCTAGGACTGAATTTTGAATACACGGTCAATTTGCAGGACAATGTGGGATATATAAAGCACTCATTGCTTCATATTGGGCTCTGCAGGATGAATCATACCTGCGCTGTAACCACTTGACGCAAATGCGCAAGTAACGCTTGTGTTTGCCACGCACATATCATTGGCTGTCAAGCAATATCAATGCAGGGTGCTAGCTCTCTGTCGCCAACCCGTGCCCATTCACTGCCCAGCACACCACCGTGCATCCATTACATGTCATTCACCAAAATTGACAGCCTACGAATGGCACATTTTCACAACTTTATTTCTCGTGCGATCCACAGACCTCGGTTACATTGGTGGTAGTCTTGGTCCTTTTTGGGAGCCCATAAGAGGCGAAAAGGTGATCACCTACTGGATCTCCTTTTCTTTCTCGTTATTTTGATTCTGACGCTTTCTTCTGAACAGACTAACGTATTTACTCGCCCACTGAAATTGCACCTTAGCTTTCGGATGGCAACATCCGCAAATGCTACATGACTGATGGTCCGTATGCGGAGTCTGTTTGCTCAGACCCTTCCTTACCCGCTTGCTGGCAATATGCCTCCAAGAATGAAAAGTCGAACGCATCTTGCCCCTGATCTCCTATTGCTTCAATATTGTCAAAGAGACTGTTGTCAATTGCCGCTGGATCCAGTAGCTCTGATCCTGAACAGTCTGTCTGCAGTGTCTGGGATGAGCTGCCGCCTTTCTGAAGGACGTAGGCCTTGAGGACCTCCAACGACTCCTCTTGCAACATTTCTGCAAGCTTCGCTTTCGCGAGATCAGAGATGATCTGGAATTCGCGATTCAGGTTCATGAGAATGCGTGCCGGCAGGTGCCGCTTCAAGAAGCTCTCCTATTCCTGCGGATCGAAGATGTTCGACAGACCATCGGAAATCTCGGTAGCCTCGAAGTCTGGAGATTTTACATCATTGTCAGCATTTTTAGCAGTGCTGGGGGGTTGTGTACTCACAGGGGCCGGGTATTGTATCCTCATCGGCATCGGGAAAAAGAATAAGATAGATTTCCTTCCAGCGCTGTAGAAGCGGTACTGTATGAGCCTGGCGCTTCTTGCTGATCTCTTCCGATTGAATCTGAGTCATGAAACCCATTTACGGCAGAATTACTTTGACAGGACAGATGTCAAGGGATCTCAGGTGGTCTTGGAGCGCCTGGTTGGACTCGAGGTACAACCCACAGCGGTGGCACCCGTTCTCTTTGAAATGTCTCCGCTTAAGGTGCTCCCTGGTGAAAGCGAGGTTAGCAACGCTTACAGACCACAATATGCTAGGAAATACATACTTCATTCGATTCATACCGTCAAACCCAGGGCCCACACATGTTCTCCATGAACAAAATTCCGTAGGATACCGCTTCATATACGGACACGCAATCTTCAGCTTCTCGGTCTTTCTTCGTTTGCCGTCGAGTTCTTCATCGTCCGGGGCTTCGCCAGAATCATCAAAACTATCGTCTGCCTGGGAGACTCGCTTCCTCTTGTCTTTCGCAGCCTGACGTTGTGATCCTCCTTTAATGACGGTCAAATTTTGCTGTGCGCGAGAGTTCCTTTTTGAAAGGGGGCCCCCACGCTGCTGAGATTCTGTGATGTGAAGTTTGAACTCAATGAAGCGACTGAAAAAGTCTAGCAATTTGTCGTAGACATCTTGAGCACCAACGGTGGACATCATATTTGCCGCGATGGCTGAGTCCGTTGTGCCTGACAGTTGTGTCATGGCTGACCCTGAACTCGAATGAGAGGTTGGCGTCCCTGTAGTTCTGCGGCATGAATCCGCCTTTTCGCGTTTTGAGAAATGTCCTGGGATGGACAGGTTGTTTCCCGCAATAGTGGCGGTACTTCCAGCTTCCATGAATTTTGTTTGAACCACGCTTTCTGTTTGCGCATCTGAACGGGCTGCCTTTGCAAGACTATCGAGCTCAGTCAACATGTTTGAGTCCCGTGGAGGTAGATGGGAATGGAATTTCGAATTGGCATCCATACCAAATCTCATATGCATGCCAATATCAACCGGGTAGTGTGGCCTGCCTATGGCTGGGTCCACTAGCTCTTGTTAGTCTTATGGGTTCTTGTGTAATTTCAAAGGGACAGCTGTGCATCCTACCGATACACCTCGGAAAGCCGGGTATATCCAATTCCTCTACGTGGCCATCTGCATGCCAGAGTCTGTTGATTGCATTGCATCATAGACGTACTTCGCTGGATACACCCACTGGCCTCCAATGCCGAGGTTGGTGACGCCATCGGGGATCCTGCTGGCAACTGCAGGCCTTTGGCTTCCGATACAGTCAGGAATGTTCAGTGGAATGAAGATGTGCGGCTGAACAGCTTCAGTCTTTCGTTGTTGCGGTTCCTTGAGGGCCAATCTTGCGGCGTCTTCCGGCCGGGATGTTGAACGAGCTGGTGGCATAATGAAGTGGAGTCTAGCACAGACTAGTTTCCATAGTATTTGGTTACGATAAAGCAGAAGATGAGTTGTTCCTGACTGGCCTCGTCATTTCGGTTTGGGAAAAAGAATTTGAAAAATGCCGCTGGCGTCAGCTGGAAGATTATCTCGACGCAAATGCGCACGCCGCTGTTGCGTTGGCTGGACCTGATTCGCTGCCTTCTTCGTCTCACCTGCATGGGTGCTAGCTTGCCCAGACTCGGCTACCAGCCAATGATCTAGCATAGGAAACCCCTATGCGCGCTATTAGGAGCCTTACAACACTTTCTACGAATATTTCCTTGGGCAATGCTGTTTTGGGCGCCTAGGGAATGACGGGGAGGGGTTACTGAGAGGCACTGGCCAACGTGAAGAACAACATGTAACCAAGCAGCATTGTTGTATTTCCAGCACAGGCAGAAAATTCTGATGATATCAATGTTTGCTTGTTGAGGAAGTTTCGAACTCACTCAGGCTTCAAAGCACGTAGGGGGGAAAGGAGTAAAAGCATCTCGGTCAGTGATACCATTTTGTTTATGACGGTTCTAGGTACTCAGGTAGGAAAGTCTTTGAATCTACTCCGGCTCTCCATCTGCCCAAACCACAATGTTCGTCGGCGGATCCTCCAACGCATTGAAGAATTCCACAATATCCTTATTACTATACCTCATACTGAAATGGATCAGTATAAACGTCGTCTTCGGCCACTTCCTCACCACCTTCTCCAAATCCTTCCACTTGGTATGCTTCGTCTTCTCCGCCTGCCCGTCATGCTTATCATACAGAAAACTGCACTCCGTAATCACGACCGCAACCTCCTGCTTCAGCCACTCCGGCTCCGCAGCCAGCGTCGTCGCCGTCCCGTCGCCCAGAAACGCAAACACCGGCGTCGTCACGGGCGCCGTGATCTCCACGCCAGACTGCCGCAGCTTCTTGATCTCGGGGCCCGGCAGGGAGGTGTACTCGGGCTTCAGCTTGTGGTTCGTCGTGGAGAAGAGGTAGCCGACGCTCGGCACGTTGTGGTCGCACTTGAAGACGGAGACGGTCATGTTCTTGACCTTGCGCAGGGGTAGGGTGTCCCCCGGCTTGACGGGGATGGTGTTGTGCGTGCCGAGGAAGGCGCGCTCGCCTTCTGTCCTGCCGTCGGCGTCGATGCCCTGCCCGTCGACTTTCAGGCCGAGGGACTCGGCGTCATCGCCGGTGTAGGTGCCCCCGCGGTTGAGGAGCGTTTTGGCGAGGACGTAGTCGTCGAAGAGTTTCCTGCACTCGGCGGGGAGGATGATGTCTGGTGGGTCCTCGCGCTTGGTGAAGGCCGGTGCAAGGAGCTGGCGTGAAAGTTAGCAAAAGGAGGACCAGAATGAGGAGTGAGTCTAGGTGAGACGAACGCAGTGGTCGCTATGTGTGTGGGTGAGGACGATGTGTTTTGGTCTTAGGTCGTTGACGACGAGGCCTGCGTCCAGGAGGAGGTTGAGTTGTGGGATGACGAAGCTTGTGTGCCATGCTGCCCGCGACTTGCCAATCAAAGTATACTGGCATGGCTTGGGGAAGTGCCACTCGAGGACCTCGGAGCGGGAAGACTGCGGTAAGGGCGTCGCGAATGAGAGAGCTGATTTTGTCATGGTGAATGTGGGTGAAGGTCTCTCGCAGTCTCCAGTTGGGGTTTTGGGGTAGGGTCAATCAGGATATGGTTGTTTCTGAGTGCCAGTCTAACCCAGACAACTACTGATAGTTCTGAAGCAGTTGTTTTTTGAAGCTATATTGATCAAGGTGGCCGAGGTCTCTCAGTTTATGTTGTGATTTCAAATGGCGGCCTCAGTGACTCTTCATCTCTTGAGTGAGTCAAGCTAGCAATCAGCCACAGCAGGTCGCGATATTGGGCCAACAGGTTGGCCTCGCAAACAGAAGTTGGCGCTTATCAAGACTGATGGCAGGGATCCAATGGCGGTCACTTTGGAGGTCGGATGGTGTGGCTGATGATGTTTAGGCGCGTAGATAGACAGTCACCGAACAGAGGCAGAATTTTTGCTGATGTCATCGCTGTATGTCTTAACGCCGACAGTCTTCGGCGTTAAGACATTCCCCTCATTGAAAAGCACGACCAATCATTGGCTGGCATTCTCCAAGAGACGAGAATGCCCAAGATGTGTCGAGGCCATTACTCAACACCACGAAAGTCTCATGCACAGTCATTTCAGAACCTCATTTCCGTCCATTTTTGGCTATCTGCCGTGTTCTGCAGCTGCTAAAAGGCAAATAGGTGTTTCCATCTCCTATCAGACACCCAGCGTTAGGTAACTGCTTCGACTACCAGCTCGCAACTGAGAGGCGCCAAACCCAATTAGTTAATTTTACCCGACACCTTTTACCAGCGAGACCGGTCCCGATCCTTGTCCCGAGCATGAACCCCACCCATGATGCCGAAGGCCCGCCTGCAGACCGCGCGCTCCGGTCCCGGCGGTGGATGCGCCCTGCACTTACCGTTTACCTCAAAGCAGCACACCAAGAGTGCGATAAGATAAAGATACCCGGGAGCTTATCGTGTCGCCCTTCCCCATCGAGCCTCTCGTCTCGTCTTTCCCCCACCGCCCACCTTCTTTGCCAATCAACCAATTCGACGTTTTTCCTCAGTCTGTACTCCCCGCGTGGTCGCTTGGGCTAGCGTGAAGGTCCCTGGTTTCCTCTTTGCCCAGGGAGACGGGCCAATTGGCCAGGCAATAGCTAATGCACGGCGTGTATGAGACGATCCCTATCTGGAGAGTCGAATGAGACCTGGCCCTCCAGCTGGGACTCCCCAAGTTCGCTCTGCGGAGAGCTCTTATCAGACACCAGGAATCTCCACCCTGCCTCTCCCCAATGACCTTATCGATTCCCTTCGGCTTACAACGCCTTTTGGTCATTGGATTGGCATGACGAGCCTCCCGTCCACGTCCCGAGAGTATCAGATGTTGGAATTGCCAGATCCGGCTGTCCGTGGCGGGACGAAGCCGCCATCACCCCGGCTCCCCGGTGAGGGGGCCTCAGTCTCGTTGCTGGTGTAGCTCCCCAGATATAAGCTTTAACTAGAGCTCTCTCCAATCCTTCAGTCACTTTTGGATTCTCATGGTTCTTCACTCTCTCGTGTCAATTCCCCTCCCCCTCCCACGTCTGCCTCCCAATTGACACACGCAAACACCAAAACCCCAACCATGGCTCCTCCGCACCCTCTCGACCCGCTCTCCGCCGCGGAGATCGAGAAGGCCATCGCCGCCGTCACCGCGGCGCATGGCGAGGTCTTCTTCAACGTCGTCTCCCTCCACGAGCCCCGCAAGGCCGAGATGACCGCCTTCCTCGCCGCGCCCGGCACGGCCCCGCGCCCAGCCCGCATCGCAGACGTTGTCGTGATCGCAAAGGGCGGCAAGGTCTACGACGGCCTCGTCGACATCGCCTCGGGCGCAATCACAAAGTGGGAGCTCATGGAGGGCGTCCAACCAATCGTGAGTATCACTCCCTACCATCTCACCCGCACCGCGACTAACACACCCGCCCCAGATCACAATGGAAGAGCTCCAGATCGTCGAACACATCTGCCGCACCGACGAGCGCGTCATCGAGCAGTGCGTCCTCTCCGGCGTCCCCCGCCACGAGATGCACAAGGTCTACTGCGACCCCTGGACCATCGGCTACGACGAGCGCCACGGCAACACCGTCCGCCTCCAGCAGGCCCTCATGTACTACCGCCCCGACCCGGACACCTGCCAGTACCAGTACCCCCTCGACTTCTGCCCCATCTACGACGCCGACAAGCAGGCCATCGTCGCCATCGACGTCCCCAACGTCCGCCGGCCCCTCAGCAAGGCCGCCCCCATCGACTACACCCCCGCCGCCGTCCAGAAGCAGGGCGGCTACCGCACCGACCTTAAGCCCATCAACATCACCCAGCCGCAGGGCGTCTCCTTCACCATGGCCGGCCGCGAGATATCCTGGCAGAACTGGAACTTCCACATCGGCTTCAACTACCGCGAGGGCATCGTCCTCAGCAACATCACCTACAACGACAAGGGCACCGTCCGCCCCATCTTCTACCGCCTCTCCCTCGCCGAGATGGTCGTCCCCTACGGCAACCCGGAGCACCCCCACCAGCGCAAGCACGCCTTCGACCTCGGCGAGTACGGCGCCGGCTACATGACAAACTCCCTCGCCCTCGGCTGCGACTGCAAGGGCGCCATCCACTACCTCGACGCCGAGTTCCCCACCCGCAACGGCGCCGTCCGCACCATCAAGAACGCCATCTGCATCCACGAGGAGGACTCGGGCATCCTCTTCAAGCACACCGACTTCCGCGACGACTCCGTCATCGTCACCCGCGGCCGCAAGCTCATCATCCAGCAGATCTTCACCGCCGCAAACTACGAGTACGCCGTCCAGTGGATCTTCCACCAGGACGGCACCATCCAGCCCGAGATCAAGCTCACCGGCATCCTCAACACGTACGCCATGAACCCAGGTGAAGACACCAAGGGCTGGGGCACGCAGGTCTACCCCGGCGTCAACGCGCACAACCACCAGCACCTCTTCTGCCTGCGCATCGACCCCAACGTCGACGGCCCGCGCAACACCGTCTTCATGGTCGACGCCGTCCCCTCCGACGCGCCGGTCGGCTCCCCCGAGAACTTCTACGGCAACGCCTTCTCCGCGCGGCGCACCAAGCTCGCCACGACAGGCGAATCCCTCACAGACTACAACGGCGCCACCTCGCGCACCTGGGAGATCGCCAACACGGACAAACTCCACCCGTACTCCGGCAAGCCCGCCTCCTACAAGCTCGTCTCGCGCGAAGTGCCCGGGCTGCTGCCGAAAGAGGGCTCCCTGGTCTGGAAGCGCGCGGGCTTCGCGCGGCACGCGGTGATGGTGACCAAGTACCGCGACGACGAGCTCTGGCCGGCAGGCCGCCACGTGCCGCAGACCTCGGGCGAGCCGTCGCGCGGCATCCCGGAGTGGGTCGGCGACGGCAGCGAGAGCGTGGAGCAGGAGGACGTGGTGTTCTGGCACACCTTCGGCGTGACGCACATCCCCGCGCCCGAGGACTTTCCCATCATGCCCGTCGAGCCAATCACGCTGCTGCTGCGGCCGCGCAACTTCTTCGCGAATAACCCCGTGATGGACGTGCCGCCGAGTTATTGCAGCACGCCGAGCCAGGTTGCGAAGGGACGGGAGGGGGTGGTGGATGCGACGGACCAGGTGAGCAAGCTTGCGTTTGAGGGGGAGGCGGGGTCGTGTTGTGCTGGGAAGAGCAAGTTGTGAGGGGTGAGTGATGGAGAATATTAGTTCACGTAATTAGTTGAGACTTGTTGTCTATTTTGAATGAATATATTATCGTCTGAATAATTCAACTCATTCTTTGTAAGGCGTTCTGTGATCCGACGAGATCCAAGTCATCGAAAGGCTCAGATGAGATGAACGTCACGCGAACTAAATCTACGGCCGCCATCTGAACGACGGATGCTTCCAGTCCAAATCATTCTCCTCCTCAGATGAAACGCCGCTCAGCTCCTCCTCCGCAACCCGCCCCTCGCGCCGGCGGTTGTCCCGGTTCATCCAGATCAGCGTCACCGTCGACACGACCAAAATCGTGCTGATCGTCGCCAGGTTGAGCCCGTTGCCAATCTTGTAGTCCGGCGCGTCCCAGGGCAGGAACGCCCACGTGCTGACGAGCCCGCCGCAGTTGCCCAGCATCACGTTCGTGCCGATGGCCGCGCTGCGCGCCGTGTCCGACACGACGTTCGCCGAGGCCTGCGCGTTCGTGAGCGCGCCGAGCGCGAAGACGGACGAGGTGATGAGGAAGGTGGCGCCGTAGCGCACCTTGAGCTCGTGGCTGGCGAGGAAGAGGATGTAGCCGACCATGGCGAGCGGGCAGGAACAAATGAAGAAGATCTGGCGGCGGTCCATGCGCCAGCTGAGCCAGGGCAGCAGCACCGTGAAAAAGGCGCCGACGACGTAGGGCGGGACCGTGAAGAGCTGCTGGCGCTCGACGGAGGAGCCCGGGAAGATGCCCTTGACGATGGTGGGGAGGAAGAAGGCGAGCCCCTGGACGGTGACGTTATTGAGCAGGAAGACGAAGGAGGTGGAGAGCACGACGGGGTTGAAGATACCGCGGCGTAGCTTGCGGGTGTCCATCTTGTCAAGGAGGTGCGCCTGGCCGACGCGCTCGGAGCGGACACGGGCCTCAGCGAGCTCCTTCTCGGCGGCGGTCAGCCAGCGAGCGGAGGCGGGGCGGTCGGTTAGCGTGATGAAGCCGAGGAGGCCGAGGCCGATGGTGATAATGCCCTCGATGGCGAAAATCATGCGCCAGGTGTGCAGGCCGCCGAAGTGCGGGAGGCGGAGGATGGCGGAGGCAAGGAGGCCGCCAAAGGCGCCGGCGAGGGGGGCCATGACGATGTAGAGGGAGAGGCGGAAGGCGAGCTCGGAGCGGCGGTACCAGCGAGAGAGGTAGTAGGCGATACCCGGCATCATGCCTAGTTATGTTAGTATTGCGATGTGATGGACGGATATTTTGCTGTGTGCTAACCTGCTTCAAAGATTCCGAGGAGGAAACGGACGCCCATCGCCTGGGGGACCGTGTGCACAAAGGCAGTGCCGAGCGAGCAGATACCAAAGAGGAGCGTGATGAGCGGGATAAACCATCCTGGGCCGAGGAGCTTGCAGAGAATGTTTGAGGGAATTTCGAAAATGATGTAGGAGATGTAGAAGACGGATAGCGTGCCGTTGTAGTCGTAGCCTTTCATGCCCAGGTCTGTCTCGAAACCAGCGATACGGGCATTGCCTTGGGCGAGTCAGCTTGACTGATGGACGTGATCACGGGGAAGAGACTAACCGATGTTGGCTCTGTCGATGAAGCAAAAGAGGTACAGCAGGCTGACGGTCGGGACGATGGCGAGGTCGATTTTGAGTCGGAGCTTCCGCTCGGCGGCCCGGTCGTACACGAACTCCTCCGGATGGCTCCTGTGACGGTGTTAGTGGGGTCCAGACCGGGTGATCTTACTTAGGTGATGTCTCTTACTTCTCCAGGTCCGGCCTCTTGAACTCCGAAGATATCGTCTGACCCATGTTTGCGTTGATGTTGTCGATGTTCTCGACGACCGGCTTGTCGTTACTCATTTTGACGGGAAAGAGGGGGTCTCCTCCTCGGAGACCGTCTCTTGCAAGCGAAAATTCTCGGTTCTTGGCGGAGCAGTCACGGCGGTGACCGGGGGCGGCAGCGCTGGTGGAGCTCGGAAATTCGGCTGGGAGATGGTACGGCCTTACTCAACACCGAGAGATGGAGCAAAGCTGTTGTGTAATGAGAACGTGCAGAAAGGAAGCTCAGGGTCCACGAAGATGGAGCAAGATCTCGCAGGGACGTGTCGATGTTTCTATACCTCGCGGCCACGACCACAAACAACACCCCTGGTCGTCTTTTCCCCCAGATTTGGGTGTGAGTGGAGAGCGCCGTGGCGGCGCGGCGGCGTACCCCAGACGGCTTCTCCCACACGCAACGCGGGGTAAGGACATCCACCAGCCCGGGAGGCGTAGGTCATCAATTTGCATCGGATGCCAGCTCGGGAGACATCCAGAGGCCAATCCGATTGCATCGCATTTGGCCCACGCCCGAGCCCTGGCTGGTCGGTGTCCTCGTTTCCTCTCCCGTCTGGGCCAGTGAGGGTGGTGCTTTTGGTGATGACGTGGTAAGGGAACGGCAATGATCTGCCTAGACCGTTGCAACGGCCTCTGGGTTTCAGGGATGGCAGGATGCAGGTGTGATGAAATGAAGATGGCGGGTGTTTGTTTACGCGTTTCTTCTCTTGTGATTGAGCTGCAGCAGCATTGTTGAATGTGACACCGATGCTTCTGAAGACTGGAGCTCTGATAAGCAAAATGCGACAGACAAGCTGCACGTACTCAAAGGAGAAGCTCGCAATAGACTTTTCACTTTTTGATGCTGTCTTGCAAACGGGATTGCGGCGTCCTCGCACATTGAACTAGCTAATGCTCGGCGCGACTGTGGAGGAATGCAGATCGGAACCCATTCCCTTTTCTCGTTTCGGGATGAAAAGTCGGCACTCGACATCGGCAACCGGCGCACCGTTGGTGCTCGAGGTTCATCTGCCTTTATCCGATGGGATGGTCCAGGCCAGAGCTCCCCAGGGTGGCAGCCCTTTCTGCTCGATGCCAGGGGTGGCCAGGTAAGCTGTAGCTCGGTCCTCCAAGACACCCTCCAGCAGCACCCATCCTGAGGATAAAATGCTGAAGGGCACACATGTCAACTGCCACATTGCAGCCGTAGGATCAACAGCGTTGCAAGCCAAGTCTCGATGTTGACGATAGCTTGTCGGTGAGAATGCGGTCGCGGCCAGCACCAGACGGAGGGACACGCCGAATTCGAGACATATCTCCGGGTTTTCCGCCCGCGCGTGTCCAAGTCTGGCGTCCAGATGCTTTCTTCTGCAGGTTGAGTCGAGTCAAGTCTCAGCTGCCTGAAGTGTCGAGCTGGAGTACGTGTGTTTCTTGGGGCCGGCTTTCCCGCGCGTTGTTCGGCCGGTTGCGGTGTCTCAGTGGAGCAACGGAGGGGTATGAGGGTCCGGGATATCCGATCCGGGCAGATTTATAATAACCTTAGGGCACCGTCGCAATCCCCAACAAATGCATGTCGAGTCTCTCAAAAATGATATCTCCAACTGTTGAAAGATGCGATGGAATGGTAGCAGATGGCCCCTCGCAAAAGCCCCATATCGGTGTGACAGCCCTCGGACCGATTTGGGACGTTGTCGCAATGTCGCAGCTTCAGGGAAGGGACGGAGGGAGGGCGACGGCGGCACTTGCCGTGATGCGAGATTCATAAACCTGGGCCAGACACAAGCAGCCGTCGACTGACCGGCCTTATTGCGTTCTCAGGTGCATCGCGGCTTCTTGACTCGTCTGGGACGTTCCTTTCGGCCGATGCCCATCGCGTCCTAGGACTCTCGGAGTTGTGCAGGTGCCCCGCGGACCATGCTGCCTCGGAAAGCTGTGGTCCGGAACTCGTAACTCGGAATATCGTAAGCAAGCTTTGGGTTGCCGCAGACGTAGAGACGTAAGCAAAACCCCGTGGGACAAACGTCGACCGGATGAAGGTAAGCTTAACGGCGGCAGCACGTGGAGGCGGCCCGCGTCGTTGGCTGGGGCCGTCACACGGATCCGTCAGGCCGTATTTTTCGGGGGTCCTCGATGTGTCATCAGAGTAGGCATGTTGTGTGGTCGATGGCAGCGACAGAAAGTCTCAGGAAGCAGTTCATACCCGTGTTTGAGCTCTCTGGTTCTGGTAAAGAGCCGCTGTTGACGATCATCGAGACAGACCAACGCGAGGTGGTTTGATCCTTCAATGGCCCTCTGGTGCTTCAGCAGGTATCGTAAGACGTGACTCGGACACCCGCGCAGAAAGGGTGTCCTGGTATTTTCGGTCGAACACGTCGAGAAAAACCTTAGGTCCAAGGTTTGGTGTTTGACACGAGAACCAGACGATGTTTGCTTCGGCCGGGAGCCCGGTGGTCAAGCCGGTTGACCTGGGGCAGACCCAGCGCTCAGTGGACACCATCAACGCCCAGGCCTGGATCCACTCTGTCGGCTCGTCACCACGTGCCCGCCAGTCGAGCCTGTTCTTATCTGCTATCGTAGTTACCTAAGCAGATAGCCGAGAAAGATACCACACCCCAGCTTTTCTTCCATCGAGGCATCGAGGTACGTACTGCATGGTCGTCCAGCACCTACCTAACTCAGGTTATTCGGTTCTCCTCCTCGCCTTCCTTCTCTTTCTCCGCGCAAATGGCATTTGTCCAGTGTCTTTTCCAATCCAGTCCACACTTCTAATTCCATCGCCAACAGAGTCATGACGCACATATCAGCCGTTCCAGCCGATTGGAATCGGTTTGAAATTGACAGCCTGCACCACCGTCGATGGCACACGGCCACACGTCGAGGACAATGCCAAAATCACAAGCATAATGCCACAAATACACCATCGCCTAGAATAGGAACACCCCGGCACCAAGAGCCGCCAGTCGTCCAATAGGGCCGCCATCGGGCACACAGCGTCGCTTCCTCGGTGGAGATTCGCAATCAACCTAGGGCTCCTACGCGTCCCAGGGCTTCCTCAGGCCCTTCCTGCGGCTTCCAAGTCCCCAGGCGCCTCAGAAACCCCCCCTGCCCGGGTCTTATCGCTGCCGCTGCTAAGACGCTGCCGCCCTGCGTGCTGCGTGCTGCTTGGTAGGGGGCCCGTAGCCTGGTTGGGCGATGGACGCAGCGCACTGACTGGAGGCAGACTCGGTGCCCGACGTCATCGAGCATGGTGGCGGTCAAGTCTATCCCCGCCCGCCAGAGAGCTCAACAACGCACGCTGGCTGGCGCAGCTGCAGCAACAGTGAGGCGGCCGCACCGTGACGACAGCGCGAGGGATTCCAGTGTCGAGAAGCATTCCGCGGTTGAGGCTGAAGTGAAGAGGCCACGAAGGGGAGGGAAGGACAGATGAGACGCGGTGCGAGGCCACCAGAGGCAGACGCTGAGGGCGACGGACGAGACGTCCCGCGGTCCAAAAGTCCAGACGAGACAACTGACAGCCCACCCTCGCCAAACCCGCCGTCAAACGAGAGAATTAACCTCTTTCCGCCCATCCATCCGCCGACCGGCATCCCCAGCATCCCCCATTCTCCGTCGATCAGTTCAAGCCCAACAACGGGGTCGTGGTCCATGGATCACCCGGGGGCGATGGGCGAAGATTTCACCCTCATTTCAGTCCCTTTCCCCGTCGATGGCTGCCCAAGCGGCGACTGTCAGGTTCGAATCGCGAACAAAAGCGGGTTAACCAACTGAGGCTAAAGGACGCGGTGGACCGGGTCTGGAATGGTCAAAGGCTGGAATGGAAGCGAAAAGCAACGACACGGGCCTTGGTGGGCTGCTGTCTGCAAGGAGTAGCCTTGTTGCTGCAGCCCCCAACTTCCCACCAAGTTTGGACGACGGTCGCAACGGCTCGATATGGCGCTGATGGCTGCTGTTACGGCCCGGCAATCACTGCCCCTCTGTGCGGTGATGGCATTTCACGAACCGGAGTTTGTCTGACGATGAAACAGGCTTTGGTTCTCGAGTTCGGACGCAGATTCGCATCCTAATTGGTGTTTTTTTTGCGGCATGCGGGAGAGCAACGGTCCATCCCTCGTTGGCAGCTCTAACAGCCCGCATCTCTGCCCTACCACCCGTTCTTCCCACCACCAAGTTGGACCATCCAGACGCCAGACGCCAGATGAGCCGGGATCATCGCTTCAACGAGGCATCACCAACACCCACCATCCTCCCCGCTGCCACCGGCGTGCAGCCCCTGCCCCGGCTTCCGTCGTCAAAAAGCCTGCTTTGGCTCTCCACCAAGAATCTCCGTCGTGCCCAAAGACTAAATCTACAATTACAAAAACGCTTCAGCTCGCCCAGCCCCCTTCTTTTTCTCGAATGATCTCTTCTCTCAAGGACCCTTAACGCGACCATAAGGCTGTCATCTCTCCCACCCCAGGAGCAGCAGCAGCAACAGCAACAGCGACAGCAGCAGTTCGAAAGACTCTTGTCCTCCAGTACGAGGGAGCAGCGTCGAGACCCAGGACCGTCCATCATCGGGTCTAGGTCACAGGTCCAGTTCGGTGAGGTCAGCTGGCATACTCGTGGGCTTTTCCTGGCCTTGCATCGACTTCTCATAGGCCGGCTACCACCCACGCCTACCACCACACGAGGCGACTCTTGCTGGAACACCCAGTCATCCAGCCAGTCCCGTCGGTCTTGCATCACATCACCCGTTATCAAGCCCCATCGCTCGTCGGCCATCGGCCCAGCCAGCCAACGGGGTCTCTCTGCCTCCCCCCGCGCCTCTCGCTCATCGCCGGAAACCCGCACTGCCACTGTTACAGTGTCGCAGCATCTGGACCCTTGGCCTTAAAGCAACTACGGTACTCATACGCCACGCAACGCAGGGCGGCACCGGTACACTATTCCATTATCCAATCCATACCCACACTGGACCACTGAACAAGGCGGGTCAACGGTCTTCACCGACACTACCAGCGCTATTGGCCCGGCTCGCTCGCTTTAGAGGAACATTCCACCACTACGCAGCACACATTATCCCGCTTTTCCCCCTCTTCTCTCGCTCTTTCTCCCTTTTGAAGTGTCGTCATCGCTCTGAAATCTGGGATCCCGCAACACGAACACTCACTCAGCATTTCTCCCGGATTCACCACCACGAACTCCTGCCATCACCCGACCATCCCACCGCCTAAAGGACACCGTCAGTAAACACCCGGCCCTCCTCTAGCGACAACCACGTTTTTTCTGCGAATTTTGTGATACCCTAAGCCGACTTTATTCCGTCTCCAAACCCACCCATAAATACGTTTCAATTGCCCACAATGGCCGGCCGCGCTGAACGCTGGGACCGCGACCGCTTCATGTACGAGCGGGAGCGTGACCGCGGCTACGGAGACGACCGCCGCTTTTTCGATGAACGCAGCCGCTTTGAGGAGCGCGACGACTACAGAGACTATCCGCCCACTCGCCGTGGCAGGGAACACTCCGATGAGCGTTACGACCGCAGCGAACGTGGATCCCGCCGCGGCGGCTACGACGAGGAAATAGTTCGGGACCGCCGCTACTACGAAGAGGATCGTTACGCTCCTGGACCCCCTGGACCCCCTGGACCTGGACCTGGACCTCGCCGTGGTGAGCCTTTTGATCGCGAATTCGATCGTCGCCTGCACCTTGAAAGAGAGCGCCGGAGCCCTTCTCCCGTCCGCCGCCCGACCATGGTCCGCCGTCAATCATCCCTCGACACTTACGACCGCAAGCCCCTTCCTCGCTTCTGGGAGGAGCGCCGTGAGGAGTACCCTGCGCCTGTCCGCAGAGAAGACATCCGCCGCGAGGACTTCAGGGCGCCGCCTTACGTCCCCATCCCGCTGCCCCGCAGCCGTCAGCTCGCTTCTGCACCTTCCCAGCGCTACGAGGAAATCCAGATTGCCGAGCCAGGCTTCTACGGCGATGAGGAATACAGGGGCATGCCCGAGCGGGTGAAGGAGCGCGAAGTCGTTCGGTCGCGCAGACGCAGAGACCGCAGCAGAGAATCCAAGGTCTCGAGATCCACCAGGACAAAGTCGCACAGAAGCAGCTCTCGGTCTAGCAGCACCTCAAGCAGGTCGACCAGCACCAGCGGTGCCACAACCATCCGCAGCGAGTACCCGAAGAAGGGCAAGACTCGTATCCCTGCCCGCCTCGTTTCCAAGAGGGCTCTCATCGACTTGGGATACCCCTACCTCGAGGAGGTGAGTTTCTTTGTGCTGCTCACCGCACCAAACAGCCGACTAACGCCTGCAGGGTAACACCGTCATCGTTCTCAAGGCCCTCGGCCAGGACAACATTGATGAGCTCCTCAAGTTGAGTGAGGAGTACAAGCAGAGTCAGTAGCCTCATTTCAAACTTCGTTGCACCTTTCTGACATGATGCAGGTGAGATGGAAATTGCTGCAGCTCGCTCTTCTGCCGGCAGAATCGAGGAGCGCCACGAGGAAATCTACACTATTCCCCCGCCCGTGGCCGCGCTCCCGCCGCCTCCGCCCGCCTCTGTCCACGCTCCTCCCCCACCNCCCCCCCCCGCCCGCCTCTGTCCACGCTCCTCCCCCACCACCCCCCGTTGTGGTGGCACCTAGCGCGCCTCCCACGGTGATTGCTGCTCCAGCACCGCCGCCGCCCGCCCCCGTGGTCGTTGAGGCGCCGCCGCCACCACCCCCAGCCCCCGTCGAGGAGGTTTATGAAAGGAAGAAGACGACGATCGTTCGCGACGTCTCGCCTGCCCGCTCGTACACTACTACGACCTCGGGCACTACCGGCACCGTCTACGAGCGCCGTGAAATCAGCGAGGAAATCCCCATCGGACCCATGGCCATCGCCGAGCGCCGGCGCAGCCGCTCCCGCTCTCGCTCCCGCAAGAACATCCGCAGCGAGATCAAGGCCCTCGAGGCCGAGCTGCACGCCCGCAAACACGGCCGCGCTCACTCCCACGGCCGCGAGCTCGTCCGCGCGGAGCAGATGCCCGACGGAGCCGTCGTGCTCTTCGAGGAGAAGGTCGAGAAGGTGGAGGAGCCGCGACGCGGGGTGCGGATTGAGAAGGACAAGAAAGGTAGGATGGCCATCAGCGTACCAAAGTACTACTAAGGTGCGCGTCATCTGTTGTACACCGGCGTCTTGTCGCAAGAATGTAGACTGACAATGGTCTCTTCAACAGGTCCTCCCCCGAAGCTCATGCGCGCCATGCTGGCGACCCTCACTTAAGGGCGCCACTCATCGCCTCGCTGCTTCGCGGCCTACGCAAGTTGTATGAATATCACAAGACGAGCTACAGACCTCATCTATGAAGAGACGGACCATTTTTGTTGCATTTATTTATACCGGAATCTGGAATCTGGCATGGCGATATCATACTACTATTATTACCCTATAGAAAAAAAGGACAATGGGTTTGGAATTTTGGACAGGATACATGTTTACAAGTATGGAACTTTTGGTGGCGGACGACGCCCGGGCGGTTGCGATTGAGGGAAGGCCTGGCGGGCTTTTTTCGCCTTGTCTGGGTGAATGAAGACCTCTTTCTTACACGTCTCATAACGAATTTACGATGTTAAACTTCACTTCTTACATAAAGAGACATTGATTGTGAGCGATCTTATTGAGACTGAACCTTGAGTGAGATTTCACCTGAATTGCGGCACATCTCAGGTGAGATTCGATCTCACGTGAGACACAGCGTACCTATCTTGGCGAACCTACAGTACATGGCGTGCGGAGATGTAGCCAATCAGTGCAGATGGACTGGAGGCATAAGGTGGTGTTGTTCAGTCGCACCTGGTGGGATAGATATTTGACCTCAAAGACCTTCTGTATCATGTATTTGCGTCGCTACTGTATCTCATTTCCTTTCTAGTTTCTCCATGTGTCTTGGTACAACTCTGGCAATACAATTTCTCTAATAGAAATAATAGAGTCCGAAGCTCCATCATCTCTCCCATGTTTTCCTTCCGAGGAACCTGATTCGTATCGCACCCGGAGCCGTCAATCGACAGAGCCGAGGTGCGAACTCATGCTGACAGTTTAGCACTAATTTATTGTTAGCAGTTTCATGGTGAGAAGTCTGGGTGGGAGGTCTTACGCAAGCACCGAACTGGATGTCAAACGTCAGCAAATGGTCAAAATCATTGGGATGTAGGAAGCTTCGCAGTCTGAACTTACGCCGTGAGCGTCACCTCCACCCTTGTTCTTCAGCACATTTCCACTGCTGTCTGTAACCGTGCAGCTTCCTGTCACGGTGGTGCATTGGCGGTGGATGGGGAAGCCGGCGGCGAGACCTGGGTCCTCGGTGATCCAGTCGGGGTAGGTACACTGTGACTTTGATCAGTAATCTAGTTTCTTCCGGTCCGGGTTGGGCTTGGGGGTGCAAGGCGTACGCAGTAGACATTTTGACCCTAGACACTTAAGTTAGCGCGACGTTGTGGAAGCTTTGGAATGAGGGGAACTTACGTTTCCGCAGTCGTTGAGTTGAGGGACCTGGTCAGTGCCGGAGTTGCAGTACATGTTTGGGTTATTCCATTGGCCGCGGACGACGGCCAATGCGCCCAGGTATACGACGAATGAGATTGCACGAATGGACATCTTGTGTTGAAGGTGTTGTGTTGAATAAGAAAGGTCAGGAGGAAGAGTAGCGCAACCCGAATGGCTAGACAGCTCCAGATCTTATATCGAGAGCTAGTTTATAAATATAGCAACCGCAGTTAGTTATAAGCACATCACAATGCTATTTCTATATTTTACTTTCTTGGTCAATCACCTAGACTTTGTTATAGTTAGGCACAGCACAGCCCTGATTCATGTCGTGGCAGGGTTTGCCCACCACGCGGCGCGCCCATAGCTTCTGTAAAAATCACTTGAAGAAATATTCGCCGAAGATGTATGCGCACTTTGTTACGAGGCAAAACACAAATAGTTGCTCTCAGCGTCAGTTGACTCAGAGATTGGCAGGAACATGATGAACAAACTGCGGAATTTAGGCTCTGAACATACGATGGAATAGTAGCCTGTCACCTGAGTACAGACCAACCCAGTGGCGCATGCGTCTCCCGGGGTTGATCAAGAAGCAAGGGTTGTCAGACTGGTTGCTGAAAGAGCTCACTTGATGTCACAAGATCCAAAACCTCAAAGATGAAGACCGCAACATGATCAAAACCTCAAGGACAACCATCTCCCTCGTCACCACCCGGCAGCAAAGCCAAGCGCCCAAAACGGAGACCTCCCCTCCGCGCACGTGACGTCCAATTTCCGTCCCGTCTCATCCCAGTCCACCCTCACTCTATTTTGCTTCATCGCTCCACATTCACTACTCTACCCCACACACGCTGTGCGGTTCAATCGGCAACTGTTCGGACGACGGGGAGGGAGAACGATGCGATGAACCCCCCTTGACAGAAAGCTTCTCGCAAGTTGAGACAATCATTGCCGTGTTTTTCAAAGGACTGCTTAACTCCGCGAGGTTGGAATGTAGAATGCAGCTCGCAGACGCAGGGCGCCGCCATACCCACCCTGCCAGAAAAAAGAAACCCCCTTCGGAGCGCAATGCCGGCGCCTTTCCCAACGGAGCCCGTCCGAGCACTCCGGAGCCCACCGTACCCCCGATCGCTTGCTTCCGTGTAAATTGAGGGGGCCGCCATCTGGGGCGACGTGAGATGTAGATTAAACATTTCCCCCTTGGTGATATTCTTTTTATCGTTTATTAATCCCCCAGGTTTCCCGTCGATCTTCCTGAGCCTATCGCCCATCCCACCGGCTTCTTTCGTTTTTTCGTATCGATTTCGTATCGAACGCCTTTCGCTCTTATTTAAAAATACATTCGTTTTTTGCGATATCGTAATTCATTGTGCTGGGTTCACGATGAAGTCTCAAATCTTGGCTACGGGTCTGCTCGCCGCGGGCGTGAGCGCCGCCGCGACGGAGAAGAGGGCTTGCAGCGCCACGGCAGAGTGGCCTGGCTTCGCCGGCATCAAGCACGCCTTCGTCTTGTAAGTCGGCCCCCATCTCTTACTCGCAACATCACTTAGATATCCTTGTCCGGAATACTGACCTCAGAAACCACAGCGGCGACTCCTACTCCCAAACAGGCTTCAACACCTCCCTCGCCGCGCCCTCCGCCGCCAACCCGCTCGGCAACCCGTCCTACCCGGGCTGGACCTCGTGCAACGGGCCCAACTGGGTCGACTACCTCACCGTCAAGCACAACGCCTCGCTGCTGTACACGTACAACCTCGCCTATGGCGGCGCGACCGTCGACGCAGCGCTGGTCAAGCCGTACGCCGACACGGTCCTCACGCTCAAGGACCAGGTGTCCGGGCTCTTCAACGCGTCGTACGCCCCGCGCACGGCGCCCGCGTGGACTGGCGCAGACACCATCTTCGCTTTCTGGATCGGCGTGAACGACGTCGGTAACTCGTACTGGAACGGCGCCGACTCGACGGGCCCGCTGAACGACAAGATTGTAGGCGTGTATGAGGGCTTGGCCAAGGAGATCTGGGCGGCGGGCGGGCGGAACTTTGTGTGGTTGAGCGTGCCGCCTGTGGATCGCACGCCGATGCTGACTGCGGAGAGCGCGGACGCGCAGAAGCTTTGCAAGGAGGACGTGGCGGATTTCAACGGCAAGATTGCCGCGATGGCGAAGAACGCGACGGCGTGGGAGGGCGTGAATGCGTGGGTTGTGGATGCGAACGGGGTGTTTACGGGGGCGATTGAGGAGCCCGGGAAGTATGCGAGTACGGCGGGGTTGAAGAACACGACGGCGTATTGCGAGGCGTATGAGAAGTAAGTTCTTTTGATTCTCGAGATGAAGGATGAAGACTGGATGCTGACTTGAGATACAGTGGTACTGATGCGCAGGATACGCTCATTGAGAGCTGTGGGGTGCCTGCGAATGAGTACTTTTGGCTGAACACGCTGCACCCTACTTATCCTATTCATGATGCGGTTGCGGAGACTGTTGCGGATGCGCTGGTTGCGGGACCGAACGTTTGCTGAGGTTAAAAGAAGGAAAGATTGAGATTCTTGTAGGTACTTTGACAGATGTGTACATATGGACAAAGAGAAATTCAGTGCTTGTCATTGGACTATGCGATGTAACGAAAATAAGCTTGGTCGAAAGCGATCTCATGTCGACTGGGACTCGGCCCGAGAGGTGAACATGCAGCCCGCCATTGTGGCACCCGACATCACTCTTTATCAAAAGGAGTTCGAAAACGGCCGTACGGCCGGTATGAGGGGCCTCATTCTTCGGCCTACAATGCCAAATATGGCAGACATTAGGTGGACCACGCTTCAAGAGTGATCACCAACACAGGCGAGGGACCTGGTCATGCGCACGCGGGGCGCAGTAAGAAGCTGAACTTGGCGTAGGACGACTTGAACTTGAAAAGCAGTGAATTGGTTCGACTAGGGGCTTTATGGGTCCTTCGCCAGCTGCTACACTCTGTTGGTGGTTGATAACTTGTTGGGACCGGGGTTTGGATGGCACGATGGAAGCGCGAACCCATGAGGCCAGAAAATAAGACCCAGCCAACGAGTCAAAGACACCCCCGGTGACACTCATGATAGCCCGAAAGGTCTGTAGCCCCAGCCATATCCTTGCATCAATATGCAAGTGCATGGTCCGTTGGCAGTGCGGTCCTTCTTTGTCCATGTCGTGTTGTCTTGCCCCAGGCCACCAGCTTGGCCGCCGCCGGAGTACATACGGAGGCCAACCCCCGTTGGAAGCCCCCCGACCCCATACTTGTCTGTTTGGCACCTTTACCCTCTCTCTCCTGGAGCTGTTGGCGCTTGTGCTCGAACCCGAGGGGAAAAGCCCCCAACTCGCTTCTTGTCGCGATGAGGGCCACCGCGGTTATTTACGTCCTCGTCGCCTGGGCGGTTCGCTGCGCCTTGACACAGGAGCTGGAAGACATTCCGTACTGCTCCCGGATATGCTTCACAGTTGGAAATTCTGAGTGGTGCAGCCTCGGAAAGACGTCCAACTGCGTTTGTAGACAAAGCATCGCCAGCTACTACCGCGGAAAGTTCAAGAGCTGTATAGAGAGTAGCTGCCCAGGAGACGTAACGTTCAAAGGTAGCTAGCAACCCCGATTAACCCCCTCTAGCCATTGTGAGATTGTGATTTGTGGTGCTGACAAGTCCTTGCAGAGGCCTATGCCGCCTTTGCAGCGTACTGTGTCGCAAATGACTGGATAGATGCCGCCTCAACAGCATTGGGCGAAGCAACAACGGTCACCATCGGACCAATCGTCATAGTCACGCCGACGACTACAGTAACAGGGTCTGGTGGCTCTGCGGCGACTATCACGTCGGAGATCACTGCAACAACAGGAGGATCTGGGTCATTTACGACAGGATCAGCAACAACTGCAAACCCCTCTACTGAACCGACGGCGGAAACGGCACCTACGACCGACGGGAGCGACAACAACAATAACTCTTCTGATGCATTGTCAACAGGTGCAAAGGCAGGTATCGGAATAGGAGCTGCTCTTGCAGTGGCTTTAGTGGCTGTTATCCTGTTTATTTGGCGAAGGAAACGGAAGGCTCTATCAACCGAAAAAGATGAGGAATCGTCGGTCCCAGAGCTCGATAATGGAGACGTCTCTAACAGACATGAATTGGACTCGAGCACCATAACTTCTGGGTTAGACAAGACGCACTCTGTGGCATTCTCAAACCAACAAGGCATGGCTGAGTTGGACGCAACCTCTGCGTTGTACAAAGGACAGACGAGGCTTGAGGAAGGCGAAGCCACGCCTCCAGTGGAACAAGGCGCGGTCTCAGGCGAGGCTGGATCCATGATCTCGCATCCTACACCGTCACTGCCACCAGCAACAAATATAGCACAGCCTATGATTGGAGATTATATCAACTCCAATTCGTCGGAACCGTCACTTCCAAGCACCGCGGAGTTGGAGCACCTGCTTCATGAGGAGCAGCTGTTGCGAGAGAGGAGGCGGACTTTGGAGCAACTAAAACAGATACAACAGGACGAGCTTGCCTTGGGAGAGCGTATAAGGTTGTTGAGACAGAGGCATAGCAGCCAATCGGCAGAGGGTGGGGGATAATACCGTCGTCAGGAGGTATGTACTCGCGCGGTGGTTCACCTCAACATCATTTTGAGAGTAAAGGCCTTCTGAGATTCGTAATCTGAAGGCACTAATGATTGCGTATGGCATCAACGCCTTGGAAAGTCCATGCCGGGTAGTGGAGACAACTTGTGAGGGCGAGGCAGTCATTTCGAAGATGGTTATTGATATTAGTCTGACGACGTGGACACGGTGATGATAATGGTCAGAGGACGTTGAAACTACTCATACATAATTGATATCAAAATATTGCATTCGTACTGCTATAAATAATATCACCAAGGAACGTTTAGTCAATTATATACCACTAAGGTCTTTCCTTGCCTCGTTTGGCAAGTCGCCGAAGACATTTCCGGAAGGGACGTTTCCGCCACTCCAAAGAGTCCCAGAAGCAGTCTTTGGGCTCAATAGCACACTAAAGAAGTTCACCTTGTCATTTGCACGTCCAACACATACTCAAATCACATTACGAGACTGGGCAGAGCAGTCCGGTTGGTGGTGGACATCTCGTTGGGACCGGGGTTTGAATGGCCCGATGGGCAGGCGGACTCCATGAGACCTGAAAATAGACCTGGCCAACGGACCAAACAAAAGACCAACCACATTCTCGTCATTGCCTGAGAGTCTCATAGGTCTAATGAATCCTTGTATTCTCATGGAAAAATGCATGTTCCGTTGGTTGCACCGCTAGTTCCACTCGGATTTCTTGCCCCCAGGCAGCAGGCCACAACTTCGCTCCCGCCAGGATACATACCTAGCACCGCGCCAGTTGGACTCACTCCCTTTGTACCTCCTGTCTCTTGTTTCTTTCGCCCCCTAGCCTATGCAAATGCTCATTGTTGGCGCATCTGCTTGCAGCAACTTGATGCTTGCGCTACACGCTCAGCTGGATTAGACCTCTTGAGTCTCATCCCTCCGCCCCCAATGAAGGCCTTCCTTTTCACCGCCGCGCTAGCCATACGCTTTGCCAGCGCGGTCAATGGAACGACATGGCGGACCGAAATGCCATACTGCGCGCAATACTGCTTCGTGACTGGCGGCGATTCCTTGACAAACTGTCAACTGGGACTTGATGACGAGTGCATATGCACTGAAAGTACGGATGACGTCCTGCGTGAGGTTATGAAGACATGCGTTGAAATCAAGTGCAACCGATTCAACCGAAAGTTTGCAGGTCAGTTGCCATCCACATGACTGGCTCTTCGAGTTAAGATCACTGCATTTCGTTGGTCAACTACCTATCCATGGATGGATGATTGAGCTCACAAGCCCAGGGGACATTTGGCCTATTTTTGCCGAATTTTGCGTCACAGAAGGCTATCTCGACTCTTCCGAAACAGCGCTGCCTAGTAGTATGACAGCTACAGCCGATCCGTCAACTGTTACATCGGCGATAATGACAAACACTCCATCAACTACAACATCTGCAATAGACATGACGGAATCGACAGCCCCCACCGCAGAATCCGATTCTTCAAGCGCCAATGATGATGACGCCTCCTCTTCGAGTAGGCTTTCTCCAGCTGCGAAGGCAGGCATTGCAATCGGGGCTACTCTGCCAATAATAGTGGGCGCCGTATTACTCGCTCTATGGCGTAAGAGAAGGAAAGGAATATTGTCTGACAAAGATGGGGAGACCGCTATGCCAGAGCTTGCAAGCGGCGACAACGCCAACAGGCATGAGCTGGGCCCTGAAGCAAAGCTGTTCGGGGCGGGTAGCAAAGCGGCAGCAGAGCTTGAGAGTGGACATGTCATGGCGGAGCTGGACGGAACCTCATGCCTTGTATACGGCCCGGAAACGAATGGTACGGGGGACGAAACTAGAACAACGGCTGAGCTAGATGGCAAGTCACCAGGGCCAGAATCTTCCACCCGTTCACAAGGATCACCTGCGGACCCTGGAGCGAATGCTGCACGAGCACCTGCACGAAAACATTGCGAATCCAATAGTTCGACCTCGCTATCACCAAATGCTGGCGAGGTTGAACAACTGCCTTGTGAGGGCAGAGGATTGGGGGAGGGGGAAAGAGCTGAGGAGGAGTTGCAACATAAACCGGAGGATGAAGTTGCGTTGAGAAGTCTAATAAGGACCTTAAAGCAGAGACAGAGTAGCCAGTCGTCGGGTGTTGGGGAGCGATAATTGTGTGGTGCCTTCGAAATCTTCGCGAGCTCACTAGTGCGCTGTGATTCTTGGTAATTTCTTGTTTCGGGGATTCTTTCAAGTTCCCCATGAGAACTTTTGCGGCTTAATCGCACTGAATGCAGGAGCTAGTTGAAGTGATGTATTTTCTCTCTCATTTTCGGTATGAGTGTTAGCGACACAACCGTGTTGTGTGTCATGTTCGACTCTAAGGAGAAGTCCAACTGCCCTCTTGAATTGAAAAGGGCAGCCAGATGCAGCGGTGAGTTCCAGTGCAGTTGTCAAGAAACCCGAGAAAAGCTGAAAGAGCCTGTGGAACAATTCGAATATAAACGTAGATGATTGTTCAAAGATCTTAGAAAGGCATTAAAAGGTCTGAGGAGAAATCCAAACGCTGGGTTGCGAGCTATTGGAGAGTCTCAGCATCCAATGTAATCATGTCCAAGTACGCAGTCTTTCTATTCTCACTTCAAGCTTGTCCCTACTGGATCAACTCAATGAATCTGTGGGGTTTTCCGGACCAGACTGTTAGCATCCAAAGAAGCCTGAGAGGGGATGCACACTTGGTTGGACTGGGTTGCTAAACAGGTCTGCATTGCAACTCTGATAACTATGAAATGGCCCCGTCATCCATACCCCAAGCAGATTACGCCTTTAACCTCTTGTAAAACGAAATCGATCGCTTCATCTCCCTGCCTACACTCTGCCAATACCGCTTCCAGTTATTTCCTTTTGGGTCCATCCGTTTGCGACCCTTGTTCGTATTTTCCACTGCGCCAAACGATTGTTGCCATTTGGGATCGCGAGTTTTAACAGGAGTTCTACCTGCGATTTCCCGAATGAAGGCCAAAATAGCATCCTATCTACTGGTGGAAAAACATCGGAAATCAAGTAGTAGTGACGGAACATGAACGCTGACTTCACCGCTCTTGAGCCGGCCACAGTCCTCCGCCAACTCGGCTTACGCAGCACGAAACCGAATAATCTGCGGCACGTCACACGATGACTGCTCTGACACCCTTGCTGTTCCATACCGGAAATGGGTTGAAGAAGTCGTGGTCATATGCCACGTCGGCCTCGGTGGTCTCATGCAGCTTCATACGCGGGAACACGCGGACAATCAACAGTGCGAGCAAGATATAGAGCTCGCAATAAGCTAGGCTGGAGGGAGGTTCGTCACTCCGAGCAAAACGACCGTGGGACGCTTGTGAGACTTACTTTATCCCGAGACAGCCCCGGCTTCCCTTGGAGAATGCCAAGAGGGCCCGGTCTAGTTCTTTCCGATGTCGACCCTTCTCGTCTAACCATCGCTCGGGCACAAAGGCGTGCGAGTCCGGGTACACGCTTTCGTCATGATGCGCGATGACAGCCGACATGCCAATAGCGTACCCCCTCGGTATCACATACTCGACTTCGGTCAGTGACCTACTTCCTTGCGGGGTCCACTCGCCCCGATATACCAAGTCTTCCCCGGTCGGAACGCGGGCAGTCCGGGTAGCAAGGCCGTAAGACAGCCGAAGACCCTCGTGAATTACGGCGCCCAGGTAGGGGAGCTTCTCCAGTGCCGCCCAAGACGGCAACTGCCCGGAATCGTCGACGACCTGGCTCACCTCGGCCGTGGCCTTGTCCAGTAGCTCGTCTTTCGTGAGAAGATGGTATGTGATGACCGCCAGGGCCCAGCTGACAGTCTCAGTGCCGGCGGCGAACAGCGAGAAGCCCTCTTCCGTCATGCGCTGGAGGGCCTTCTCGGAGGGCGGCAGGTCTGATCTCAGAAGGGCGCCGAAGACGGACGTGCCGTCGTCGATGCCCTTGTTGACGTCGGCTTGGGCTTTTCTAACGTTGTTGGGCATGTCAACCTGACGGGGCATGGTTTTGTCAGCCGCTGGTCTGTCGTATCCGACAAGGACGAGCCTTGTTCTTCATTTTACTTTGTTGACTCACTATGAGCGCGTTGAACAGTGTCTCCATGTCCTCGGAAAGCTTTCTGGTGAACCTATGGCCGGCTGTTATAGGCGATGTGACGCAAACGACGACAGAAGGGCACGAATTTGAGCCGACTTACATGGCCATTGCGACGCCTGCATGTTTGAGAAGCGGAATGAAGCGGAACCAGTACACAAGTCGCAGCTGTGCGTACAGCGGTTCCCGGAAATTGGGCTCCCAGCCGTCCTGGTCTATGAGGCCCATGTTCTTGCCGAGGCAGTAACCGGAAATGACGTCTGTGGTGAACAGGCTGTACGCAGTGGTGACATCGAAGGGGCTTCGTTTGCCCACGTCCAGGATCTTGTTGCAGAGCCGCTCTGCGAGGTCGCGAACGGTGGGCTCCAGCCGAGACACCTGGGCGCGGGAGAAGAACTTGGACACGGCGCCCCGTCGCATACGGTGGACGTCGTGGTCGGCGGTCGAGAAGGTTGCCTGTTCGGCGCTGGAGGTCGAGGGAAATGACAGTCAGGACAAGGGAACACGGATCAGCGGGATCACGCAAGGGTTGCCTACACTCCGCTGCCCCTGACCTGGTGTAGGGGCTTATCACGTTTCCGGTTCCCTACGGCGTAGATGTCCTCGATGAAACGGTTATCGCCGCAGTGAACCTCGTTGGGGCTGATGCGGACGATGGGACCTCGGCGCTGGTCAGCTCTGCTGTTCCCTCGACCGGCTCTGTGTTTTACTCTTGTTGCCTGGGAAGGAGGACTAAGATACCGTATTTGGCGTGCATCTGCATGATCTGTCGAGTGTAGCTGCCAGATCTCAGCACATCATAGTAGAATTCCGGAATGTATGTTGCAGCTGCGAGCCTGGGACCGGGGATGTGCCGCAGAGGGTGAAAGAATAGGTTGTAGATGACTTTGGAAACGTGGTACGCGATGTAGGTGCCTACCGCGACCAAAACAAGCGACTTGGGTAGGATATCGGTCCTGTTCCACACGGTTTCCTCCCAGAGCGACATCTTGACAAAAAGCCTGATATTAGGGGGGGGAGACGCTGCGACGTGAGAGCTACGATCTACTACTCGAGGTGCAAGCTCGTTCGTCTTGCCGGATAGTACCGCGATATAACATTAACAAGACGCGCTTCAACTTATGTCCACTCGACCATGTTCCCACGGTGCCATACAGGTAATCTTGAGACACAAGCAACTGGGGACCGACAGAAAGACAAATGCTGACTGACTGGCTGACCAACTGGCTGACCGACAGCGCGCCGCAGCCAGCTTCTCGTGGTCATGAACAGGCGCCAGCCGCATCGGCCTGTCATGCAGCGCCCCCCTCCAGCCCATCCTTCGGCCCAAACGCCGCCCGATGGATAGTCTTCGGCCAAAGACCAGGGGTTGCGGCGGCCGGTGACTGCGTCTGCGTGCCCCCAACCGAAATGGGCTAGATACATGCGTCCATCCCTGTCCTCCTCCTCTTCAGCGGGGACATGCAAACTGCGCTTATTTTGGAACTGCACAATGTGTCGAGGCATCAAGCGCAACCACGGAAACGCATCGCGTTTCTACTCTTGCCGCTTCGTTGCGACACTGAACCCGACGCCATGAATTCGTTGGCATGCCAAGACGATGGTTCGTTCGCATTGCATTCGGAGACGCATTCTTTGCACCCAATGATGGTGGCTTTTGCATTTCTGACTGAGAGATGAATGGATTCATTCGGCTTCTATCCATCCTCCTTTGATATGGTACAATTATTTCATTCCATCAATTGCCAGCCAGGCTCTGGTGTCGCCTTACTAGAGTGACAGCTTCGAAAAAGTCCCAAGTCGTACAACTGAATCTTGAGTATCAATTCTTTGGTCCGCGTACGGGAAACCTGAAGAAGGGATTTTGTACGAGGTCCCCTAGTGTGCACAGCTGGGTTCTTACAGAAACGCGACCAATTAGACCAGATCATTGGCGTGCAGAAATCGACAGATAACTTCCATATTCTATTCTATGAACAGGTAGAGATTGTTACAGCGGCGCCCACGTGTACAGGACGGAAAGGAAATATTCCCCGACAACCCCCGTCAGAAAAAATATATATATGGAGGTTGCAACATGCTGCTACGCAATTCCCCAATTACATATGTGTTCAAACTTTGAAACCTCTAGATCGGCCCATCCGTCTTCCCCCCGATGATCGGGTTGTAGTATCGAAAGCGGTTGGAGGGATCGTATTTCGCCTTGAGGTCGCGAAGTCTCTTCAAACGCCACGCCTCGTGCCCGTACATCTGCTCGACGGGCTCAAACCCGTTGGCGTAGTTGACGTAGGCGTTGACCGTCCGCGTCGGCTGGCCGTTATTCCAGAAGTCGCGCACCTCCTTGGCCCACTCCCAGCCGGCCGGCTCCAGCGCCGGGTCGCTGACGATGATCTGCACGAGCATGAGGTGGTGGTCGTCGCGGAAGGGGTAGGCCGAGTCGGTCGGGTCCTGGGCCTGCACGGCCTTGGTGGAATAGCCCTCGTGGAGCACGACGCCGCCGGCGGCGAGCGCGGGGTTGCTGGCGACGCGCCTCGTGAAGCCGTCGAAGATCTGGCGCTCGGCCGTCACGTTGTACACCTGGAGGCCCGCCGTGGCGGTTAGTCGGGTGTAGCCGTGCTGGCAGATGAACGAGTTCTCGTCTGTCTGCTGGGCCACCGAGATTGCCGGGTACGGCACGTTGCCTGACTCCTGGTAGACGGCCTTGATCTTGGTGAACGGGGCCAAATGCTTCTTTGCGTCCTTAGCGCTCCCTCGGTAGGCAAACGTCCAAAAGATGACAGGCTCCTTGTCGGTGATTGTAGTGTTCATGAGGAAGTTCCCAAAGTTGATAGCCATATCCACCGGGGTGTTACCGTTATTATGAAGATTATTAAGAGCTTTGAAGATTGCCTCAAGCTTATCTCCATGCCAGATAAAGTTTTGATAGAACCAGGTATCAGGGCCGCGGGGAAAGATATTCAGCTCGAAGCTAGTGACGATACCAAAGTTATGCCCAGCACCCTTCATAGCCCACAGAAGGTCACTGTAGCTCTTCCTGTTCACGCGGATAGCTTTGCCGTCAGCAAGAACGACGTTCAGCTGGAGGATGTTATCGCTAATCATGCCGTAGAGACCCTCGTGACGGCCGTGGCCGCCTCCAAGCCCGGGCCCCATCATGCCGACGCAATCGCAGGAGCCGGTAGTAGTGACGTAGCCGCGATCCCAAAGGTATCTCATAACTTGGCCGTCGTACGCCCCACCCTCGAACCAGGCAGACTTCCCACCGGGCTGGATATTGATGCCTTGAAGACTGGCCATGTTGACCTGGACGCCGTTGAAGGAGCCAAGGCTCTGCGAGTTGCCGTGATGGCGGTTGATGGTCAGGAAGGCGACGCTATTGTCATTGCAGTACTTGACCTATGGTACAAGTCAGCCAGACGATCTTAGGGAAGGTGGTCGGTCTCGGCAAAGACTTACAATGGTCGAGACGTCGGACTCCCGGCCAGGGGAGATGACAACCTTGACCTGGGGCACGGCAAAGTTGTTCCATCTCGACGTCGCCTCGTTGTAACGGTCATCGTCCGGGCCAAAGATGGCGGTTTCTCTAGAAACAAGCTTGCCGAGCTCGGCCCGGATCTGGTTCGTATCCAGCTGCGACCGGGTCGTAGGAGACCTCTCAAAGTAGTTGGGGATAGTCGCTGCAGCCGCAAGGGGCTGCCACACAGCTAGGGCGAGGATGAGTGAAACGATGCCCTTCATCTTGTTTGCTTGACGTGTATGTAGTGCAAGGTTACAGTGCAGAGTTGCGTTGCATTCTCGAGACTAGAAACTCCTGCATGTCTCTGAAGCCCGCATCATCATTCATTATATACCCTTTTCTCATCGACACAATCCAGCAATCTCGGCCTCGTATCTTCAAGATCCTCTTCCAAGCATCAGCTAGGCAACAAACATCTTTCCGTCGAGTGGTGTGTCATGGTCCTCTCGCTGGCCCCTACTCTTTCCCAGCGGCGCAGTTGTGTCGAGGCCGAAATATTGAAAGTGGCGTATCAGCCTTGGGGGCGGAGGGCACGCAGGATCACAAAAAGACCTCAGCCCATATTGCTGGAATGGGGTCGGTGCGAAGTCCAAGATGGAATAGCAGCGTGGACATGATGTCCAGGGGTTGGGGGCAGGAATCTTGCTATTGGCGACATCAAGCGCGGAGGCTGTTGGATGGGAATCCAAGGCCAGCCGCGGACCGCGAACCGAGAGACGCCGCACCACCATCACTCGAGCCTGGCCCAGCCGTCCCAGGGGCGACACAATGGGACGATTGGTGGGTATACAGCCGAGCTGAACATTCAAAAGGTCTCTGAAAATTGCTCAGCTGACACCGACGCCGAAGGGGCTTGGGGCCATCGGCCGACTTCACTGTGAGACGTGGGTGTCAGAGCCGATGCCCGACGGACCTGGAACCCTGTCTCAGCCAAGGGTCATTTAGACGAGATTTGTATTGCTTAGATTACAGCCAACTGCGTCGTCGTCTTCGCACCATGAGGATCAGACCATCGATTGTGCGAGGATGGTCGCGAATCACTTATGGAATTTACCTGAAAGTGAAATTTCCAAAGACTGAGGTTTCCAAAGACTGAGCGAGCATCTTTCTGAATATCACGAAGCATCCTGTTCATGTCTTCACTCCAAGCCCTGGGCGCTGCGGCAGAGCGGTCGGCGATTCTTCACTATGCCGCCTCGCTGGTGGCCGTCAGCCTCGCCCTCTACAGTCTGTACAGATGGCTTCTGCCCAAACCGATCCCCGGCATCGCCTACAACCCGGAGGCGACGACCTCCCTCCTCGGCGATGCCCCCGCGATGATCAAAGAGGTTGCCGTAACGGGCGAGTTTCGTGTCTGGTGCGCAAGGCAGGTTGTCAAGATGAACTCGCCGCTTTGCCAGATATTCATCAAGCCCTTCTCCAAGCCCTGGGTCCTGGTGGCCGACTTTCGGGAGGCCAAAGACATCCTGACGCGCCGCCGAGAGTTCGATAAGTCGTCTTTCCTCTCCGACGGCATGGCGTGTATGGGGTATTTCCACGGCATTTACACCACCGGGGACAAGTTCAAGGCGAATCGCCAGCTGATCCAGGACCTCATGACCTCCAGCTTCCTCGACAATCACGTCGGACCGGCGGTCTTGAACAAGGGCCTCGAGCTCGTGGAGCTGTGGCGGCTGAGAGCCAAACTGGCGAGGGGGCGTCCATTCAGCGTCAGGAAAGATCTCGAGTACACCTCGCTCGACGTGATGATCCACTTCGCCTTTGGCAGCAATTGGAGCCACACGGCCCTCGGTCCGCAGGTGCAGCTCCTCGGCGGACTGGCCTTGGAGGACGTCGACATCAAGACGGCGGACGAGCCCGTCGGTTTCCCAACTGTCCCCCTCGCCGACTTCCTGAACTCCGTCTACGAGGCCCCCGAGGTTGTGGAGAAGACCATCAATGCCCTCATGCCGAAGCTGCAGAGCTGGTGGTGGTCGAAGCAGTCGTGGTACAGGCACATCTTTGACGAGAAAGAGCGCGTCATGAAGGAGCAAGTCGCGATCGGGGTGGACCACTACCGCTCCGGGCGGGTCGAGACGGGAATCGAGCACATGCTGGTGCGAGAGGCGGCTCGGGCCGAGAAAGAAGGCCGGCCGGCCGACTTTGAGAGCAAAGTCCTCCGAGACGAGGTGAGCCGCAAGGCCCCCCCTTTGACACTATGTGACGCCACGACATGATGCTAACAAAGACCGATAGATGTTTGGCAACATCATCGGCGGCCACCACACGACCGGCGGAGCAATGATGTGGCTGACCAAGTATTTAATAACCTCGCCCGAGATACAGAACAAGCTACGCTCTGTGCTCTACGAGACGCTGTCGGTCGCCAGACGAGAGAATCGCCTCTTCACGTTCCAGGAAATCCGCCACGCGAAGCTCCCTTACCTCGACGCTGTCATCGAGGAAACGCTGCGCATCAACGCCGTCCCCGTGACGAGGGAAGCCATGTGCGACACCACGGTCCTCGGGCGCCCCATCCGGAAGGGAACCCAGGTCTTCTTCATGTCCAACGGGCCCGGCTTTCTCGCACCGCCCTTTTCCGTCAACGATGGGGAGCGGAGCGAGCAGTCGCGCGCGGCCAAGACGAACGCCGCGTGGGACGCCGCGCGAGACCCAGCGCTCTTCGACCCCGAGCGCTGGCTCATCCGCAAGAAGGACGGGCAAGGTCTCTTGGCGGAGGACGTCGAGTTCGACGGCGCGGCCGGGCCGCAGCTAGTGTTTGGCCTTGGTCCGCGCAGCTGCTGGGGAAGGAGACTGGCCTACATGGAAATGAGGATCGTCGTTGCCATCATTGTATGGAAGTTCAGGCTGTTGCCGGTCCCGCCGGAGTTGTCTTCGTACGCTGGACTAGAGGGGATCGCGCGAGTGCCTCAGCAGTGCTATGTCAGGCTCAGCGAGATGTAAAATCGCGCTTCTTGAGTGTTCCTAGACTCAGATTTTTGAAGATACAATCGTAAATTCCTGTCTTCCTCTCTCTCTCTATCCTCGAGCCTAGGTAGCTTCGACACAACTTGAGAATTCAAAGCCGGTGACCACGTCTACTCTGACATGCCGGACCCCGTGAGCAACTTCCTGAAGCCATCATTCCAGACCGCGGCCCCTTGAGCACCGAAACCAACGCCGATTTCGTTCTTCAGAGAGCCGTCCGGTGCCGTCTCTTCCAGGGCAGCAAAGAACCGTTCAATGTATTCCTCGAGCGGCATGGGCTGGACCGCCTTGTCGCTGCCTCCCTGAAGCGCATCCGTCTGAGCGCGGTGCGCGGCGTTCAGGGAGGTGTCGACGTAGGGGGGCACGATCTCGACGACGTTCATGTTGGTGCAGCCAGTGGCCTGCAGCTGCATGCGCAGGACCTTGACGAAGGCGGCGACGCCGGCCTTGGAGGGGCAGTAGGTCGGGTAGAAGGGCACCGGGAAGTACGCCAGGGATGAGCTGGTGAGGAACATGTTCGTTTTGGTGCCGGACCTTGCCAGGGCAAGGAGATGCGGCGCAAAGTAATGCGCGGCGAGTATCGGCGCCGTGAGGTTGAGTGTCATTTCCCTGATGACTTCGGCGTCATCGGGCGGCTGCATAAACATGTCATAGTGGTTCTGGATGCCGGCGTTGACAAGGACGGTATCAAGGTTAGGGAACTCTGACAGGATGCTTTCGACCTCTTGTCGCATCTTTCCTAGATCCGCCAAGTCCCACTTGAATCGAGATTTCGACAATGAGCTCACTCGGCCGACAGGGGTGGGGGAGACGGTCATCCATCAAGAGTAGAACTCACCACGCGGAACTTGAGGCCTGGAAGGTCTCGGGCAAGCTGTGCCAATGCCTCTCTGCTCTGCTCGCGCCCGGTAGCAATAACCTTCTTACCCAGGGCGTGGAACCGATGAGCCAGGGACTCGCCGATGCCGGTGGCGGCGCCAATGATCAAGATGGTGTCGATTCTGGAAGACATTGTGCCGGCTCAGAGCTCTGGGTTGCGAGTGAAATGAAACTGGTGTTGGACGAAGATGATGGCACATCATGGCCTCCTCTGAGCGCGCCGTCCAATGATATAAGAGCGAATGGCAGTAGGCCAAAAAGTAAAGCGGTTGGCCGAAAGGGGTCGGAATCAAGGCGTCGGCCGCACCGGGATGTGCATGCAGTCAGCAGGACAGCCGAACCCTTGCCCGCCGCAAAAAGACTCGTCGGCCGACGAAAGACGGTTACATGGCCTGGGCACGGAAAGTGGAGGTTGCATAATACACGCGGCCACGATTTTCCATTACAGACATTTCCACGGGATGATGGTAGGCTGCAACACGTACACTTTCTAACTATCAAGAGAAGCAAATGTATTGGAACTACTCAAGGACGAAGGCTCTGCCAGAAGCCCTCTCTTGCGTCGCAACCGCTGTCATTGGCGCGCCCGACGGTCTCGCCTCGGGCCGTAAATCACGATCGCTCCAGGTAGACCTCTAGCAGACCGAGCGGCCCGTTGTCAAAGGTGTTGCGGATCACATATCTAGAGTCCGCCTCCTTCAGCAGCGCCGCGAACTCGGCCTCGTTACGCTGCTTGGCACCGCAGTTGACCAACATGACCATGTCCACCTGCCGCACGATGCGCTCCTGGTGGCGGGGCCACTTGCCCGGCTCGGGAATGATGATGTCGTTGATGAGTAGCGGGGTATCGGGGCTCGACCCCTCGAGCCCAGGGACGAACGACTTGAAGATGGTGACGACGTCCCGGTCCGCCCAGTTGTGCGTGCACTGGCGGATCAGAAAGGCGGCGGCGTCTGTGACGGGCTGGGGGTCGAAGAAGCTGTGTTGGGAATATGTCACCCGATCCCGGAGACTGTCTGGGAGCGATTCTTTGCCCTCGGAAAGCATTTCAGCGTTGGAATCTTGTACGACGAAGTTGAGGTCGGGATAGAGCTGTGGATGTTAGATTTGATGCGGCAAATGGGCTCTAAGGTGGTGTCGGAGGAGGAGGAGGGAACGGGCTTACTTGAGCCAAGCTCTTGGAGATGTGTCCGTTGCCGCCGCCGCAGTCGACCACGGTGCCTTTGATAGCGGACCAGTCGAAGCCGTCTTTGAGGAGGTAGTCGAGATGGCGATCCATCTTTCGGAGGCCCGCCATGGCCTTGGCGAAGCGGCGGGCCTTGTCCGGGTTGTTCTTGTAGAACTCAAAGATTCCCACGCCGTGCCGGGTGACGAACGGGTTGAGGTTCTGGTGCGACTCGTGGGGGTTGGCCTTGAGGCTGACGTTGCAATCGGCCGCCGCCTTTAGCATCTCGTCGAGCGAGTAGTGGACGACGGAGCGGAGGTCCTCATCCTGTCTCATGGCGAGCGAGGTGGAGCTATGAGAGATCATCCGCGGCCGGAGCTCGTCAAAGATGCGGTAGGTCATGAGCTGCCGGACGACGCGGCCGGTGCGGTCCACGTCCAGCCCGGCCTTGTCGGCCAGGTCCTCGAGGGCAATGTCTCCACTGGCCGGCACCAGCTCGAAGAAGTCAAAGTCGAGGGCGATCTGGAGGGCGCCCAGGTCGTAGCCGGTGCAACAGAAGGCCCTGAGCCACTTGCTGGGGCCGTCGATAAGGTGCAGAAGGTCCTCGAGGCGAGACTTGAGCGAGGCATGGAGGTGGCGATAGTCCGGTGTGTCGGGAGGGTCCTGAGAGCTGAGCGCAAATGTCGGCGCGGCAATGTTGTTGGCCTGGAAGTACTTGGTCATGTCCTGGGTGAGTTCCAGGACGTCCTGTGCCAGGCCCAGAATGGACGAGGACGGATCCTGAACAGCAACCGTGTTTGTGTGGTCAGTCATTTTTTGCCCGAGATATGTTTTGACGAATAAGCTATTGAGTCTAGAACGAGAAGCGTATGCTTGCGATTAATGGTGACCCGGCTAAGGGTTGGTAGGGGGGAGGGAGTTGAGAAAATGAGATTTGCACGTACAACACCTCAGCGACATAAGCTTTGGGAATACTCCTTCTCGATGTTTGCCGTTCCGAATGTGAGGACTCAAGAGTTGCGATGACCCGAAGAGTCCGCCGGCCGGTTCCGTGGGCTGACCCGGCATCGGGCATGACGGACAAGGGCGTCGGCCGACAGTTCCAGAGTTGGCCGTTTTGCCTCGGCCGAAGAAACACACATAGAGAGACACAGAAAACAGTGTCCTCATTAGGCAAAATCTTACAGCAGGATGGAACGGCGGGGGGGAGTTTAGCGATCGTGTAAAGAGAGCATGGAGGATGTCATCATACTGACTGTAGTCGTGCCCTGTTCGTCATTGCCGTAGAACATCGTTTAGAAGACTGCGGTATGCAAAGAGCAAAGCTTCATTCAACATCACTGCTCAGTGCCTAACTGCTTGTCTAAATTCTGTTGATCAAAAGTCAACTCATCATGACTCCCTCCCAGCACAACCGCGACCCGCACGAGCCGGTGGCTATCATAGGCATGGGTAGGAAACCCTCGTCCCCTTTGCCTCACTATTGGAGTAGAACTGTAGACTGAAAGACTTGAACAGGATGCCGATGGCCGGGTGGAGTCCATGACACATCTCAGTTTTGGGAGTTCTTGCGCGACAAGACGAACGGCTGGAAGGAATTCGACGGACCGCGCTTCTCAACACAGGGTTTCCATCATCCAAGCCCCGATAGGCCAGGCTCCATATCCATGAAAGGCGCATTTCTCGCCAAAGAGGACGCCCGACTGTTTGACCACGCCTTTTTCGGCATGACGGGCCTCGAAGTAGAGACAATGGACCCGTCCCAGCGTAAGTTGCTCGAGGTGTCGTACGAAGCCATAGAAAATGCTGGAGAAACATGGGACAGCGTCTCTGGGTCCCGCACCGGAGTGTTTGTCGGCAACTTTTGCTTGGATCACTGGATGATCCAATCGCGCGACTGGGATAACCCAAGACCGTACGCCTTTACCGGTGCTGGCACCAGCATCCTCGCCAACCGCATCAGCTACATCTTCAACCTTCAAGGGCCAAGGTGTGTTTACTACTCTCCAGCGGAGGTCCGACCATCCTGCAACAGCCGCTGACGAGCTTCCCTCTAGCCTGACTGTTGACACGGCCTGTTCGTCGTCCATGTATGCTCTCCACCTGGCGGTCAACTCGATCCGAGCCGGAGACTGCGATGCCGCAATTGTGGCATCCGCCAACTGGATTGCGGATCCCGGCGTCCAGATAGCCCTCGACAAACTCGGCGCGCTTTCTGCGTCGTCGCGGTGTCACACCTTTGATGCCAGAGCTGAGGGCTACGCTAGAGGAGAAGGGTACGGGGCCATCTACCTGAAGAGGCCATCGCTAGCCGTCGCCGACAGCTCGCCCATCCGCGCAATCATCCGGGGGACCGCCATCAACTCCAACGGCCGGACGGGCGGTATCACCCGGCCAAGCGCCCGTGGCCAGGAGATGGTCATCCGGGAAGCCTACCGCAGCGCCGGCGACCTCCCCTTCCGCGACACCAGCTACTTCGAGTGCCACGGGACGGGCACCTACGTCGGTGATCCGATTGAGGTGGCCGCCCTGGGGAGGGTGTTCGCCCCCGAGAGATCCGCCGACGACCCTCTTCTCGTCGGCTCTGTCAAGAGCAACGTGGGCCACGGTGAAGGCGCCAGCGCTCTGGCGTCCATAATGAAAGTGGTGCTATCTCTCGAGAACGGCGCCATTGCCCCCTTGTTCGACCTTCAGACACGAAACCCCAACATCGATTTCCAAGGCGCCAACGTTCTGCCGGTAACAGAGGTCACCCCATGGCCCAAGGACCGGCCCCAAAGAGCCAGCATCAACTCGTTTGGATACGGTGGCGCCAACGCTCACTGCATCATCGAGCATGTCAGCATCGTGCTGCCCGATTATGTAGCCCCTGGCGTCTATCAGCGCAAGGCCAACGGTCATACCAACGGCCACACCAACGGTTACACCAACGGAACTCACCAGGGAGAGCCAAGGGAACCTCTTTTGGGCATCCAAAGACCAACTTTGGCTGCCTCACCCAACGCAGCCACACGCCAGCTCGTACTCTTGCCGCTCTCGGCCCACACGGAACGTTCTTTCGAGTCGAACCTCGCCGCCTTATCGCGGGTCATCGACAAGGTCCCTCTGGCAAACGTCGCGTACACCCTCGGTTCCAGGCGCTCGAGGTTCGCCCAACGGTCGTTCCGCGTCGTGGACAGGGACAGCATCGCCCAGGGACTCGCGACGCCTCAGAAGATTGTGCGGGCGCCTCTGCAGACCGCCAACCTAGGCTTCATCTTCACCGGCCAGGGAGCGCAGTGGCACGGCATGGGCCGCGAGCTGTTTGAGTTTCGTGTCTTCCGAACAGCCATCGAGGACCTCGACCGCGTCCTCGGCTCTCTCGCGAACCCCCCCTCGTGGTCCCTGCTAAGCATCCTCTCCGGGGACTGCGAAGACGTCGCGCTGGTCCAAACCGCCGAAATATCCCAGGCCGTGTGCACCGCCGCGCAGATTGGTCTGGTCGACCTCCTTGCCTCGTGGTCCATCAGGCCTTCCGGTGTTGCTGGGCATTCGTCCGGAGAGATAGCAGCGGCATACGCTGCTGGCCGCATCACGGCGGCCGAGGCCATTGTGGCTGCATACCTCCGTGGCCAGGCGGTCGCGAAGAACAGCCAAAAGGGCGCAATGCTGGCCGTGGGTCTTGGAGTCGAGCAGGTGTCACCGTACCTCGACAGCAGAGAAGACGAAGTCAAAGTCGCAGCTATCAACTCCCCAGGCAGCGTAACTTTATCCGGCGAACCGGCCGCCATCAAGGACATCTCTGCAGCCATGACGGCGGACGGCGTCTTCAACCGTCAACTGCAGACCGGCGGCAATGCCTACCACTCACACCACATGCTGCCAATCGGACGGGAGTACTCGGAGATGCTCGCCAAGGGACTCGAAAGCGTCCAAGACGTCGGGCCGGACTCTGCAAGGAGGCGGCGCTACGAACCTACCCTGTGGATATCGTCAGTGACACCTGCCAAGAGCACCACCGAGTTCGGCGATGCGGCATCGTACTGGAGAGCCAACCTGGAGTCTCCGGTCCTCTTTTCAGAGGCAGTTACGAGGCTCGTGAGCAGAGAAGACGTGCCCATCAACGTACTTGTGGAGATTGGCCCTCACCCGGCGTTGAAGACACCCTTGGAGCAGATCCTAAAGGATGCCGGCAAGACCGTCTCGTACGCGTCGACGTTGAAGCGACAGGAGGACGGTCGCCGCTCGGTACTGCAGTGCGTCGGTACTCTGTTTTGTCTCAACGCAAGCGTCGACCTTGCTGCTGTTAATGCCGTCGACATCGCAGATGGGACACGGTTGGAACACGGCCATGTCAGCTCCGACCTTCCACCATACCAATACACCTACGGGGGACTGAACTACCACGAGAGCCGTGCCAGCAAAGAGTACCGCCATCGGTCCATCCTCAGGCACGATCTGCTGGGTTCCAAAGTTGTCGGCAACGCCAAACTGCGGCCCCAATGGCGGAACATACTCCGTATGAAAGACGTTCCGTGGCTGGGTGATCATCGCCTTGTGCCAGGTAAGCTGATCCATATCTAGGCCCGATAATCACGAGACAGGACAGAGTACACTAACCGGTGGCAACTTGCTTTACAGATGCTGTGCTGCCAGCGGCAGCGTATGTGGCCATGGCAGTAGAAGCTGCTTTACGCGCCCATGCTGAGTCCGGCAGGACTTCAGGCGTTGAGGGGCTCTCGCTTCGTAACATGGATATTAAGAAGAGCTTGGTCATCCCGGAAGACGACTACGGCGTCGAGATCCTGACGAGCATGGAGCTGGTTGACGAGTCCCCGTCCCAACCCCCGGCATGGGCGACCTTCTCAATCAGCTCTGTGAAGCGCGATACGGACGAATGGACGGAGCATAGCACCGGCCGCATCAAGATCCATCACGCCAAGGCCGACAAGCACATCGTCGACAAGCATCAAGTCCATCACGCCTCGCGCGCCGTGGATGCCCAAGTCTGGTACAACAAGTTCCTCGACATCGGCCTCGGCTACGGCCCGGTCTTTCAACCACTGTCCGACATCCGCGTCGACCCGGTCTCCGGCGCCACCGTGGCGACCATTGACCTCCAGCCATCTTCTTCCTCTTCTTCTCTGGCGGGAGGTGAATCACGATATCCAGTCCACCCGGCGTCCCTGGACGGGGCCATCCAGCTGGGGCTGATTGCCTGCCACAAAGGCCGGCCGGACGAGGCCAGCACGGCCTTCCTGCCGGTCCAAATCCCCCGGCTTTACATCTCGAACGCCATCGCGCAAGACGTGTGCACTGTCACTGCGCGTGGGACGAGGCGGGGGATCCGCAGCGCCCACCTCGACCTGCAGATGCTCGGCCCCGACGGCGAGGTCCTCGTCAGCGTGGAGAAGCTGCGCTGCGTCAGCTACTCCAGCGAGGCGAGGCCTGCGGGCGCCGACGACGACGACACGGCTTTCAGTAGCCCGTTCACGCGGCTCGTCTGGAGGCCCGATATCCGCATGCTCACAAACCGACAGGCCCGTCAGTTGTACCCGCCGCCCGAACAAAACGTGCAGAGGGCGCCTCTCTGGGGAATCACGAACAGGGTGGCTCACCTGGTCATCCTCAGCATATACGAAAGCTTTGGGAAGCTGGTGGGAGACGTGCCCAAGCCTTCCGGCGACGTCGGCCACTTCTTCGACTGGGTCAAGAGGAAGGCCCAGAACGACGACTCAGACGCGATGAGGGAGGCCAGGGGGCTGGCGGCGGCGGTGGTCGACGGCGGCCTCCCGGACAAGATTGACGAGCTAGTCGGCCAGGCCGGCGACGTCGTGGAGGTCCAGATCGCGAAGCTCCTTCACGACCACGCGGCCGACATCCTGTTCGAGCGCCGGACCGGCATGGATGTCATCATCGGCGCGGGCCTTCTGACGCCTCTCTATCAGAGCGGCCTACTAATGACGGGCATCTACCCGCAATTGTCGCACGTTCTGGAGGGCCTCGCCCACGCGAGCCCGAACGCGCGCGTCTTGGAGATCGGGGGCGGCACCGGCGGCGCAACGCGCATCGCCATGAAGGCCTTCGCCGGCCCCAACGGCGTCAAGGCCTACAGAGACTACACGTTCACCGACATCTCTGCCGGGTTCCTCTCGTCGGCGCGCGAGTCCCTGGCCGGGTTCCACGACATGCACTTCTCGGTGCTGGACGTCGAGGCGGACCCCCTGGGGCAGGGATACCAAGCGCAGGCGTACGACCTCGTCATCGCGTGCCAGGTCCTCCACGCCACATCCAATATGCACAGAACGCTGTCGCACTGCCGCCGCCTTCTCCGGCCGGGCGGCAAGCTTGTACTGGTGGAGACGAACCGCAACTTCACCGTGCCCGGCATCGTCGTGGGCACTTTTACGGGCTACTGGGCTGGAATCCCCGACGGCCGCGTGGATGCCCCGTTCCAGAGCCTGGCCGCCTGGGAGTCCTCCTTGAGAGACGCAGGCTTCTCGGGCCTCGACTTGGTGCTGGATGATTTTCCGGAGCCGCACAACACCACTTCAGTCATGGTATCTACGGTCCTAGCAGAGCCGAGGGCGCCACCGCCGCCTCCTCCGTCTGCCGCGGTTCACCTGCTCCACGGCAGCAGCGGGGAGTCATTGACGCGGCACATTGCCGACGAGCTGGAGCGTTGGGCATTCGAGGTGACGACCGGCCCGCTCGACGCAGCCCCCGACTCCGTCACGCCGGGATCCCGCGTGGTGGCCCTGTGCGACGACGAGCATCTCCTGGTCGACGGAGCCGGCGATCAGGGCTTGCGCGTGTTTCAGCACCTTTCAAGGACCGCCTCGAGCATGCTCGTTGTTACGAGCTGTGGTGCCGCCAGAGGGCGCAACGCGGACGGCGCTCTGCTCCCCGGCCTGCTGCGCGTCCTCCAGAACGAGAACCCCGCGAGCCGATACGCGTCGGTGGACGTGGACGCGGACGACTTTAACATGGATGCTACCGAGACTGCAGACCTCGCCCGCCAGATTGCTCAGCTGCTAGATGACGGGCTCGGTCACGCCGGGCGCCCAGCGGCGAAAGACGACGGGGAGACGGAGACGGGTCCGGATCTGGACCGTGAGTTCGCCTGGCAGGACGGCTGCCTGTGGGTGAGCCGCCACATACCCGACGGGGGTTTCCATTCACAACACGGCCTTGACGGCCGTAAGATGAAGCCGGAGCTGCTCCCGCTCGCTACCCACGACGGGGGCGTCCGCGCCGCGTTCGAGACGCCCGGGGTGCCCGGCTCGCTGTACTTTAGGCCGTACAACGAGCTCCACCGGCCGATCCCGCCGGGATATATAGACGTCACCGTCGAGGCCGTCGGCGTAAGCGACAGGGACATTGACACGTGGACGGGCCGCCGGGACGGAGACCACTTCTCGTCCGAGTACGCGGGCGTTGTCACCTCCGTTTCCGGCCACGGCCCCACTTCTGATCCCGACTCCGAGGGCGCGGGGTCCACCCACGGCTTCCGGGTCGGCGACCGCGTCTACGGCCTGGGCAAAGGGCAGCTCGGCAATCGTACGCGCGTCCCGGCCGCCTTCGCCTGCAGGCTCGCGCAGGGCCACGATGCCATGGGGGCAGCCTCAATGCCCCTGGCGTACGCGACGGCGGTGTACGCCCTGGAGCACGTTGCCCATCTGCGAAAGGGCACGTCGGTGCTCGTCCAGGCGGGCGCCGGCGACGCGGCGACGGCATCCATTATCCTGGCGAGGGCCAAGGGAGCCGACGTGTTTGTCGCCGCCGAAACGCCCGAGCAGGTAAGCTTTCTCGTCGACAACCTGGTCGTTCCGGCTTCACACGTCATCGAGGGGCACGGCTTAGACCGGCTCCGGCAGGTCGCACAAAAGACTCGCAGAGGCGGATTCGACGCCGTCATCTGCACTTCTAGCTACGGCAGCGACGTTCCTTCCGCATTGTTGGAGGTGCTGGCGCCCCTGGGACGGCTCATCGACGTCGGAGGCCGGGGGGCCGACTCGCAGACGCTGGAATTGCTTCCGCCCATGGCAACCTACTCCGTGATCGACGCCCTCGCCATTTTCGACGCGGACCCGGCTCTCGGCGCAGAGCTCATGGAGAGCGTAGGCGACTACCACCGGAAAGGACTCATCGGGCCTCTCCCGGGGATCACCACGGTCGACGTCGGCCGCCTGCCCTCAGCGCTGCGCGACGCGGCCGACAAGGCGCCGGGAAAGCTCGTCGTCTGCTTCCAGGATCCTGGGAGCCTCGTCCGGATGGTCACGCCGGCGCCGGCCGCCAGGCTAGACCCGGAGGCCTGCTACGTCGTCACCGGAGCCTTGGGCGGCGTGGGGCAGTCGCTGGTCGGATGGATGGCCGACCGGGGCGCGAGGCACCTGGCGCTCCTCTCTCGACGCGCGGCTTCGAGCGTGCCCGGGGCTGCAGAGCTCATCTCGTCGCTCACCGGCCGCGGCGTCCAGGTTGAGTGCTTTGCCTGCGACGTCAGCAACAAGGGGGACGTGGCCGACGTCATGCAACGCGTCTCGTCACGCCGGCCCGTCAGGGGCGTCGTTCACGCCGCCGTCTCGTACCTCGACCTCAGCTTCGACAAGGTCGAGGCCGCGCGGTGGCGCGAAGGCCTGGCAGCCAAGGTTCAGGGCACCAGGAATTTGCACGAGGCCACGCTGGCGATGCCCCTCGACTTCTTTGTCATGACCACCTCGGCCCTCTCACTCTATGGATTCGCGACGCAGGGCGCGTACACGGCCGCCAACAGCTTCCAGGATGCCTTCGCGCGCTACCGTCGACGGCTCGGCCTCCCCGCGTCGACTGTGTCTTTCGGCCTCATCAGAGAGGCCACGGCCGTGGGCACCGACGCGACGACGATCGACCTATTCGAGCGCAACCGGGCGGCGACGCTGAGCGAGTCCCAGTTTCTGACGCTCCTCGGGCCCGCGTTTCTCGACAACCAGACCTCACATGCCGCGGACCCGGCTCAGTGGCCTGGCCGGCAGCAAGACCCCCTCTCGTGCGCGAACCTGCACACGTACCTCGACCCGCGTGCAATGGCCAGAAGAAGGAGCAAGGCCTCTTCGTCTGCGGTGGCACCGCGCTGGCACGGCGACGCGCGCGCCTCGCTGATGATGCGCGCCGCGCGCGACTGCCAGCAGCTCTCCGACCAGCTCGAAGGCTCCCCCGGCGAAGCGTCGCTCAGCACCACAGCGCTCCTGCGGGCCGAGTTGGCGGCGGCCGTCGCGGAGGGGGCGGCCGGACGGCCCTCCGCCGTCGCTCTCGCGCAGGGCGCCATCGTCAAGGCGGTCGCCGAGATGCTGTTTGTCGACGCCGAGAGCATCGACCCGGCTAAGTCGGTCGCGGACCTGGGCGTCGACAGTCTGATTGCAGCCGAGCTGCGCAACTGGTTCCTGCAGGCGCTCGGGGCCAACATCAGTATGCTGGACCTGCTCGACCCGGCCGTGGGCATCAGCAAGCGGGCTACCGACATCGTCGATGGGGCATTGTCACAGTCTTTGAAGGCATGAAGGGAACTTAGGAGATATTTTCACATTGGAAAGGGGTGCTTGGCACTTTGATGGAGACTTCAAAGTCTCAGGTACTAGTTTGATATCGATCTTCAACGTTCCTTTCCCACAGAGTTAAGGTAGTTTACAGTTTAGTTAATAATAAAATTGACTACTACTACTTGTCATCCCAGTAGTTAATAGAGCAGTTAATATTAGATGTATGACACGATGACGAAAGTCTTTCTTTGCGCCAGACCTTGCCTAGCCTAGTGTTTTCACAGTTACAGAACTCACGCCTAGAAATACCCAGCGAAGATGGTATGTAAGATGTTCCTTCAATATATCTACCAGCTAGTTCTACAAAGGACGGCTCTTTCTTGAGATGCAAGGTTCAAGTCTCGTCTCACAACGGCTTCCTCGCCGTACACACGACCCTCGGGACGCAGAGAGCGGCGCCGCTCACGGCCTCGCCGTGGGCATCCTCGACGATGCGGAAGTACTTGGCCGCCGACTCGGCATTGCCGAGCTTTGCGAGCCCCTCGGCGAACTCCTCGGCGGTGAGCAGGTGCTGGTCGTTGAAGGCGCGGGCCAGCTCAGGCCCGTCACCAACGAAGTCCGTCTTCGCGTCAACAAAGCCCTCTTCGGCGACGAAGTCGGCCAGCTGGACGGTCCAGTCATGCCGTCCGCCAGCCCGAGTCCAGTCGCGCAGCTGGTCGAGACCCGGCGTTGGCATGGCCGGGTCGACCTTCTTGACGGAGACGTTGACGGTGTCGAGCTCGTCCCACTGCAGGCGGCCGCCGGGCTTCAGCAGCTTGGCGAGGTTCCTGATGACGGGCCGCGGGTCCTGTGACTCGACGACGAGCAGCAGAAGCCGTGTGTGAACGTAGTCGTACCTGCCGACCAGGTCGTCCGGGATGTCGTGGAGTATGTTGAGGTGCCGCACGCGGACGTTGGGCGGCAGCCATTGCGGGTGGGGAGACTGGCGGAGGTCATAGTCGAAGCCGTCCAGCCGCGCCTCCGGCAGCTCCCGGGCGACGTCAATGAGCCAGATGGCGCTCCCCGAGGCCACGTCGGCGATGGCGGCGGTGTTGGGGAGCGAGGACTTGATGGAGGGATGGATATTGAAGTTGAGAGCAGACCGCCATAGGTAGAACTGGAGATTCAAACGGGCGGCGGCTGAATGGCTTCGGTCACGGTTCAAAATGTAGCCATGGCCGTTTGTCAGGGTCCAGTCCGTTGCTTCTGTGGCCTTTTCCTGCATCATTTTTGCTGCTGGTGTTGGATTGCTGGGAGGGCTCGCAAGTCAGTTGGTACTGTTTTTGTCCTTTTCGACACATTCAATCGAGCCGGAGACCGCATATTCGGTTCTTTGTTCTTCTTGAGATGGAGAACGATATCTTCCTCTCACCCCCGTCACTCCTTGGCCACCCATCATGGACTCGGCAGGCTCAAAGGCTGAAGGGCGGGCGGGCGCGAAATGGTGTTGCGATTCGGCTCAGTCGACCGAAGCGCAGTCAGCCTCGACGGGTGAGACACCTGTCAAATTAGGCTACATCGGCCGACATACTGCGTCTAAACATTGAGTCTCGCCCGCGCAAGTAAGCCAATAATGTGAAGTACCTCGCATCGGGCGACGTATGTCGGGCGTCGGCTGACGCACCCGCAAGGGGGATGTTTGCAAGTGTCGGAACCAACAAACAACCAACAAGCCTGCCTACACTTAGACGAGCTGAAAAGCGGCACAGGAATGGATTACCAAGCAGCTTTTGTTGACGGGTCGCAGGCTGTAGCAGATTCAAGTATTGAAAAGGCCGCCGGATAAGACGGATGATGGATCGAAGCAATAGCTTAGTGGCTCACTCAGAACTCACTCACTCGCAGTCTCACTCACCCACTCATCTCCAGATCAATCCTTTTCATCATACACACTCCACTTCACACCCAGCCAGTCACCTCCACCTCCACCAGCGCAGCCCCCACAAACAACCAATCATCATGGCTTCGTTCCTCATCACTGGCGCCTCCCGAGGCTTTGGCCTGGCACTCACCCGCGAGCTGGTCTCCCGCCCAGCCTCCGAGGTGGGCACCATCATCGCCTCGGCCCGCGGAGACTCCCCCGATTTGAACGAGGTCGCCAAGGGCTCCTCCGGCCGCGTCGTTGTGGTCAAGCTCGACGTCACCGACGATGCCTCCGTCAAGAAGGCCGCTGCCGAGGTCGAGGAAAAGCTTGGCGGTAAGGGTCTCGACGTCCTGATCAACAACGCAGGCGTCTGCCAGTACGCGACCGACGGTACCAAGTCTATGTAAGTTGAAATTCATTTCATGTTTCCTCTGCTCCCTCATCCACCAACTTGGCTGCTTGACCAACACGCTGTTCACAAAGGGAAAACCTCCAGGAGAGCCTCGACATCAATGTTTTCGGCGTCCACAGGGTCACAAAGGCCTTTCTTCCTCTGCTACAGCAGGGCAAGCTCAAGAAAGTAGCCAACATGTACGTTATCAAACCAGAGACCCCACCCAGCACAGCCTTCTCTTTCACTTTCTGACCCAGACCTCGCTTTCTCATAACAGCTCGACCACCTTCGGTTCTCTGGCCATCATGCCCTACGTCCACTTCATGCCCGCCCCATCCTACAAGATCTCCAAGGCCGCCATGAACGCCCTCACGGTCCAGTACGCCCTCGACCATGCCAAGGAGGGCTTCTCCTTCATGGCTCTCTGCCCCGGCGTATGTCCACCCCTCTTTTCTTTTTCCTCGTGTCGTGTCAATGAGCGTTGGCTGATGAACTCCTTTTCGCCTGTTTAGTGGTTGAAGACCGACCTCGGCGGAGGCGACATGGCAGACCTGACCCCCGAGCAGGGAGCCAAGGCTTCGCTGGACATCATCTACAAGCCTAACGAGCAGACCAACGGCAAGATGCCAAAGGTGTTTGTCAAGGGCTGGGAGGACGCGAAGGGCCCCAACGTCTACGATGGCACCGATGTCCCCTGGTAAGGCGGTCCAGCCGATGGCTTTGACATCGTATTGAATGATTCCGGGGCTCCAAATTGCCGCTGGAGTGGGTTTAAAACGTAGCAAGTCTCTCCGGCTTGTAGTATCCTTCCCAAGCAATAAACCCGTAGTTGCAAAGAAGAAACAAATAAAAGACTTTCGAGATTCACTCTTTTCTTTTCCTTTCTTTTCTTTTCTTTCTTCTTCTTGTTTTCTCTTTCAGCGAAGAAAAAAAAGGCGGGGTGGATGTGCTCAACGTCTTTCTTGACACAACGTTACTTCTCTACGCAATACACTTTGTGGCTGTCTCAATGACTGACCATCTCCAGTGGTGGTCGTGAGTGAAGGGACGCCGCACGCCACAAGAATTAGAACTAGCTGTCCAACACCGCCAGTCTAAACATTGAATCTAAACATACATGATACGCAATTACGGGTGATGTTCACTAAAACGAGTGGTCGCCCCAAAAGTCCCCGCTTTGTGTGTACATGGCGATGTTGGCCGCGTCAAACGAAAGCCACTGAGACACGTCAGCCGACGCCGGCGGCGTCCCCGTCCCGCCGCCAGCCGCGAATTCGACCGCCAGGCGGTGATGGCCCGGAAGGTCGGGCCCGCCGTGCAACCACGCCGCCGGCAAGCTTCCCACCACCGTCGACTCCCCGGTCTCCTTGCCGAACTCGCCGTCCACGTCCTCCTCCTCCCGGGCCCCCGGAGTCGTCGCCACGTCCGTGGAGGCGGCCGCCGAGAAGCCTTCGCCCTCAGACAGCCTGCCGAGGAGCTGGCCCAGGGTGCTCGCACCAAGGTCCGCCATACTGCTAACTTCGGCCAGCATCTTCAGCCGGTCCAGGCCGCCCTGAACGGCCTGCAGACACCCGGAGCGCGAGAGCCCGGGGATCCCCGCTTGCAGCGGATCGGCGGCCTCCTCGTGCGGCGGCGGCGGCGTGGGAGGAGAGTAGGAGGTGTCTGGACGCTGGCGCTCGCCGGGGAACGAAGGGTCCGCGAGCAGAGACAGGAGCAGGACGGCCGCCTCAAAGGTCGAGATGACGATGCAGGCCAGCCGCGTGTGGCGACCCCCGAGCAGCGCGTGGAGCTTCCCGACGCTGTCGAGGGTGCGCAGAGCGGCGACGGCCAGGGTCCTCTTCTGAAAGCTCAGGAGAATGGCCTTGTACGCCGGCAGGGGCGCGGGCCGGCACAGGAGCAGCGGCCGGAAGTTCCAGCACAGCGAGTCGTACACGGCCGTGTGCAGGAGCTGCCGCTGGAGGGGCAGCCGCGGGAACTGCTTGTCCCGAGACTCGTCGGGCCTCGTGAGGGCGAAGCTCGGCGGCAACTGCGGGAGAAACTCGCGGCAGAACCGGTCGTAGCGCTCTCCGGCCGCCATGGCATCGTACTCGGCGCCGCTCGGGGGGTTCACGCCGCGCCAGAAGTCAGCCAGGCGTGCCTGCAGGAGCCGCTCGGCAAAGGGATCGACGTCCTGCTGCAGCTGCGGCTGAGCGCCGTGGGCGAGGCGTCCCGGAAGGAATGGAGCGCGGTCTAGCTGGCCGGAGAGCAGGCTGTCGGCGATGTAGAGGTTGCAAAAGACCCTCCGGGCCATCTCCCGGTCGACCTCGTCGGCGGCGGCGACAGCAGGGGTATCGCAGTGCATGCCGACGTTCTGGGCGACGCGGATGGCGCGGCCCAGGGCCTCGGCGTAGGCTCTCATGTTGCCTTCGGCCTGGTACTTGAGCCCCAGGAAGGCGAGATGCTGCGCTCTGACGGGCGATCCGCGGCTGTCAGCGGCGGCGCTGATGGTCTCGGCCTTGTCGGCCGCGTCATTGCAGGCCTCGCGCAGGTCGGAGAGCAGCTCTCCGCGGATGCGGTCGAGGGGGTAGGCCGGGGACGGCAAGAACTGCAGTGCGTAGGAGCATATCCGCAGCACCAGAACGGCGAATTCGACGTCCGGGGCACGCTTGGCCCACTCGGCGGCGCTCCATCTCTGGTACTTTTCCAGGAACCATGGGACGTGAACCAGCTGATCTATCCTGCCGGCGGCGAGCGTTAACTACCGTGTCAGGAGTACACACAAAGTCCATGGAGGGGAAGGGGGAAGGGAGGGGTAACGCTTGTGATATGAGACTTCATACTGACCAGCAGATTTCAGTGGCGAAGAAGTAGACCAGAAAGTCCATGACCTGTCTGTCGGGCATGCGCTCAATCACACCAAGAAGCTCGCTGGCAGCTTCTGGGCCGAGGGGGGGCAAGTTGCTAGCATGGGAGTCGTCGTAGCAGGCTACCCCCAGCTGGAGCAAAAGTCAGTGTGCTGCTTTTTGCCTTCTTGTTCTTGCTGAAAGTGCTTGTTCACCTTTTGTATGAGGGCGAGAGTGTTGCTGTTACTGTCATGGAAGTAGCCAAACGACTCGCACCACTTGTCCCGCAGCGGATGAGTTACGGCAGGAGGTGGAGGAGGATGAGCCTGCTCCGCTCCGTCCCTATCCCTGCGCGTCTCGACGATATGGGGAGGCGGGGGGCTGGACGTTGTACTATTGCTCGAGATGATGGGGTTGTAGATGCAGCCGTCGATGCGTTGCCGGCGTGTGCAATGGTTACAAGGGTACTCGCGGTTGCACTGTTCACAGCGAAGACAGATCGTCTTGGTTCAGCACAGGACGGATTCCGCGAGGATGGAGATAGGAGATTCAGGTCTCAGGTGGCTCTCCGGGCTGTTCCCTGCATCTGCTGACGGGCTCACCTTTTGTTTTCTAGTATAGCATGGTATGCAGGACGAGATGACACGTTTTCGAGTAGAGCTCATGTTTCATAACAAGGCAGGAAATGAATGAATGCGTGGTTATTCCACACGGCAAAAGAGTACTGGAGATGAAAACCAACCTAGGACCTCTCCCCCAACTATATAAGCGGTCCAGGCTGGGTATTTGTAGCCTCACAGCCGCATGATGACCTTCTTGCTTGCTTTGGCTACCTATCAAGCAATTCAGACAGCAAATTGTTGAAGAGGAGGGTAGTGATTCGCAAATCTGATTGGTCACTATTATTGATGACTTTCGTTGTTGTCCGTCTTTCTCCCAATGCGTTATTCGCCATCTGCGTCGCGATCCTTTGTGGGCATATCACCGCGAAGCCTGGCCTCTGATTGCTACCATGGAGCTTTCGGCACTTTCGTGGTGATTTCACCACGTTTGACACACCCCCTCAGCACGGACTGACTTCTTGTTGGAAAGGGAGATTTGCGTCAGCAGGAGTGTAGGGACGGCTGCAGCCTGGGGATGAATGGGGGAGGGGGGCCAGTCGAAGGGTCTGGGTACCTCTCGTCTCCCTTTCAGGCAGCTGATATTTGAAGTATGCGTGAGGCGCAGAAGTGACACCTCAAATCATCATGTTTGACAGACACGTACGATATACCTGCCTCGGACTTGGCCAACTCTGCGGATATATAAACGCGGGGGAAGGGGTGGGGGTGCGGCTCAGCCTGCAATATGCTTGCTTATAAATCGCAAGGAGGCAGGTTAATTAGCCCAGGAATGTCAGTCAGCTACGTTTGGATGGCCGATCAAAAGCTACAAGCCGGCGGTTTAGGCATGGGGACTTTGGGGCTGCACTGCTGCGAAGTGATTCCTCGGGCTCATAGTGTGTCGACGCGGCACGCTCCTGTACAGAGGAAGAGGACACTATCGATCGATCTCCGTCGGCCCTGTCAGTTCTGGAACGGCCCGCAAGGAAAGAAAGAGGGTTGTGGCAAGAGATACAGCGTAAGGCTCGGGCAGAGTATAAACATGTCTCGGAGCAGGTCACCCATCTACGCGCTACGTACTATACTTACCATTTGTGCATCTGTGCAACGTAGTTGATTACATGCAGATACCGCAAACCTGCATTCAATCCGCCTCATTCTGCAGCCAGCAGGGAGTGTAGGTGGATTGCGGTGAGTCCTCCGATTGGACCCGAAACGCGGGTGAGATTCTGTTCTGGTGCCAACATCCACGCTTCAGCGCCACCCCAGCCGTACCAAGGTTGCATTCGCATCCCGTATTTCTCGGAAAGCGGACCGAGGTACCTTTACGAGCAGTCCCTCTGGGGGGTGGCTCAGGTAAGGCGGGGAAAGCACTTCTAGTATTGTACCTAATACTCGGCATGATTTGGTTGTGGCTGTTTCTACAAGTAGAAAACATAATACCTCACATCATCGTAACTCGCCCACCTCTATATCAACCAAGCCTATTGCCATCAAGATATTTCAAAGACAACTCCCCCCATTGACTTTCAAATGTTGCTCTGCTATAACCATCTTACTCTAACCATGTTATCATCGAATCGCCCACTTTTGTTTTGAACGCATCCTGTAGTATGACCCGAGCCAAAGGCTGTCCTCTGGTCTGTTGCTGCCCATGACTGTCAATTTTCTTGCACATCAAACCCCTCTAGATACCAACAACGTACCCGAGGTGCCGAGTTGCCGCGTTGCTCAGCCATGCACAATCCCAATGTGACATTGTGCTTACAGCCGCAAGACACCCAACTCCACCCCCGGGTCTCTCCCTTCCTCGCCTAGCATAGTGTAGCATTCGTCAACGCGATGGTGGCGTGAGACCCTGTGCCGTAAGATCTGACCAATGTGCGCGCATGTCTCGTTCAGTAGCGAGGGCCACAACCCCCCACCGCACCCATGCATCCATCCATGGACCATCTCTATCCCTTCTCACCGGCCCCTCCTATCCTCTTCCACCTGAACCCCCAAGACACGAGAAAGGTGCACGCCGCCGCCGCCGCGCTGATGCAGAACGTGTTGCGCAGGCCGAGTGCGTAAGCACGCAGGACGGCCCCTACCGCGTCCTCGCGGCCCATGTCTGCGAGCACCTGGCGGATCTGCGAGGCGCCGCTGTCGATGAGGACGCGGGCGTCAACCCCTGGCGCCCCGCGGGCGACGTTGTCGATGATGCCGTTCTGGAACGCCGTCTGCGCCACCGCGACGAAGACTGCACCGCCGAGCGACTGGAAGAACTGCACGCACGCCGTCGCCTGCGGGATCAGTTGCTGCGGCAGCACGTTCTGCACCACGATGATGCCCGCCTGGAAGCACACCCCCGTCCCCAGGCCCGCCACCACCTGGTAGCCAAACCACTTGCTGAGCGGCGTGTCGACCCAGAACGTCGCGATCAGGGCCATGCCCGCCGTGAGCACTGCCGTCGACACCAGGATCACTGGGTTGTAGGACCCGAACGCCGTGATCAGCGCCCCGCTGGCGATCGACGCGATCACCACCGATATGAGGTACGGGAGGAGCTTGAGACCCGCCTGTACCGCCGAATCGCCCTGGACGACCTGGAAGTATAACGCTGGCAATGCAACGAAGCGTTGTTAGTCATGTTGCTCTTAGATATATATATATATGTATATATATCATCATGCTATGCCGATACTTTACTCACCCAGGTAGTAGACAAGAGGGAAGAAGAATGCCCCGACAAACAGCGCGAACAGCATGGCCGAGAGCACGTCGCGGTTCTTGAAAAACCGCGGAGGCAAGATGCCCTTGTCCTGCTGCCGGATCTCGATGCCAACGAAAACGGCCGCCGTCGCCCCAGCCCCGACGAAGAGGCCGATGATCCTCGAGTCGTCCCACGCGTAGTCGGCACCCCCCCACTGGAGGGCGAGGAGCAGCATGACGATGGCCGGGAAAAAGGCGGCCGTGCCGGCGAGGTCGAGCCGGAGGATCCTGCCGACAAACGACCCGTCCCTGGGCGCGTCCTCATCCCCGTCCGCGGCAGGCCGCGTGATGCGCAGAAAGAAGAATATCACCACCATGGCCACCCCACCAATTGGCAGGTTGATGTAGAAGCACCAGCGCCACGTCACCTTGTCGGTGAACGCGCCCCCCAGCAAGGGGCCGACGACGGAGGATATCCCCCACAGGCCCCCGAAGACGCCAAACATCGCCGGCCGGTGCCTGAGCGGCATCGTGAAGGCCAGGATGACCAGTGAGCCGGAGAAGATGCCGGCGGTGCCCAAGCCCGCGACGGCGCGCCCGACGATGAAGGCCGCCGACGTCGGCGCCACCGCCGTGATCAGGCTCCCCAGTTCGAAGAGGGCCACGGCGCCTGGGGGCGGGAGAGGGAAGAAGGTCAGCAGAGCGCGCGTCTGAGCCGTCCGATTGGCTCACCTAGAAACGTCATCTTGATATCGAAGAGGTGGTAGATGCTGCCGTATAGCGGCTGCAGCACCGTCTGGGTCATGAGGTACGAAGACCCGTACCAGCCAATGTCCCTAATGGAGGCAAACTCGGACGTGATAGCCCCCAGGGCCGGGGCGATGATGGTCTGGTCCAGCGCGACGAGGAAGACGGAGAGGCACAGGGAGGCGAGGACGAGCCACAGCTGCGCCCCCGTGAGGTACCTGGACTCGTCTTCATCATCTCGTGTCGTCGACCCGTCTGGGGCGGTTCCTTTTTCCTCCGCATCGTTCATCTTGTCGTGCTTGTTCTCCACCACCGCCTTTTCGTCTTTGTCGGGAGGCCGGTCTTGCTTGGGAGACTGAGTGGATGCCATTGTCTGTCGTCGAGGTGGACGGGTCAAGGAAGTTTCCAGATCAAACGTGTTTGCTTTTGGTCCCAGTCTACGGAATGATCTGTAGAAAGGTTGGGCTTCGTAACCGTTGCGCCCCTCGACATGTGCGCTGCATTTCAACGGGTGGGGGCCTTTGCCCGACAAATGTGATGACTACAAGCCTGGCCGATGTGATGAAGGCGCAGATGTTGATTTGTAATGCGCAACTCATGGGAGACATCCCAGATGTCTGACTGCGAAAGACGGGCATGTTGGGCGTTTGTGAGTAGCATTCAGCCGAAACAAGCATGTTCCTTTGTTTCGTACAGCCACCTATCAGGGGCTCGAGAAAAACATTAAGCCAAATCACGTTGGCAGGGATAAATATCTGACCATTCGGCCGTCACGGCTTTGGTCGCTTCGATTGACCGATGCCGATGCTGGATGAGATGGGCTCGGCCGACGCAGTGTAACATACGAGACCCCCCTTCATGTGCTTACTGTCTTGCCATGTCTGTCTGCAACCTCGGACGGTGATTGCTCGGCCTGAATGAGACTGACAACTGACTAATAGCAAAGTACTGTGTATGTTATTCAAAGCCAACCATACACTATAGCCATTTAACATCATAAACAAAAATGAACTTTGGATTATTTTGAAGAACGCTTTTCATAGGCAATAACTGCGTAGGATCTAGGAGTGCGCCATAGCTGGGCCAAGCAGGCTGACCGTATACCGCAGCAAGGATACAATCGAGTATAAATTGACGCGTGGCATGTCTGATGTTGCGTAAAGAGAGTAGCTGTCTTTCTCTCACACCCTCTCGTCGTTTTTGCTGAAAAATATGAAGTCCTTTGTATCGCGACTTGTGGCGGGTTCCCTGTCACAGGGTCAAAGACCTCGAGCAAGGCGGCTTTGGGCGGACGAGCGCCTGTATACCTCTCACACCGGTCAAAACAAGAAGATCCGACGACTTGGATGCGTGTGAGTTTGGAGCCTCGTGGGAAGCCACACACCGTTGTGAGGGGGCGGCGGCGGTAGGCGAAAGGGGGCGTCCGGAGACTGACGATTGTTTGCAGCGAGTCATACCAAATAGCTCTCCAGACATTGGGCTACATGCGAGGCAACATTGTGGCCTGCAGATACAGGTTCCCGACTAGGCTTTTCACCCGCGAGTCTCATCGCGACCTCGTCGAGACGTTCGAACGAGCAGTCGCCCGCGTCGTGCTCAGGCACCCGCACTTACACGTCGGCATCGCGGGCGGGAGCACCGCCAGGCCCTACTGGGTCCGACTGGACAACGTCAAGCTTGACAAGCACATCGACTGGCAGCTGGTGGAGGGAGAGGCCGATGAGCATCTCCGCGAGGCCTTTGTGCGTGCCGCGTACGAGCAGCTGGACACCAAGTTCTCGGACCACGAAACGACGCCGGGATGGAGACTCGTGGTGCTCCGTCAGGCGGGCGCCAATACCATCGAGGTGCTCCTTGTCTTCGACCATACCATCCTGGACGGCGGCAGCGCAAAAACATTCCATAAGGAGCTGCTCCAGAGCCTGCAGGACGACGCCCGGCCGACCGATGACCAGGACACCGGGCTCAAAGACCACGTCTTGATCCTGCCGGGGGACTCAACGGCGACGCTCAGCCCGCCCCCAGAAGACGTCGTCCGGTTTCCGGTCACGGCCGACCCGGCGGCGGCGGATGAAACCGCTGTTGGTCACGCGAGGAACCCAGCGGACGCACACTGGGCCCCGATAGCGACGGCGCCGTTCAAGTCGCAGTTCCGCACCATCGCCGTCCCCCTGACGCTGCTCTCACAACTTGTGCAGGCCTGCCGCCAGCACCAGGCCACGCTCACGGGCCTCTTACACGCGCTCGCCCTGGTCTCGCTGGCGCCCCTCCTAGGGCCGGCCGACTCATCGGCCTTCACGTCCATGACGGCCATGGACCTGCGGCGCTTCCTCCCGCCCCACCAGTCCGAGCGCCCATGGTTCAAGCCGGATGAAGCCATGTCCAACTACGTGACTATCCTGAACCACGTCTTCGATGAGGACCTGGTCGCCAAGGCCCGGTCCCGGGGGACGTCCTCCTCGTCTGCCGGTCTCGAGTCCGCGGGGATAACAGACCTCGTGTGGTCGGCGGCGGGGAGGGTGCGTCGGGACATCGCGGCCAAGCTGGAACAGGGCACCACCAACGACATGATCGGGTTCGCGCTGGCCGTGGACGACTGGCGGGCTTACCTGATCGAATCGACCCGGCGGCCGAGGCCTGCTTCGTGGGTAATCACCAACCTCGGGGTTGTCGACAGCAGGCCCGTCATGCCGTCAGGCTCTAACACGGGACCGGAGGCGTCCTGGTCCATCACGCAGAGCGAGTGCGTGATGTGTGCCAACGTGGTCTCTGCCGCGTTCGGCATATCAATGACGGCGGTCAAAGGGGGGGACCTGATCATCAACGTCACCTGGCAGGACTGCGTCGTGGGCGCTGAGCTCGGCGAGGCCTTCGTGGCAAACCTGGAGAGGTGGCTGACGTCCGGTGAAGTGTTGGCTCTCAGACGTCTGGGAGCGGAGTGTGAGCATCGGCTTTGACGCGCTGGGGAGGTTCATCCTGGGCATCCCGTGACATGGTGGACGAGATCTACGCCCATATTTCTCTGATTCCAAAAAGGCTGCTCGTGACCCAGTTCTCTAAGGAGGTGGTCGCCTGGCAGGCTAGGGACGAAGCTATGCATAACTGGGTTTGAGTTACTGACGTGCATCGTCAACAATGGGTTTGGGCGATTTGCGTTTCGTTTTAGGAGGCTTGGCGAATTGCACTTCCGCATCATTTCTTTCTTTCTTTCCTTAGAGCGCCAACCATTACACTTAGTGGTTATTGAATGTTTTCTCATTCGTGACGAGATATGCCACGGTTTAGGGTAAATTGTTCTGTTGACATGGTTGACGATTGATGGTGGCATCGGTAATGGGCTAGAGGCCGACACCTGTCACTTGATAACAGGGAAACGAACCTACTCCGGGGCGCCCTTGGAAGCCGGGCAACGCAAGCAGTATGCGCTTCTACTTTCAGTGCATGTGTACTTGTCATCATGTCAGAGCTGACATTATCTGCTGTAAGCGGTGCCGGCCACGAAGCAATATTGAGCGCAGAATGGCATCTAAGTCTGCGATGCCGGTGTGTCGACCGCCTGTTGAGTTTAGCAAACAATAGCCTAGAAGACCGTTTGGTATAAAGTGACCTCAAGGGGGCACAGTGTCATTATAAGAGGCAGCAGGGGGCTTTCTCGCAAATGAGCCAAGAAGGGTTACCGATAAATGTAAGGGAGGTAAGATGCGATAAACGGGGACGGCTAAGATGGAAAATTGGAAGGAGAAGATACACGGCGATGTCAGATGGCCCTTGTGAGGCTGGGATGGCATACCTGGTAGCCAGCATGTGCGGAGGAAACCAGTGTGAGCAGACACAGGAATGCAAGTGCCTGGAGCAACCGACGTGGCTGGTGATGACCAGGCGATGAATGGGTAGTAATGCGTGGCACAAAACAAAGACTGGCCTGATGAGACGAAAGAGAAAAAGACGTTAGGGTGGAAGACGAGAACGGGCTAAAGGAATGGGCAGTAGGGTAAGAACTACTTGAAGGGTTCCCATGTGTGGTGATAAGCTGTATGGTTCACCAGGCTAGTAGGTTACTGGACAAGAAATGTTGTTGTAGACACCAAAATAATCAGCTTCAGGCTTTTTCCCCCATCGTCTACCTCTCATCTGGATCTCTTGTTTGACCTGGGGTTTCCGCAACTAGTTCAATTATCTTGACGTAGTTGGAGCAACACAATATGAATACCAGGGATTAACTTGTAGGTCACTGTTGAACACGGATCTGCTGCCACTTTCAAAACCATGTGTAACATTTGCGTCGAAATGAAACTGTGTCAATTGACGACTTGGCGTCGAATATGTGCGTATATATACAATTATATATGCCATGTGTGTAAGAAGAAATAAGTACAAAATGAAATATGTCCACAGAATGTCCTATGCAGGTGAAAGAAACCCCCACTCCCCTCTCGACTGGCACAATTAAATACCTGTCCTCCATTTATCAAAGCCGCTTAGAAGCTAAGAGTCTGGCCAGCAGTACCAACAACCTTGCTCTTGACGTTGGCCTTACCGTACAGGGTGAAGCTGTAAGGAATCTTGCTGGAGCCGAGGTCGCCCTTGGGCGCAGTGTTCTCACCACCGCCGTAGGACATGTCGGAAACAGTAGCGTATCCAGTCTCCTTCGAGTCGGCAGACAGGATGACCTTCTTGCTGGAGTTCTCGAAAACGGACGACTCGACACGAACCTGGGCGCCCATGCGGGTGTTGACACCGGTGCTGCCGACCTTGTTGTAGAAGTTGTTGTAGATGTGAACGGTGCCGAAGCGGACGGACGGGTTGCGCGAGTTGACGTTGTTCCAGTAGTTGTTGGCGTAGGTGACGTGGAGCTTGCCCTTATCGCTGGTGTTGGTGTCGACGTGGCCGATCAGGGAGGTCTTGTAGTGGTCGTGAATGTAGGAGTTGGAGATGGTGATCCAGTCGGAGCCCTTGGTGATATCGAGGAGGCCGTCGTAGTAGTCCTTGCCGTTGCTCATATCGGACGAGACATCGACGTGGTCGACCCAGACGTTGGTGGAGGACTCGATGCCAATGGCATCGCCGTAGGCCTCCTTGACCTTGGCAATAGCCAGGTTGCGAACGATCACGTTGGAGACGCCCTTGATGTAGAGGCCGGCGCCGGTGATCTTCGAGCCCTTCTGGCCAACGATGGTCTTGTCGGAGGCGACGCGAACCTTGGCGTTGCCGGAGATGGAGCCCTTGACGACGATGTTGAGCTTGCCGCTCGACTCGGCGGCCTTGGTGAACTGGGCCAAGGTTGACACGGTGGTGGTGGAGCCGCCCTTGCCGCCGGTGGTTCCGCCGTTGGTGCTGGCGTAGCCGATGTTGCAAGACTCGGTGATGGAGGCGCGCTTCACGATGGCGGCGGTGGACTCCTCGTCGACGGTGGGAGTAGGGGCGGCAGAGGCAACACCCAGTAGGGCGAGGTTGAGGACGTTGGTGAACTTCATTTTGAAAGGATCAAGGCAACTCGATTGGATGAATGATGGAAGATTTGCAAGTGTTTGGTAGAACCCAGTTCTCAAGAAGAAGTGAAAATGTCGAAAGAGTGATGCGAAAAAAGAGTGACGCTGGTTGAGGATGAAGCTCAAAAAAGATTTGACTCGGAAAGGATTGACACTGGTTTATATGTATCGTGAAGCAATACGGCGAGATGCTGCTCGCGGGGCGTGCTCTCCCAATCTCCACCCATCTTGAGTCCCGGCCAAGATGGTTAAGTCGGCAGCGAGGCGTTGGCATCGCGTTGGCATCATTTCCAGACCTGCATGCCGCTTGCCCCGTTAAAGAAACAATGACGAGACCCACCGGTCTACCCAAATCGCTGGTTCATGCGCGCTTAGGATGTTGTCGACATTCACGCTAAACTCTGATTCTTTCTCCGCATTGTCTTAAGTGACAGGACAATTGCCGGCAGTTCAATGCAAGTTTTCACGATCGTAATAACGTGAGTTGAAGAGCGATGAGCTCTCCAAAGATCTATCGCGGTCGTCAAATGGTCAACAGGCTGTCGTTCTCGGCAGAGCCTCATGCCACGGCGCCAGGTGGAAACCAAATGAGCCCAAGACTTTTAACACCTCTTGGGTACTATATATCCCCGGCGGGCTCACGGAGCCATTCCGTGGATGACCCTCATGAGGCTCGATCGGGTCGGTAACTCGCCCAAGCCTGACAGGGCTGATGCCCACGAGACTCTGTGATGGAAGTCTGCCCACGTCCCCTATTCGTGGGCATGGTATTTCACCGCAGAGGAGAATCACCCTTAAATTTACGGTCAATGTCTGGGCCAGAAGCCAAGCGTAGCTAAACCGAAGTAGGGTCTTGGTATTGGCGGACGTCGTACGAACAGGTAGGATCGTTTCAATGCCGGGGTGGGAGACCGGAGTCTCAGCCGCGATCCGCCCGTCATGTTGGATTTTGTAAATCCGCAAATCATCAACAAGCTTGGATGCCGTCAGATCAACCTGCAGCATGCAAGGAGGGTGAGGTCACTGCTTGGGCAGCTTCTCAAACCACAAACATTCATGTTTTACTTCAACCAAGAGGGAGACGATGACTGCTTACAGGTGAGATGGCATGCGAAATACGTACGCAAGCGTCTCCACCAGGGTACAAGGGCCGGCCTCACTACCGATCACGGTGCAGCCTCCGAGCCCCTCTCGTGAGGTTTATTCCCGAAATATGGCATTCTGGTGCTGTCGCACTCCTGAGAGACCCATCTGATCCATGGGCCAAGCAACCTTATATTAACGCCAAGGCCAAGAGGGATCTTCGGCATCGTGGTCTTGGATCGCCAGGGCGTCTTGGCATGGCGGAGCGGAGCGGACCGATCTATCGTCCACGATTCAAGATCGCAACAGACTTATCAAATCATGTTAAGGTATATCGCAAGCCATGTATGGCTTTTGGCAGACTGCTTTGTATTATTATTCAAGGCAAGCATGAATTTCGAGCTGGGTTGAAATGACTGTCTACTTTTAAAATCTAACCTGTATGTTCCTTGATTGTATCCAACGATGAATGCACCAAATCTGCAAATGAGACACTTATGTAAAGGTGTTGGAATCCGTTCAAACAAGACATGCCGTAGTCCTGAGCTTATTTGCTGAACTCTTTGGATAAGAAAGCAACGGATTCTCGATTGCGATTTGTACCTGAAGAAATGTGGGGGTATTTATTTGCTGCCAACGACTCGAGGACCAAGACCGAGCATAGTCAATTCATGTTAGTAAGTCCACACATCTTCTTTCACTCTTTCCATTCCCAAAGTTGTCGGTTCATGCTCGAGAGGCGCTCACCTTCAAGAGTGGGCAGCAAAAGTGGGAGTCTCTGAAGTGGGCGCCGTAAGTGGGGGACTCAGCTCATGTGACGACATTCGCCTGCCTGAACCTGCTGGACTCCCTCACTATCACTCATAATCAAGTCAATTGCAAACGATCAACACGACTGTGAAAAGTACCCTTTCCAAAGAGAGTCAAACGCCAAATGCTTGAAGCCCGGTTTGTAGTGACCTGGAATGACGCGATTGCGAGGCTGACTAATATCATTGAAGCTTACGGAATCACAGAAGTCAGTGAAGCTTCCACCAGTGACTGAGGACACGACTCCGCACGAGGGGTCGCGATACAAGAATCCCGCTTGGCCCTTGGCGAAAGCTAGGAGCTGTTCCCTGCAGAAACTTTACCAGCAACCCATATATTCGAACAAACAAAGATGGATCTCATGATATGCGGCACCTGCGGCGTCCAATTCGACAGCCACGCCGTGAAGTCATGCAAGATCTGCGACGACCCGCGCCAATACGTCGCTGAAGACGGGTGAGACTCTTGATGCTACGAGTCAGTCTTCTATTCCAAGCTGACAATGCACAAAAGCCAATGGTTCACCACCCTCCGCGAGCTCCAAGACTCCAAAAAGTACACAAACACCTTCACCAAGGACAAATTCAACTCCGCCGTCGTCGCGATCCGCACTGAGCCCCAGCTCGCCATCGGCCAGCGCGCCTTCCTGCTCCGCTCGCCCGGCGGCAACATCCTCTGGGACTGCATCACGTACATCGACGCCGACACGGTGCGGCGCGTCAAGGCGCTCGGCGGCCTCGACGCCATCGTCATCTCGCACCCGCACTACTTCTCGACCGCGCTGCACTGGGCCGAGGCCTTCGGGTGCAAGGTGTACGTGTCGGCCGAGGACGGCGAGTGGCTGACGCGCCGCGGCAAGGCGCACGAGCTGTGGGAGGCGAAGACGATGGAGTTTGTCGGCGGGGAGTTTCTGGTCGTCAAGGTGGGCGGGCATTTTCCCGGCAGCTCGGTGTTGTTGTGGAAGAGCGAGAAGAAGCTGTTTGTGGCGGACTCGGTGATGGTGGTGCCCAGTGGTGTGTATCATGTTGATCGGCCGAAGGGGACGGCGAGCTTTGCGTTTATGTGGTCTTATCCGAATATGGTGAGTGAAACTCAAGGGATACGATTTGCAGATCAGTGGCTAATGGGGGTTGTATGCAGATTCCACTCTCGCCTGATGATGTGTATGGCGTATGGAAGGCGGTTTCTGCGCTGGATTTTGAGGATGCGCATAGTGCGTTTCCCGGCCGCGATGCGAGGGGTGGCGCGAAGAAGCGGCTGCTGGAGAGTGCGCAGTTGTGTGTGAAATTCATGGGATACGCAAATCACGCCATTCACTCTGAGAAAATCTGAGAAAGACGGTAGTAGAACTGGTGCCGTGTTGATGAATCTATCATTCATGGCCATCTAGCAACCTTGTGCGGCAACACAGACTTATTCAGTTGTTGGCGCAGAAGCAGTAGTCATCTATGAGAACACAAGACAAAATGAGCATGCAAAGTTTCATTCAATTTCATGACTTGGGGTATTCCTCGGATATCTTGACCTCATTATTCCATCCACCCAGCAGCGCCTCTAAAATCCACCAGTGCCTTCCAATCTCTTAATCGCCCCAACCAAGCCCTTCGCCCAGCTGAACCGCCCAGGATCAACTCCCGTCGCGCCATCCGCCTCCTTCCCGTTCTCATCCCTCCAAACGCCATCTTCCCTGTTCAGCGCTCCATATCGGTGCGTGTTTTGGTTCCGCCTCAGACCGTCAATCCACACCTTGCACACGTCGCGGCTCTCAAGCATGATGTTGACCTCTTGGCTGTGGAACCAACTCTGAGTGTCCTGGTTGCCAGATCCAACGATGGCGATAGACTCATCCACGATCATGAGTTTGACGTGGCATGAGCGCTTCTTCTTCTCTGCGATGATGGGCTGCGTCTGGTCTTTGCCGATATACCAGAAGTAGTGGAGGTGCTCTCGCCCTTGAGGTGAGAGCTTCTCGTACATGTGGGCGGCGACCATCTCGTTGTGACCTCCTTGCATCGGCAGTAACTCGCCCTGAATTTGTGTCAGCAGTGATCATAGAGTCCAACATACGTCTTCGCAACTTACAGCATCGTTATAGCCAAGACAAACATACGCAAATACATCAACCCCGCGCTCGCACGCCTCAATCATAGCCGGCACCAGCGGCTCCGCATTCAACGTCGGTGTCTGGATAAACACATTCTTCTCCGCATTGCGCAGCGCCGACAACCACGCCGCGTTCTGCGGGTTGCCCACCGACTTGTGGTTCGGCGGCCCGTACGGCGGCCTGTTGACGAGCGCGATCGGGAACGGCTCGTGCGTCGGGTGCGGGATGTACGGCGTCATCTCGTCGGCCGGGTCGCACTCGGGAGCAGTGGCCTTGAAGTCCTTGTTGATGGTGTGGTTGAGATGGCGGCTGACGGCCTGCATTTGCGACTCGTTGGGTTTCGCTGAGACGGCTGCTTGCACGCGGGCGACCTCGCCGGCGATGTCGGCGTCGTAGTGCGGGTCTTCGTGGGTGTGTTCGGGTAGAGAGCCGTTTGCGATTGCTTCTGGAGTAGGGGCGGTTTGTGAGACTGAGTGCCCATTCTGAGTGTCTTGAATCCGGGGGTTCGTGGTCGATCCGCTGGGACCGTTGGCCTCGCTAGGTGTGAGGATCTGGTCGGCGCCGGGGCCGTATGCAGCAGCACGCTGGGGAATCCGGGCCGGGTCAAGCACAACTCTGTGCCCCTTCAACGTTCCTTCGGGGGTGAAGATGGAGTCATGGCTGAGTCCAAAGCTGCCCAGCTCCCCGAGCGCAGCCGGTGTATCTCTAGTCGGCAGAGGCGGATCAAGCTTCTTGTGCCAAGTAAGCAGCGCCATGTCATACAGACTATCAACAATCGGCCCCTCCACATGAACCATCATCTCCAGGTTATCGTTATCCTGGATATTGTTGCTCTGCACCACGCCAATCTTGCGGTCCACGACCATGAACTTGGAGTGGAACGTGCCGAGCATGGGGTCGTGGTAGTTCATCACCTCCAAGTCGATGTTCGGAATCTCCGCCTTCGACGGCAGCCCGACGGCCTTGCCCGTGTACTCCTTCTCGGGGACGATGTAGTGCGGCTCGAACAGCTGCTTCGGGCTGCCGCGGTCGTAGAGCACCTTCATCGTGAGCCGGGTGCCGCGCTCGCCGGCGCGGCGGGAGGCTTCCTTCATGGCGTTGGTGATGTACTTTGACGCGGCGCCGTTTTGCCAGAAATTGGTTGCGAGGATGACTTCTTTGTCTGCTCGCACGATGAGGTTGGACATGTGCCTTACGATGTCGGGGATGCTGGTGGTTGGTGAGCTCATGATTTTAGTCAATTGGGTCAGGGGGACTTACACGGAGAGGATGGTAAGTGGGGCGACGCCGCTGCTGCCGAGCAAGGGTGGACTCGCCATCCCATGAGCGGGGTTGTCGTTGAGTGTGCATAGAGCATCGTGATACAACTTTTCATTGTTAGCGACGAACATTTTGAGATGACGATTGTTTTAAATACTTACCCTCAAAAATAACCTGCTTGGCCTCGTCGTTCCCCATTTCCCACACTTGAACGCCACCTCGAGCTCATCGTCGCTCACCTCTCCTTGCCCAATATCTCTGATATCCTTTGGCTCATGTGAATTGCTCTTGTAATGGGTAGCCAGCTTCTTCCACGCATGGCCAGGCTGCAGCGTGGGATCCTCAGCAAGAAACCCAGAGACGGTGTTGCTCGACGCGCAGAAGCTGGCGAGCGGCTCGCTCAGCGTGTGCGCATTCTGATACTCGGACTTCGTCCGTGCGTGAGGCATCGTAGATGGATCAGAGGAAGAAGGAGAAGTTGCCTTTTGGTCGGGGACTCTTGGGACTGAATAGGCACTGTAGGGGAATTGAAACACGGTCTGGTAGAGGACGTTGCCAAGCTTTGGCAGGCCGGTCTGGCCCGGGGAAGACATGTTTGCAGTTATACCTCAAAAGAACAGCAGCTCTCAGTATGTCACCATCAGACGCCAGCAAGAGTCAGTTGAATGGGTGTGGAGAAGGATTGCTTCGCCCAGAGATGCGTCGTCGTCAGTGAAGGCGAGAAGATGGCCGTTCTAGGCGTTATGTACGTAGGTGCCGTGAGAGCCGTGCGGCCCACGGGTGATGATGTAAGACGAGTCAAGGTTTGACCAGACCACTGCCAACTAAAAATGTGGCCATCTGCGTCACTCCCCCCAACTTCCCCCAACTTCCCAACTTGCCCCAAGACCGAGCTCAAGCAGACGTGCCGCGCATCCGATACACTAGCTGGCGAGGCCGTGCCGGCAGCCCGTGGCAAGGCGTGTTCCGAAGGGGGCTTGTAGGCATCGGTGCAGCCACAATTTGCAACAAGTTGCAGCAGCGAGGAACGCGATTGCTCCGCGGGGGCTGGTGGTGATTGATGGCGCACGGCACTCGGCCCATGAAATGCGCACTCCAGCAGTGTTGCTGTGATGGTACTCTTTGGTCGCATCCGAAACCAGGACATGATCCCTGCGAGGGAGAATCCAGCCCGGCTGTCGCTGCCGGTCTTGCTCGTGGGAATGACGCACGACAACTCTAAAACAGAGACAAAGATGAAAGCTCGCCGTGGAGTTTAAATTAGCTAAACGCTTGCCCGAATTGATTTGCCGCGCAGTGCACTGTCGTCGGCCCGGTGCGATGGCCTGTGGCCCCGTTTTACAGCGCATTTCCGTCTTCGGCGTCTCCGAGCTGCTGGCCCCGTCAGAAGCCGCCAAGGTTCCACACCTCCGGCGCCGGCCAGGGCAGGCTCGGTCCAGATACAATCGGGATGGCAAGCCACAAGCTCGGGACACATCCTGGTCGCCGATGTTTTGCTCCGGGGATGCGGCGGGAAATTCGGGCGATTGCATGAAGCCGATGGCTCTGGACCTCAATCTCGTTACATTGCAAGAATCGGCTTCTCTCGAGGGCAAACTGCCCTCCTTCATCAGTCTTCAGAACAACGACGACTGGATACACAAGTAAGAACCTTAGTCTAACCACTGTCTCTAAAGCGGACAGTAATGCGGCCATTCCTTTCCAGCCTACTCAGTCACTCTTTTCTTCATCATCTGTGCCACGATACCGAGGCCGACGCACAACTCTTTCGATCAGCAAAGAGCAATTCGGCGCATTTCTCGCGAAAATGCATAGGTATAGTAGACTTTCAAAACATTGACAATTTGAACGCAAGTGTTCCAGCGAGAATGATCGTGTAATATTCCCGAGGTTTGAGGTCCTCGGAAAATTTACCGGATCTGGCCAGCTCGGCACCGTTGCCCACCCAGCTGTCAAAATCATGGGTACCATGGTAATGGATCTACCCGCTCGCGCTCCCGAAATCCAAACTGAGCCCTATGAGAGCAGCTATCAGATGTTCGTATAAGACGTTCGTATGACACGTATGACGGGCAACATATCCGCCGGGATAGGCTCCGCCGGAATGCTCCGCTATCATTCTCGCAAAGACTTCCGCCGCGAAGGTTACCTTTTGATCGCAGGTTGGCTTACTCAGGGTGTAAGTATCGTGACAGAGCTGTATTGGAAACTTCATAACTTCGGTGCAAAGACCCCCTCGACCTTTTCATCTTATATCCCCACGATCATTAACTTTCGAATAAACCTCATTGATTTGAAATAGTAAGTACAGCAGCCATCACCCAAGCCTGTTCACCCAACCTGGTTTTCAAATCCAACAACCACAGCATCTTACACCAACACCAGCACAACATGTCTCGCCTCGCCTCAAAAGTCTGCATAGTAACAGGCTCCTCCTCCGGCCTCGGCCGCGCCATAGCTCTAACCTACGCCGCCGAGGGCGCCCACCTCGTCTGCGCAGACCTGCAGCCCACAGCCCGCGCCGAGGTCGAGTCCGAAGGCCTCGCCAACACGGACGATCTCATCCGCCAAAACGGCGGCAGGGCCATCTTCGTCAAGACCGACATGACAAAACCAGACCACGTCCAGAATCTAGTCACAAAATGGGTCACGGAGTTTGGCAGACTCGACGTGTAAGTTCACCCCTCCCACCACTCAACCCACAGTCACCTCACCAACATCCCCAAAAGCCTCGTCAACAACGCCGGCATCTCCCTCGAAGCAGGCCGCCCGCCCCTGGGCATCCACGAAACCCTGCTCGAAACCTGGGACCTCACAATGTCCGTCAACGCCAGATCCGTCTTCCTCGGCTGCAAATGCGCCATCGCGCAAATGCTCACGCAGCCGCTGCTCCCCTCCGGCGACCGCGGCTGGATCGTGAACATCTCGTCCATCTTCGGCCTCGTCGGCAGGCGGCACAATACTTCGTACGCGGCGTCCAAGGGCGCCGTGTCGAATCTGACGAGGCAGATTGCGATGGACTATGCGGAGGCAAGGATCCATTGCAATGCAATTTGTCCGGGGTGTAAGTGCTCTCTGCTTTGTGCGATTCAAGTGAGGTGACTGACGAGCAGTAGATGTCAGGACTGCGATTTTCGTGAACACGGTCAAGACGCTTCATAGCCCGGAGGCGATTGCTGCGCAACACCCGTTCCATGGCGTGGGTACGCCGGAGGATATTGTTGGCGCGGCTGTGTTTCTGGCGAGTGACGATGCGAGATGGATTACGGGGATTTGTATGCCTGTCGACGGAGGCTACACCGCGCAGTAGACGAGGTTTTAAGGTATCTCACTCAATGACGGGTATGATACAGCATATCGATGAAGACTTTTGGCATTCGCCGTCTAAAAATATCGCACTCTGAACCCTCTATTCCTCCCGTGAGCGTCCCTGATTCTCAATCGCCCACAGCTCGCCAAACCGGCTCCCCGCCGTCTCCACAAGCTTCCTCGGGCTACCAGTCTCCACAACCCGCCCCTTATCCATTACAATAACCGCATCGAAAAAGTCCATCACCATATCCAGCCGGTGCGAGACCATGACGATCGTGTACCGCCCAAACTCCTCCTTGATGATCTCCTGCATCAGCCGGTCCGTCGCGTGGTCGACGCTCGAGCTGACCTCGTCCAGTAGCAAAATACCCCCGCTGCGCCGCTTGGAGCGCGCGTCCTTGACGCGGCGGCGCAGGATGGCGCGCCCGAGGCTGAAGAGCTGCTTCTGCCCCGCCGAGAGGCTGTCGGCGGTCATGCCCTCGTGCAGGCCGCCGCGCTCCTCGACGAAGGTGGACAGCTGGACGATGCGCAGGACGGAGAGGCATTCTGCGTCTGTGGAGGCGTCGAAGGGGTCGAGGTTGGATTTGATGGTTGTGCCGTCCGGGAGGAAGACGGCGTCTTGGGGGACGGCGATGATGCGTCGGCGAAGGGTGGCGCGGTCGATGCGGTGGAAGGGGGTGTTGTCCATTTCGATGTTTTGTGAACAACTTGGGAGGGGGTCGAGGAGTCTCAAGAGGAGGAGAATGAGGGAGGATTTGCCGCTAAGTTGTGTTAGTGGATGAGGAGTGAGATGAGGATAAATTGACTTGCCTTCCTGTGCGGCCGCAGAGCGCGACCTTTTGACCCGGTTGGATGGAGAAGGTGAGATCTTTGAGGGCTAGGCTTGGTGGGGTGCTAGCACCATCGAGAGACTTCTCTTGGTCATTGCTATGATTTCACGTCAGCTTGAATCGAGACAAGTATGCGGTTAGCGTACCTGTACGACGCTGAGACGCCTTTGAGCTCGATGCTGCCATTCTCCGGCCACTCCTCGGGCGGCTGGATGTCCTCTCCCTCGAGACTCTCAGGCTTGACCCTTTCAGAAAACGTCTTGATACGAGCGACGGCGCCAATGGAGGTTTCAAGCTGGGTGTAGAACCGAATAAGGTAGGCAATGGTCTCGCCCCACGACATGAGCGTGACCAGGGAAGCGCCAGTGAAGCCAGAGTTTGCCCTCAGTTGAGTAGCCAGGGCGACGAGAACGACGGCAATGCACGCGACCATGAGATGCATTGCCACAACAAGCCACTGTTGAATCATCGCGAGGAGGTACGCAGGACGTTGGGAGGTGTCGAGGAGGTACTGGTTGTGTGTAATATCCCTGCCTGTCCAACCAAAAGCACGGATCGTGGCAACACCCTTGATGGTGTCGAGAAAGTGAGTGCTAGACTTGGTCAGCATATGAGATAGTCAAAAGTGAGGGATGTACTGACTAAAGTGGGCTCTTGGACTCTAGATCCAGTAGACGAAGCTGCCGCGAGGTCCTCAGGTAGAACTTTTGAATGATCCAGCAAAGCCCGATGACGAATGGGTAGCTGATGGACATGTAGGGCGACGCGACCGCAATGACTGCCCCCATCGCTACTGCATCAAAGCCGGAAATGACGGCGTTGAGAAGGGCGTTTGGCAGCTCGTTGTCGATAAGGGTCATATCCTGTGAGAAGAGGTTGGTGACGACGCCAGAGTCCGTGTTGGTAAAGAAGCTGAGGGGGGCGTGGATGACAGTGTGCAGGGCCTGCTGATGGAGGATCGTGCCTGAGGAGGAGGTCATCCAGATAATTTGGGCCACACCGGCGACCAAGAGCGACAGAAGCTGCAGGACCTTAAAGAAGCCAAACAACCCAGCGTAGTAGGCGCTGCTCTTGTGAAGGGTGTCTTCCGTCCAGAACTTCATCCAGATCGTGGGGAAAGTGTTCCAGAGAGAGTAGAAGGCGCAGCCTACAACAAAAATGGTGACGGCGTAAAGATTGAGACTTCTAAAGTAGTGGACATAGACCTTAAAGTCTCCGGTCTGTCTCGACTTCTCCATCAACTCTGCAGCGACACCCAGCGGACGCTTGGGTTTCGAGGCCGCCCCTGCTTTTTCATGACCGGCGGGAATATCGCTGGAGACGGACTCCGTGTCCGAGTCCGTAGCGGTGACACCCAGGCTGGCGACGTACTTTTTGTCTTTCATCAGATCCGAGAATGTTCCCTCTTCGACCAGTGTGCCGTCTGCACCAAGAGCAATGATATGGTCGGCCAGGGGAAGGTACTTGATGGCATGCGTGCACAGAACGACCGTGGCTCGGCGACGGCGTATGATGCCCTCCGGTCCAAAAACCCGGCGGAAAACTTCGCCGGCGGTGTCGTTGTCGAGCCCGCTGAGGATGTCGTCGAAGATCATCAGGTCGCAATTGAGGTAAAGAGCACGCGCAAGGGAGACGCGCTGCTTCTGCCCGCCACTGAGCATGATGCCGTTGCTTCCAATCTTGGTGTCGTCGCCGTAGGGAAGGAGCAGAAGATCAGTCTGCAGCATACACGCTTCAATAATCTCGTCATATCTCGCTTGGTTGAATGTGGAATAGCCGACGATGTTATCCTTAACGGATCCATTGGAGAGGAACGGAGTTTGCTCGCAGTACCCGATGGCTGCGTTACGCGAGGGCACGGAGACGAGGCCACTGCTATGCGGCACCTCTCCGAGGAGAACTTTGCAGAGGGTGGACTTGCCAGATGCCACGGAGCCGACGACAATGGTAAGCTGAGATGACGGGATCGTGGCTGTGATGTCGCGGAGGACCATCTTGTCCGAAGTCCACCCAAAGCTGCCGTCCACGATGTAGATGGACGGTGTCGCACCCTTGCTGTCGGAGCTCTGCCGTCTTTCCTTGGCAATGGGGCTCAAAGGGATGCCCTCCGTGTCGTCTGCAAATGTGGTGTCCCCGGACGATCGGTCTATCGACGGACGCGAAGACTGGCGGAAGTCAACACGAGAGTCCGCCTCGAGGAACTTCTGGATGCGATCGAGACAGGTGAAGCCGGCAACGACGGCAGGGACCATCTGGAAAAGCTGACCTAGGGGTGCATTGAGAAGAACCAAGAACGAGAATGATGTGAAGATTGTGGTCGTGTCCAAGCGCGAGGCGGCAAAGGCAAAGGTGATTGCGGGGGAAATCATGTTGGGTGCGAGCGCCGCGAGAGCAGTGATGATGAGCATCCATCGGAACTGGGTACCGTAGTGGATCTCTTCGACACGCATCTTCTGGACGAAATCGGCGACAGGCGATGTGATGCCCGAGATACGCAAGTACTTCATGTTGGAAATGACGTTGGCGGTGAGACCGACGCGTTTCTGGATCTGGGCCATCCATCGAGCCTGGCGCTCACCGGTCACTTGGGCGACCAGGACCGTCACACCCGTGCAGACCAGAATGACGACAATAGGCGCGAGGAACGAGATACCCAGCTGGCGCTCCAACAGCCAGCAGCCGAGGGCGACTTCAATAAGATTAGCCCAGAATTCATGGAGCCCGTAGAAGCCGCGGATGATGCGCTCGGTGTCGGTGCTCATCAGCGTCACGGCGGCAGCATCCCCCGTAGCGGTGATGTCAGCCTCGGTCGTCTTCTTGTAGATGACTGCCGACAAGCAACCGCGCGACATGTACAGGGACCGCTGTGAGAAGTAGTTGTACAGCGCAGTTGATACGGCAATGCCGGTGTAGATCATGGCAGCAGCACCGATGAGGCCATACCCAGTGCTCTTCGGCGCCTCGGGGTCTTGCAGGTACTCGAGCAGGGTCTGGATGAAGAAGGGCTGGCTGAAGTTGAATCCGATCAATGCGATTCTCGGGGCGACTGGGAGAAGCAGCGGGACTGCAAGGGCCTTGCCGAGAGCCCGCGCAAGACCATATTTCTTGCCGCGATAGGTGCCTTTCTCCAGCTCCTGGTCTAGGGTGATTTGCATCGTCTCGGCTATCATGCCTTGGTCGAGGGAATACAAGTCGCGGACCGAGAGGACGTTGCGGTATCCGTGAAGGAAAAGGCGATTGAGCCACCAGTAGACTCCAAGACTAAAAAGGCCGCTCGTCTCCTCGGGACTGTGCTCGCTCGCCGTCCACCGAATCCATCGCGTCTTTCTCTGTGCCTCGATGAGGAGGATCACAATCTTCACAGCCAGCGACGCGGTGAAGAGCCTAGCGAAGAGTTGGGTGGAGAACGTCCTAGCCATCAACCAGGAAGTTCGAGTTTGAGCGATGTCAAATAGGATCTGGAGAAACACGTAGGCTGTCAACAGAATCGACGGCCTCGGGGCTCTGGAGTGCTCGGCGTAAGACAGGCCGAGCATGAATAAGGCTGCGACAAAAGCGAGAGCTGACGCTGACACAGCGAAGCCGTCAACGCGCGAGCCATTGTTTGTTGTCTGGAGAATGAGCAGCACAAATTGAAGCGTCGCAAATACTGTAATCGCTGCCTAGGTATCCATCAAATTAGATTCTCGCATACTTCATCACATCATTCAACACGCACCAGTTTGATCGCCTGAATGCTTTTGGCGCCCACGATCCGCGGTTTCCTAGCCAGGTACGCGATGCGGGGTAATGACAGGGCAGCAAAAACGGCTGCAGGAATGATGGCTAGGAATATCCTCTCAAATCGGAGAGTGAAGTCGAAGTTGCCTCGACATCCTTGGACGCCGGGCCCAAGGGAGTCGTCGTTGAGACATCTCGAGCTCATGGTGGGGTGTACCACGGCGTAACGGCCGCTAATGTAACTCTACCACGACCGTGCCGGGCTCGTGGATTCAGGGTCCAAGTCTGATTTGAACTCGCGGCTATGAAGGAGGGCGAGGTGACTTGGCTAAGTAATTAATAGCAAAGGACAGTCTGACTTGGACCAAAGGAACGGAGCCAGCCACGGAGGGGGCTTGTCAGATAAGCTTAATATTGATATCGGCGAGGATGGTACTGAGGATGACGGTGCTCGTTGACTCACGTATGCGAGTGCAAGGAAGGGACCCGGGGGCGGAGGAACCGGCGGGACGAATCTCACGCGCGGTCTGTAACACCATGTTGACGACGCCTGATAAACGGCGACATAAGTCCCTTGGATTGCGTCTGGCTGTGCCGCTTGGCTGAGCCTCCCGGCTGCGCTTGTCCGGGCTGCAGAACTGTGGCGTTGTGTCCATTCGGAGTCGCAACGAAGACGCGCAATGCTGGACACAGTAATTTTGCTGGAACCAGAGCTCTTGGCAAGGGTACGCTGACGGAGCTCACAGGTCCAGACGTTGGCTCGAAATTCTCCCCGAGTGGTTCGGCCGCGAGTCCGGCTTTTCGCTGCCAACTGCAATTGATTGTGGTCCGGGATGAGTACCAACATAAGCGCGAGGACAGGATAGGCAGGTCGTTGGCCATGGATTTGGCGAGTTGGAGAAGACGCTTCGGCGGGGTAGCATGGGAATGCTTGCTGAGTCGAATGAGATCGGAGCGGTTCCGCTGATTAGGCAAACCGATGCGCCAGGATAGGAGTGTCGTTGGCGCCGGGGCCCGTGATAGCACGCAATGCGTCGAGAGGTGTTAGGCGGTTGAAAGCTTCGAGGGATCTCTTGGACCACTCGACAAAACTCCTTCAACTCGTCGACAAAACTCAATTTCCTGTGACCGAGAACAATAGACCCAGCGCGTCCCGGTGCCTCTGTTGGAATGTTCTTCCGCCATCATCCATCCCTAGTCGCCTAACACCGGAACTTCTGACCAGGGTGATTGCGGCCGTCGCGGTGGCTCTGGAGGGGCCGAAAGAAGGCAGCGACATACCCACTTCGCCGGAGTCTCCATGTCAGTCGGGTAATCTTCACGCCGTGTATGACCGGCGACCAGTTGTGACGAGCGAGTGTCATCGCTGACGAAGCTGACCCATTCGATAAAAAGAATGGGAGTCACACATGGTCGTGATGGGCAAGCGGTGAAGGTCGACGCGTCTTCTCAGTGCGTCGGGTGGTTCTCTGGAAACGAAACTGCTGACGAGGCAGCAACGCAAATCGTTAGGCGAATCCCGATCGACGTTGAATTAGGACCCAAAGGGCTGGTATTCGGTAACCCAGTCCGCATTCTTCATGTTTCAATGGACGCTTCTAAACGACTTCCACGGGCTGGTTGGTCTTGTCTGTTGGGCCATTTTCAGTTAATCGAGGTGGAAAGCGCGGGTGATTGCGGACGATGAACAGTGGCCGGGAATTATCCGGAGCAGCTGCTGTGTTACATAAGCAGCATCGACAGCACCGCCACAGCTATCCCACATCAGCCTTGAATCTTTTTCGGTCAGCCACACCCAATCTTTCCCCACGTCCAACACGAAAATGGAGAGACCAAGTCCCTCGAACCATCACCCCGCACGTCACAGTGCTGTCAGCTGCAATCAGCTGGTCCATGTACAGCGCTACCTTTCCCTGCAGACTCCGTCCTAGCAGGAGGCACTGGGCACAGTGACAAGGCCCCGACCTTGGAAGTCTGGTGGCCCATATTGTGTCATTCTCCGGCCGGCACCGCTGTCGGAGTGGACGAACGGGGACACGCTGCCACGCTGCCACCAGCCGCCAAGCGTCCGCCGTCAGACGATGCATGACAACCCGAGGCCGAGGCAGACACACGTCCAAAGCCAAGCATACCTGTTGGGCCGAGCTGATCTTTGCGTTACGTTTTGAAGGTGGACTGATTTTTTGAATCTGGACCTCAGCTTTTTTTAAAAAGGAAGCGGGAAACAGACAGTCGAAAAGCTTCCCCGACAGTTCTACACGCCAAAGCAAAACCACCGAGAGCCACCACATCAGTCATTCATCCGTACACCACGTCCGGGCGTTGATTCATCCCAGCTGCTAGGTTGGAAGGATTACGACCCCCGCTATCGTTGCGAACCAGACCGAGGACATCGTCAAAGACGCAGGAAGAAAGGAAGAATTCGCACACACGACAGGCCGGCCATCAAAGAAGCCTGATTCGACAAAGAGGAACATCACTACTGGAAACCGCCAACTCGAAGGACAGCAACGAGCACATCCGCCCACCATGTGCATCGTCCTCCTCACCACCGCCCACCCGGACTACGCCCTCATCGTCGTCGACAACCGCGATGAGTTCATCCTCCGTCCCACCTCCCGGCCGCACTGGTGGACCCATCCCTCGGGCGCGGCCGTCCTCTCCGCCCGCGACCTCCAGCGCGAGGAGAAGGGCACCTGGCTCGGCATCACCAAGACCGGCCACCTCGCCGTGCTCACAAACTACCGCGAGACCGACCTCGGCGACGCCACCCACCCCATCCACGCCGCCCGCAGCCGCGGCGGCATGACCAACCACTGGCTCGGCTCCGACCCCGCTGAGCCCGCCCCGGCCTCCGTCGCCGACCTCGTCAAGGACGGCGGCGTCAAGGGCGTCGGCGGCTTCTCCATGGTCGCCGGCAAACTGAAGCGCAAGCGCGGCGAGGATGAGAAGCCCGCGCGCGCGCTCGAGGGGATCGCCATTGTGTCGAACCGCTGCGACCAGCTGGAGGACGTGCCGTGGATCGCGGAGACGCGGGGCGAGGTGTACGGGCTCAGCAACACGGTGTACAACGACCCCAAGCCGTGGCCGAAGGTGGAGCTCGGGAAAAGGCTCGTCAAGGAGGCCGTTCAAGAGGCGGTTGACAAGAATCTGGATGAGGAGGCCCTTGCCGAGCGCCTTTTTTCTGTCCTAGATACGGACACGCTGCCCAAGCATCCGGACATGAGCCTGGCGGATTACATCAAGGAGCTGAAGCAGAGCATCTTTGTGCCCGCCATTGGCGACGAGAGCCATCGCAAAGCGATGGCGGACGCGGTTGCGCGGGGACCGGGGCATTTTGCGACGGATGACCAGAAGGCAGCTGAGAGTCTCCAGCTGGGCGAGCGGCCTGACCCGCCGACGAAGCCTAACCTTGGATTCGAGGTAGGGCTGTACGGCACGCAGCGACAGACGGTCATTATGGTCGACTGGGACGGCAATGTGTCGTACCGGGAAAGAGCGTTGTGGGATGGCAACGGCAATCCCATCGAAAGGGGAAAGGGCGACGAAGTGTTCCGCTTCAAGATCGAGGGATGGGAGAGCTAGAGACGCGATCTAGAGAAGGATTCATCCAGAGTAGACGTTGCGTAGGCTGGTGCATGCAGTTGGGTGCTCTTGCCGTGCATCATGATGAGAAAGACCTGATGAGACGATATTTATGAAGAGCAGTCACGTTCTGACGATGCAATGCGAAGTTACCTGAACGCAAAGACCGACTATCCGTCCCCTGCACAGGTGACCTTCCTGTATTCTGAGTGAGTTTGAAGTTATACTTGAGTAGAGGACACTGCCATCCAGTTCCTTAAGTGGTCTAGTAGTAAGACGTTGAAGTGCGTGGCAAAATATACCTTAAGTAAAAAGAAGAGAAAACAGAGAGAAAAGGACAGAAATGAAAGGAGAATAGGAGTGGGTAGTAACAGTAACAACAACCTAACAGAGCCTGAGACGGCAAAAATAGACGATGGCGGACGATAGCAAGGACGACGAAGGACGATAGCAAGGACGACGAAGGACGATAGAAAAGGCAGAAATGATGATAACAGAGACGATGGGCGACGACGAGGGACGACGGCAGAGGCAACAGAGACGACAGCGAACAATAGTCGATATAGTTGCTATATCGCGGGCTATCGGAGCAGGTGATCGCAGCCCCTTCAATTGAGAATATAGATAATAGATATAGAAGGCACTTAGACGCGCGATGTCCGTTGTTGTTGACCATCACGAAAGTTCCTGCCGTGTGAGGCAGATGCGCATGCGCACCTTCCACTCATCATCCATACCTTCCTTCCTTCAATGGCAGAAGCTGCGACCAAAGAGCAGATTAATCGTCATCGTCCGTGCCTTCGGCGTATAAGGTGCCTTACGACGCAGTCAAATCATCCAACGACATCGAAACATCAGAGCACCTTTTCATCTGAAGCTCAACTTCACAGATCCCACGGCCCAATTCACCCAGCCCACCGCGCGTCTTGTCGGTTCGCCCACCCGAGCACTTTCTGCGGCCCGTCTGAAGGAGCCTTTTTCTTTTTTTTCCTTTTTTCCTTCTCGCGACTTTCTTTTACTTTGACAATGCCCCCCGCGAAACCCGGGTCCCTCGGCTTGGCTCTGCTCTCCCAAACCACGCGAGCCCTCTACACCCTCATCGCCAGCAGTCTCTACATCCCCCAGACCAACCTGCACCTCTGTTCAATTCTTGCCAGGACAGTCGCTGTTTGCTTTTCTATTTTTGCTTCTGCTTTCTTCCACGTCTGCCAGATCTGCAGCATTGCTGTGGAAGGCGCGCTGGCCACTTGGACCATTTCCCTTTGCATCTTTGTCTGGGCCGTCCCCTACGCCATCTTCCTTTCCGGCGTTTTCTCTGTCGCCGTTTTCGTCATCGTCCTGGAACAATGCGAGACCGTCTATCTAATTCTTCGTTCCTGCCTACGCGGAACCGAGGCTCCCGTCTCTCCGGGGGCGGCGTCGCCCGCCCGACAATCTCTGGCCCCGTTGGACCAGTCCGTCGCAATGACGGAGCTGACCTCCAACGAGCCGACGCCATCACCATCATCCACAGCATCAACGACGCAACCCAATCGCAGCCAGAACTCTCACAGCCGCAGCCGCGTACCAGTGTCATTCGGCAGTTCCATCGGCCAGGCCCTGCATCTCATCACCAAAAGGCTCCCCGTGGCAGTCGAATGCCCCGATCAACCCGAGGAAGAGCTCCCACCCCGGGCCCGGATGGAACCATGGAGAAATTTCAGCAGGAATTCGGAGGACGAGATGGATCTGAGCAGTTCAGCGAACCCCGTTTCTCGCCTGAAGCACTTCCTGGTCTCAACGATCGTCACGTTCTGGGAGAAATATCCCACACCAACACCGACTCCGCCCGCCTTCCCTTCAGTGCCTCGCATGGCCACTTTGGAGACCCCGGACGCCTCCCCAAGCCCTCATCGACAGGAAAAGCAACAGGATACACCGCTGCCTCCCATGCAAGACGACTCTCGGCAGGCTTCTCCCACGGCGGACCTCTCTCCAGCAACCCCACTGTCGCCAGTTTTGACGTCAACGCCCTCACCGGAGCGGCTGCTCGAAACGATGAGAATCAGCCGCCTCTGTCAAAGTCCGGAGAAGTCACATTCACCTCTTCGTCGGGAAGCAGCCCGTCGCTTGCTCCTAGCTCGGGAATCCAATCCAAGGTCAACTCCCGTCCTTCCAGCCGCGTAGAGAAGAAACGCATTCCAAAGTCACGGACCATGGCCGTCTTATCCAACCTCACGGCATCTCTTTCAAGGACGTCACTCACGAGCTTCACAAGTGACCGCAAGGCTTCTACAAGCAGATCGGTCTCCTCGCGCAAAGTCAGTGGCTCCTCAACTAGCACACTTAGCACTACGGACACATCCCGAGTCCCCACGCCCATGAGCGCTGAGGTCAACCCTCTCATCATCAATACTGCCCAGTCATCCCAGTACTGGGCAGGTCGCTTTCAGTCTCTCCACGATCGCTTTCACAACGACGATCTCCAGCCTCACTCTCTGGCAACCCTTGTCTCCGCCCACGCCTCGAGATCTACTGTTGTCCGCGACCAGCGAGCGGCTTACCAAAGCCGCGGCAATCTCCCTCTTAGCACGACTACCGCATTGGACCGCTACAGCACTACAGCCATTAGCAGGGAGGCCAAGGCTCTCGACGAGGAGGACAACCGCTGTCTGCGCGTCTTTTTGCATCTCGACTCGCTTTGCGCCACACCTGAGGCGCAGAAGAGCCTGCATGCCTGGCAGGAGATCTACGCGCGCCGCAACAACCGCGTAGCACTGCTGCCTCACGGCGTGAGCATGGACAAGGGGTTTGTGGCGAGAATTTTCGGCGGCGGACGACGCAGTATGGGCGCTCCTCGCCCCGAGAAGCAGGTTATCGAGGGGAAATACCGCACTGTAAAGCGTGTCAGTATGCTTTGAGGTTTACGTGGTTTGACATGAAGGATTATTAAAGTGCGACAACATGGATAGGCGTTTTTGTTTTGGACTGAATTGGAGGGATAACTGGGAAAAGCATCACATTGTCAAGACTCTCGGGAGAGAGCTATCGCGGAAGCCTGTACAACGGACACAAAATAGTCCCTGCATCTGTATATATGGAGGCTATGAGAGACGAAAACTCAGCTGTTAGGACCAATACCCATTTACTTCTACACCGACCAGTCCGTGGTTCCTCTCTTCCAAACCCCAACGCCTGCTAATGCATTTCAGTGTGTGTATTTCCGCGTGTACTCGGCGCCTTTTCTGTGGTGTAATTCCCTTGGTTCGCCCGCACGCGCCCGCTGTCCAGTCTATCTTAATCCTCCGCCTTCTTGCGCAACTTTAGGTAATCCCTGATCTGCTCATGCTTGCTCGCAAAGAACATGCCCAACTTGTCGTTCCGCCACGTCAACACGCCAATCTCCGCCGCGTAGCCCGCAATGTCCTCGTACTCCCTGGGGCTGTCAAAGTCGCGGAACAGGAACCCGCTCGTGGTCGTCATGCGCTCCGTCTCGAGCTGCCACAGGCGGATCTGGTCGATGACCGTCGGCGGCAGCACGGGCTTGCTCCGGACGGCGGCGAAGCGGTGCATCTGCTCGTGCGCGTGGGACGCGAGGTAGGAGATGATCTGGTCGGCGGTGATGCCGCGCTCGACGGCGTTGCGGATCGAGTTGCGCGTGAGACGGCCCGAGACCATGTCTGCGAAGCGCAGCTTGAGCTTGCAGAAGAGGGAGAGCACGGCGATCTGGAGCGGCGTTTGGCCGTAGGCGTAGACGCGGTAGTTTGTCTCGACAATGATGCTGCCGCTGCGGGTTTCTTCGGAGCCGCTGCCTGGGGTGGCGCCGTTGCGGGACCCGCTGCCGTTGGGTCCCGGGCCCGAGGCGGCGGCGAGGGCGGCGGAGAAGCCTGCGCCGGCGCTGCGGAGGGCGCTGGAGCTGCTTGTGAGAGTCGTGGCGAGGCGGGTGGGGAAGTACTGCTGCGGCTTGTGGGAGGGGATGTAGATGAGGCCGAAGTCCATGAGGGAGGGGAGCATGTTGCGGCGTTCCTCGGTGAGGGCGTTTGTGTCGTAGGCGCGGCCGAGCTCGAGGGAGGCGAGGAGGAAGAGGAAGGAGAGCATGTCTGTGGACTCCATGCCGGCGGAGTCCTGGGCGTGGTCGGTGGCGTCGAGCCAGAGGAGGAGGAGGGTCCAGACCTGGGCGTTGGCCTCCTGGAGGAGGAAGGTGAAGCCGGCCTGGGTGATGCCGACGGCGCCCTGCTGGCGGCGGACGAGCTGGCCTGCGACGAGCAGGTTCTTAACGGACGACTTAGGCCCGCTCAGGTCGGCGCTGCCGGGGTTGACGGTGGCGACGATGTAGTGGAGGATGTCGTCCCACTTGCGGCGGGCGTAGCGGTCGAGGAAGGGGATGGTGATCTCGGGCGGGACGGGGAGGGTGGAGGGGACGCCGAAGGAGTTGTGGTGGCCGCCGCCCTCGAGGGCGAGGCGGAGGGAGGCTTTGAAGTTTGTGGTGAGCTGCATCTCCTGGGGGCGTTCTTTCGATGGGACGGTGATTTGGAGGATGTGGAGGGAGCGCAGGGTCGAGATGGCTTGGTCTTTTTGCCTGTGGGAGGGAAGAAGCTGTGTTAGAAAGATTTTGCGGCTGCGCGGTGGGAGGAAGGGTAACGTGTGAGGGAGAGGGTGTTGTACCGTCGCGAGTCGGGCTTCACCCAGAGGTCGAGGTCCTCGAGGAGCATTGGCTTGGGCATGTACAAGATGGCCATGACGATGGTTTTTGCTGGGGAGGGTTGGATGCCTGGGTTAGCTAGCTTGTTCCATGCTCAGCGAGCGCCGCGGAGACGGCGACGGCGACGGCGACGGCGAGGCTCACCCAGCGGGGGGATCATCCTCCTGAAGATGGCAAAGGCGGTCGAGGGCTGGAGGTACAGCTTCCTGAAGGTCGTGCCTGGCAGCTTCTCCAGGTAGTCGGCCAGCTGGAGTGATTGACCCGAGCTGACCGACATGATGGGCGAGTTTGCGCGCGGTGGTTTGGGGGGGAGGAGGAGGTCGGCGAGATTTTCGTGTGTTATCTCATGATCGGGCGGAGAGGAAGGCGCGAGGCTCGTTCGGGGGTCGTCGCGGCGCTGGGGGTGTCGGGGTCGTGGGACTCGGTCGTGGTCGTGTGCTTTGGGTTTGGACAAGTTCTCGATCATTTGCGACAGGCGATCAGGTCCGTCATTCAATCATTGAGCAGGGATTACTAGCCAGCGGAACTTTCCGCCTGAGGCCCCCCTGTGCTGCCTGCGCTTATCTTATCGGCTGCTTATCGGCGTCTTATCCATGTCGGCTGCGAGAAGGGACGAAAGCCGGGAAGGCACGTCATATTGATAGCTTGTTGGCGGGTGCGACTGCTTTCAATTGCCGAAGACCGCCGAACTCACCTGGCCTAGTGAATCTCATTTCAACAGCCCTTCATCGACTTTCCAGTGCCAAGATGCCTCCCAAGCTGCCGCCCCTTCGCTTCGTGCGATCTGTGAGTCTTTTATGAGTCAATTGGTTCGAGATCAGCACTGACCATTACTCCAGGTCCTCAACTCCTTCTCCAAAGACTCTGGGCTTGAACCGAGGTGAGTTGGGGTTGCATCGAGATGCTCGTCCTTGCATTCTCCTTACGCCTATGTCAATATGCACGTAGCTGATGAACTTTAGATTACTTGGTAACAACGTATGAAAATGTTGTCGGTATTTAGATTGACATGTGACTCACTTCACTGCAGTTCAGAGTAACGGGCGCCTCTGTCGGCAAGGTCGAGTTTGAACTGGCCATCCAGAAAGAGCACACCGTAGGTTTTCCGTTCCGAGAACAAATACGAGAGTGCACCGTGTCTGATGTTACGTAGAACCGCCTGCAAACCATCCATGGAGGCACTCTCGCCAGTCTTGTGGATTTGGGCGGCTCCCTTGCCGTCGCCTCAAAAGGCCGCTTCATGACTGGCGTCTCCACTGATATCAATGGTTCGTCGCATCAGTTCTCAGAAACTCGCCATCACTGATAAACCCCAGTCACGTACTTGAACCCCGGAGGAACACCTGGTGACATCATGACGGGTACTGCCATCTGCGACAAGAGTAGGTTCCTCTAAATTCAACGCGCGGAAACTATCGTTGACGACTTGCAGTGGGAAGGACCCTCGCCTACACGACCGTCCAATTCTTCAACAAGAAGGGAGAACTTGCTGCGAGGGGGAGCCATACCAAGTGAGTTTCGATTAGAGCGCAAAAATAATCGAGGGATGCTGACATATCGCCAGGTACATCGCCAAGACTTGGGGATCTGAGGACTTCGTTGCACCTGACGAGTACGTTGCCGAGGAAGAGAACTAAGATGACCTGCCAAGTCCGAAAGAGAAACTTGTGCTGGCGGCTTCGCAGACAGTTTTACCAGGCCAATCTCAAGGTGCGTTTCAAGACGGAGGTCGAGATCTACAATTCTAGATAATAGACGTATACTACTCATGTTCTGAGAAAGCAAGTGGTATAATATCGCTCGTTGTGGAGCGTTCTCATCTGGCATTTCCATTGATAACCCTTAATCCAATCCATGCATTCATGCATTGGAAATAAAATAGTTGCCCAAACCAGTCTTCCTTGCTAATCATTGCTACGTAAAAACTCCCTTAACTTCATGTCACATCATAGTCTCGTTCGATATCTCCGACGATCGACTCCTCGACCCTCTCAAACGCCCTTGTCGGAATCAATGGCTTTCGATTGGTACTGCATCTTGGACATGGCGTAAGACTCCTTCGTCGCCACGGAGTAGAGCAGGACCAGAATGACAAGGGGCAGATAAGTCGTCAGGACGATGTCCAGGACATAAAGCACGATATAGTAACCGTAGTAGTAACTCCCTCCGAAGAAGACGTTCACCAGGCCCCAACACTCGCGAACGAGAAAGAGGGAGGCAACAGTCACCACGATCTTGGCCGCCTGCAGCACGCAATGCATTAGAATACCCGCAATATTGTTGCCGTGAGGGACGGAAAACCCAAACATACCTGTTCCAATCCGCTACCGAGCGCCTTCTTGCGCGACTTTGCGGCATACACCACAGACCCGATGGCCATGATGATCAAGATGCCATAAGAGGCAAGCATTAAGCATGACGCAACCAGATACTCGTACTCCTTGTAATATCTGCCGAACCTGTCGTCGAGGTAGAGGCAGAACGAGACGAAGGAAAGCAGGACGACCAAAATTGAGCCGCCGAGGGCAAAGCCACGGCCCTTGCGATAGGCGCTCGAGACCTCATCGCCCTCGGTCCGGAGCTGCGTCAGGGCATGTGCCATGTAGAAGACGGCGAGGAAGATGGAGAGATTGAGTAAGACTTCGACAAAATATTGAATGTAGGCAAGCACATTGACGGCTACGCCGACGGAGTAGCGCAGCCCGAAAAACCTGTCATATGCGGCGCTGGCGAGGCAGGACCAGACGGCGATGGAGAGGAGGTGCGATCTGTTGAGTTGGTTGTTAGACGTGCTTTCCTGACATAATTCTGATGGCGTGATTGGAGGCAGCTTACAATGTCCAGAAGCCAAAGCCGACCTTGGTGTAGTCTACCCATCTGCGTGTCGTATCATGGCGATACCCTGGCTTGCGGACGAGCTTTGCGAAGAGGACCACCATTGGGATCACAGCTAATACGACGACGACAATCCGTACAATGTACATGATCTGTTCCGGGCTGAGTGTGCCGCCCATGTTGACAATTCTCTTCGTGTCCTTCTCTTGTTGTGTGTATGTAGTGAATAGTAAGTAGCGTCTGGCGTCAAAAGCGTTGTCGAAATCGTAAGCTCGTTATTTAATCCAATGATCAAGGGATAAGATGCCGTCGTCACACAGGACCGCGGACCAAGAGACCCCTTAAGTAATCTACACATCAACCAGAATTCCACAGACGAAAACCGCACCTTGGCGAAAGAGCGCCGTAAAACTTGGCGGCGCTCACTTCCAAGACCCGCAGCCAGGCATCCGTCTGCACCCCGGCCGGGCGACGGCTGTGCCGCACTAGTTCCGGGCACCACACGAGATTCGCCTCGCCCAAAGCTGGGCTGAGCAAATCCCACATAAGGGCCGCGGAGCGCAGACCTGCAGTCCGCCCATTGTCGTTGCCCGACGGTGTCTTGGGTGTCTTGGGACATGGGCCGCTGAGCGAAATGTAGTGCACACAGCGGTGATCTCGCTTGACGTACGGGGCGAGACAGGCTGCTTCGCCTCTGCACCATTGGGCGCGCCCCCTGCCGTGCTGCCGTCGGGCGTAGTCGCGTAGGTACGATGGCAGTAACCTGCAAGTGTTTAAATCCCGCTTTGCTGGCCATGCAACGAACAAAAGGTCCCGTGATGGGAATGCTTCACGACGCTCTCGCACTGCTGGCTGCGGGGCGTTCACACGTTGGCTGGGCGTTTTTCCCCGTCTTTTGCCCTGGTCTAGCATCGCCTAAATTCAAGCTTATTTCTATGGATGGACGCCACAAGTGCCCTGTGACATGATCAATCAGATCCATAGAGAAAGATCGATGAAGACTGACGTCGGAGGGACAGTCAGTGGAGCGACGCATGCGTTCAACTGAATTTTCCCATTAAGCCGTTGTTGATCTATGAGACGGTCTCAGAGATGAACAAGGGCGCCTGGCGAAGATCGCGACGTAGGTCAAGGTTGAGGTCCAAGAGTCCGTTCAGCCACAATGTTTTGAGGTGAGAGCGATGTTGCATTCATCAGGTGAGTCAATTGCACCGCCTGAATGCGATGAGACGGCTTTCTTTTGGTGGCTGTAGAGCGGTGTGATCGACAGAGGCTGCCCCCACAAGCCTACCTGCTACTATGGGCAGTGTTGCTGCGGCCACCTTAAGTAATAGTTTCTTACATCACCTGCATTTCCGGTTCTTCATCACCAAAAATTACTTCCACGCCATGAAAGAACCAGAAACTGCAACTCGTAATACATTGGTCAGTTTCCGCAGCACTGGCAGCGACGTTGTTATAATACCATGGTAATCACAAGAAATCGACAAGTGGGACATATCCAAAAACTGATCCACTCAACCCTAATGCCACTATTCAGAAACATCCTTTTAAGGTAACGTAAATGGAAGCTCTAAACATGGTCAACATGGATCACCACATACGATGCTGCCAAGGCCCATGGTGACCAGTATGCATCTATCTTCTTGTCGTCAAACCGAATCCTTGCAAAATAGAACATTACATTCTCCCTCTTAACACTTGGTCATGACGACTACTCCGCATCCAAAGGCTTCCGACCATACACCGAGTACCTAAGCACAGTTAGAAGGGTTGAATAATGATCATGTCCAAGCACTTACAGTGGCCAGTATGCATGAATGGTCTTATCCATGAACTCTCTTCGGCACAACTCGTTGGAGACATCTACCTCTTCTTTTGTCCACCCATATGCCCTCGTCAATATTGTCAAGCAGAGGCCATCCCAACCAGATACAATATTCTCGTGGCTCCATGTGCCAATTTCCTTGAATCTCCTCGTCCTCGGCCACGCATTTGTGGGCCACTTGTATTTTAGCACTTTGATATCGACAAACCCAGCCCTACTCAATATGCTTTGAAACTTGTCCGGTTTCATAGTGGGTCGTCCGGCCTTTTCTGAAGCCTCCTGAATGAGATCTGCAATCACCAGAATCTGTGCATCTTCCGGGAGCGTACCATCGTCGCTCTGGGGCTTGAGAGGAGTTTCGATGAACTCAACCCATCCACCGGGGCTGAGGTTGCTACGTGACCCAATTAGCCTGAACGTTTGTCCAAAGATACATGGATATAATATCACAAAGGAGAGAGTTTGGTTTTTTTTTGAAAAAGCACATGGACAGATACATACTCGAAGCACTTCGCAGCGTATTCCTCCCAGTCATTAATACAGCCATTCATCATTCTGCTGTGGATGTAGTCGAACTTTAGAAAGTACGTCCAAGGCTCTTCAATATCATCAACCTCAAAGCTGACGTTAGGCGGTGGGCTGCAATCAGTTTTGAGTTAGCGATGTAATCATCAACTGGCCGGACCAGACAGCTTGACTTAATGAATGTGGCTGAAAGGTCAACGCCAAGGACTTCAGCCTCCGGATGTTCGTCGCCGAAATCGACAGCCCAGAGACCTGTTCCTGTTCCGATATCCAAGACTCGCCCAACTTTGGCATCCTTGTTATTTGGGGGAGCGTTGCCCAGTTGGTCGTTAAAAGTGAGCAAGAACAGGTTATGCTGGAGCTCTTCCTCACTGTCAGAATCCACGTCTCAAAGCTTTGCGAGTACTCACCAAGCCTGTCGTTCTCCGTCTCATCGTTAGGCAGGTTGTATTCTGCATCAATGGTTAACAGGTCCGTCAATGATTCTGCTTCAGAAGCTAAGACCTACTGCCTTCTTTATACCCATGGTATGTCCTTCCATTCTCCATTCGATAGTCCATGACATCCGCGGCAAGACTCACATTTGACGACGAGACGCTCTACTCATCTATCAGCAACAATATTGCAACATGAAGCTGCAGTCGTAATCTCTTACTGGCGCGTTGATAGACTCTGTGTCGTCGAAATCAGGCTGAAGTGATGCGATGGTTAGCAAGCGGTCGTAGCAGCAGGAGGCAAAGCAATACCTCGTCGTCTGCCTCAATTACCACACCGGGGTCGAACGTTTCCGCTCTAATTCGATTCGAAGACATTTCGGGCACTGAAAGACGGCGAAACGTCAAGAAACTGGACTTTTGATGGTCGAATGATGTGTCGCGGTGTCTGGGAGACGTTTGTTCGCGATATTTATCCGTCCTGGTCCAACAAGCGCCTCCGTGATTATGACGGTTGTTTGTCCCGAGATACCCATGAACCCACTCGTCGGACTTGGCTTCCTTATTGAGCGACAAATCCATGCATGAGTGTGCAGTGGCTCGGCGATGATAGGTCTGCGAGTATCGGGCCAGGGTGGTCTATATGCTGTTGGTGGTGCCCCTGCCTTTGTCGAACCACTAAGCGCCCACACAAACAACAGAACCCTCCACTTCGCGATCCATGTTGGTGCATGTACATGCAATCACACGGCCAACCTTCAACGCGTTGGTGCACAAATATTTTAAACTTGCACTATCTTATGAACGAAGTCCATCGCACCCGTCCGTGATGCTTCCATGAAGCCGAGCCTCCCGGTTCGCCACGTATGTTATCGTTACAGTCGTTGAGCGGACAATTATTGCTCGTAATGATGTTTATGAAAAGTTATATTCAAGATGAAAAGTCTAAACAAATACCACTAACTTGCGGTCGAGAACTAGGAGCCATTATCAATTAGCCCGTGTTAACTAGGGGGTCGCTGCGACCTCTGCTTCAGTTGGCTTCCTGCCAAAAGCTGAGTACCTACACATGGTCAGTATATAAAGTAAGAACACGGCTGGGCCTGGAAAACTTACACGGGATAATACGCGTGAATGCTCCTGTCGTTGAACTCATTGCGGCAGTGCATGGTCCCAACCAGTACCTCCTCCTTCGTCCAGCCGTGGGCTCTGGTGATTGTCGCCAGGCATAACGGCTCCCAGCCTGCCAAGATATTTTCCTGAGACCACTTGGCAATCTCCTTGTATCTCGCATCCTTGGGCCACATATTCGTGGGCCACTTAAACTTCAGGACTCTAACATCAACATAGCCCGCTCGGATCAGGACCTCCTTAATGTCCTCCATGTCGGTGGCGACGCGGCCAAATTGGATAGTTGCCTCTCTCACCAGCTTGGCCATTTTGAAGATCATGGCGTCGTCCTTGAGAGTGCCGTCATCGCTTTTCGGCATCAAAGAGATCTCGTTGATTTCGAGCCATCCGCCGGGGTTGAGATTGCTGCGGAAAATCAGCGGCCGACGTTCGGTAAATGGATGTTCCCCAAAGGGCAAGTCAAGATCGTCTTCTTACTCAAAACACTTTCTCGCGTAGGCATCCCAGTCTGCGATACAGCCGTTCATCATTCTGCTGTGAATGTAGTCGAACTTCCGTGAATAGATCCAGGGTTCCTCCAAGTCATCCACCTCAAATTTAACGTTGGGTGGAGTACTATTTCGCGGGTGAGAAACAGGCCTTCCTCCCACAAGGATACGGAGCTTACAATGATGGGAATGTAGCGGAGAGATCAAAACCGAGCACTTCCGCCTCCGGGTGCTCGTCGCCAAACTCACATGCCCAGATGCCGGTGCCGGTGCCTACGTCGAGCACGCGTCCCACCTTAGCACCCGGATCGTTGGGCGGCGCGTTTCCAAGTCGGTCATCGAACGTGATGAGGAAAAGATTGTGTTGTAAATCTTATTTGACGGTCAGCTGTACATCATCACAGCTTGGCACAGAATGTCAGAGGCGGTGGCTTACCCAGTCGGTCGATTTCCCTCTCATCGTTAGGCAGGGTGTATTCTGCGGGAGTCAGTATCAATCTGATTTCCTATCATTGGTCAAGATGCTTGGCATTTGAACTCACTGCCGTCTTTGTAGGCGTGGTAGGTTCTCCCGTTTTCTTGACGGTAGTTGAAGATTGAGGCTGTAACACTTTGGGTGGACTCGCTCGTACTCTAATAGTTGGTAAGCACATGCTTCCTGCTATCACCGTAATAAACAGGCTTATCTCACTTCTCCTCTTTCGGATGCAGTGTCATCGAAGGGCTATTGGCAGATGAAATTAGTAGACATTCATGCAATTAGGTCTAGCAGGCCTACATTTTCATCGGGGACAATTTGTTCTTCATGATCCAGCGCAGGCGCGGCGTTGGTGGGTGTTGCGACCGGAGAAGCTTCTTCCTCACGACCAGGCGTCGCAGCAACGGTGGCGGGTGTTGCGACAGAAACCGCTTCTTCCTCGGTTGCAGCAGCGTTGGCGGGTGTTGCGACAGGCGCCGCTTCTTCCTCGCGACCAGGCGTCGCGGCAGCGTTGGTCGGTGTTGCGGCCGGGACCGCGTCGTCCTCTCGGCCTGGCGTTGCGGCAGCGTTGGTCGGTGTTGCGGCCGGAACAGTCTCCTCCTCGCGGTCCACCGCAGGCGCGGCGTTGGTGGGTCCTACGGCCGACATTCTTGAGAGTTGAATCCGGCTGTATTTGTCGAGAGAGTTACAGGTGCGTGAAAAGCCTGCTCTCTCTCTGCGTTGGCATGCGATCCGTGTTGGTTTTTATCTGTCGGTCCTGTAAGATGGGTCGGCTTACCCCTCCCTTGGCTGTTTGCACATCGTCGCCAAATGCGCGTTGCTCCCCCGTCAGCGGAGATGGTTTCCCCAAGCAGAACTGCGTTCCACGTATCACAAGGATGCAGCTCTGCAACGATAGGTGTTGTTCAGGAGTACGTGGGCCTGGTGCCGCCTGTTGTTGGTACTGTTTTCTCAAACAAGACGCACCAAACCCAAAACCGCAGGACCCTTCGGTTCGCATTACGACCTCGAATACCTAGCCAATCAAGCTGGCAACGGCTCAGGTGAACCCGTGAGCCGTTGCATTAGTTTGGCGAGAGCATTAGCCTCTTTGATCACGTCTCCGTAGTATCCGTACCCAGCGAGACTCGCAAGCCCGACTCTTCCTGTGCTACGGAACCGAACGTTTTCTCGACCGCTAATTCAAGTTTGAATTTCCCCAGGCGAGATCCAAAGACCCATGAGGGTACTTGGTGAAAGAGAATGGCAAGATCAAGCTGCAAAAGGCGGATTCCTCGGCACGCCACGGGTCCCAAATACCCTTTGGTTTGGTTTGTTTTCCGGTACCCCGGAAATAAGACTTGCACCGAAGAGTCCAATCACACCCACGCTGTGCGAATGCCTATGGCGTCAACAATAGCCGAGTTGAAACCCCACTAAACACACCGGCTAGCGCCTTTGTCTCTGGTCGCTCTGGAAGAGCCCATTCTAACACTCGTCAGTTGAGGACATGGTACGTATGGTGGCTGAGCTCATAATCAGGTGTTCACTTCAGTGTCGGGCGGCACTGATAAGATCGATAATAATCTCCAATAGCCTGTTTAAAATCCATGTCCAGTCGAAAACTATGAAGATGTGGCAGTTTGCCAGCACTGTCAGGCATTGTCTTCACGCCAGCCTGCGTGTCTCACTGTCAATTGGAGCTGCCTTCTCGTGGCGGGGCGACCGCGGTTTGCCTCACTTGTAATTAGTAGGCGACGCGATGCGCGTTGATGATTGAGATAGATTCAAGCCCCCTACGTCCCCCCAACCTTGTTTCCTTCACAACATATGCATTGGATGTTCATGAGGTATTATGCCGATCAACCTTCATTGTATCTTTGAACACCATTCCCAGTAGTGGTATGGCTAAGGGAACAGACTAACTCGTAGCCAACCGGCTGTGCAAAGATCCAGATGTCACAGGCCTGGGAGTATGATGACTTGACGTCAGCCACGAGGGCGATATTAGACGGATTTGCTGTAGCTCAGTAGGTCGAAGTCTCATTTATGATATCCATCATCTTTAAACTTTTTGCGATTACGATGGCGTATATCTTTGACTGGCTGTCTGGATCAATCGACAGTAACTCAATTGACGAGGCCTTTCGCCAAAACTTGCGTTGGTTCTTTTCGTGCTACGATGACCACAGCAGTCCCGAAGACGTCACCAGACTCAAGAGAATCCGGGCCTTTGAACCGTTCATGCTTGGTATGAGCGATCAGCAACTCACTACCGGTGTAACCCTCACGATCGTTACCATGTTCATGACGTTCAACAACAACCTGAGTGAAAAGTTCTCGGTTTTCTCCTTTCAGATCGCGACCAGACTCGGGTACTTCTCTTGCATTGTACATATTTGTACAATCTCTCTCCTGCGCGAGCATTTCGACGGTTACGAGAGCCTGAGGACATTCCGAGTATGTGTGGTGGCCGTACTACCAGTGCTTTTGATAATATGCATGACGATATCTGAATCAGTTACCTTCAGATTCAATCGCCACATCTCAGTCAAATGCGCAAAACAACTTTTCAAATTCATCGACCCTGACCGGCCTCACTACGTCGCGCTTTCAGACGAGGTTGTGGTACTTTTGATTCAGACGGTCCTCGTCTTGGTTATAGTCCTCGGCTATTCGAGGCGGTTCCTTGAACTTTATCACAAAGATGCCCGGGCGGACTACCACTACTGGTCTCGATGGTCTCTGCAACGACTGCTGGGAGAGCTAGCTGAAAACAAGTACAATAACGAGTTCGCGCCCACGATGGAATCATTGCTTGAGCCTTGAAGAACTTCGTATCAGCAAGGACGATCCTACTGTGGACCGTTGGATCTTGGCGTTAGACATATGGACTGAGTTAATTTCCACCAGCTTTCTCTGGGAAATAATCTGGCTAGGTTTCTACTTTGTCTTCGGAATGGGCAATTTCTGGAAATTCTACTTGGATACAGATCTGACGCACCGGATGGACGCAAACTTCGGTCAAGTGATACTGTTGATTCTTGTTTGTATTCTGTTCTTGTCTGCTTGGGTTGCTTCTTCGTGTAAGTGCTTCTTTAATGCGTTGTCGAACTTAGACAAACCAATGTGATGCAGCCACAATCGCAACCCATGAGCAGCATTCGAGAAACATCCCAGACCCATCCCAACCTCCCCGAACCCAGCCGTGTAACTCTCCACGGCGCCATGATGAAGACGTAAGCTACAATCCTAAGGTAAACGCACCGTAGACTGAGTCTGGGGCTCATAAGAAGACACAGGCGAGAGAGGGATCATGGATTTTGCGATAGAAGTCGGAATCTTTTTACGATGGTTGGAAGCCTCCATATTCTTATACGCTTTAGGGCTGATAGTATGGTCTCCGATGTTTGCAGATGTAATTCCTGGGGCATTCCACGTATCCATTGTCGCCTGTAATGTGTCAGTTGGATTTGTCGTTGCTAGAGCTGGAACTTGGTTTATGACTGTTTTTACCGTCTGTTGCGAAAGATTGGCCCCCATCATCCATGAACAACTTCGCCGACGATACCTTCGCCTGCGGTCGTTGTTCGAAAGATCGCATGGTAGTCGAGATAGAATTCGATGCAGTAGATAGCTTGCACACTGTTTGAAGCACCAGCAGAGCCAGAAACTTGCTGGGTGTCAAAGAACCTCACGGCGCAGAACAAATGTGTGGCCGAGATGAAAACAACGGCTGGTATAAATTAAATCGGAGCCCTGGCCAAATTTACTGCTGCGGTCAGAGACTTCGCTAGGACCGGGGCCTGCCAAGAGTCCGGTATTCGTACTCCCTGTGCTTGCAAGGCGGTTTCGATCATCATCCCACAGGTACCTATGTTGCCAAAGTGGTGACTTGGTCGACTGGGCTTCTTCTGCCTCGTCTTGTGTTTGTTTTCAGGACAACATATTCATAGACCGGAGCCCTCGCCAAGTCACTATTTTAAACAGGCGTGGTTACTTTGCGCCGAATGGTTCGACCGACACACAAACAGGGGCTATTTTCGGTTTTGTCATGTAGCGGCGGCCTCTCGGGGTTTCAAGGCAGTCCCTAATGGCAACGGCGGAAAGCCGGCATAAGAAGCATTGACAAAGTCCGGTAGTCACGAGTCGTGACTCGTAGGGTCCACAGGTGAGATTAGAACGCCCATTAAGGAACGTGAAATCTTGGCGCAACTACGAGACAGCAAAAGATGGAGGGATAAGGCAGGCAAAGTTTGAAGATCACTTTAGATTTAATATGTCAAACTTTCATGCCATGTGACACACTGGCCCAAGCATAGCGGTCAGCACCGACTTGTTGCGTGATATCGATGATTGACAAGGAGCCCGAATACGCGGCTCTCGTTCACCTCGATGTTCCAGGCTTTATCGACGACAAGGTGACGAACCGCAAGGGCCAACAGTGCGTCGCTGTCATCGCAAACACCCCACTTCAATCTAATTGAGTTTAACAATCGATGCATCACCTGGAATGCTCCGACAATTCTTCAGCCTACAAATACTACATACAGCTGAATGTTCCTGCCCTATTCGAACTCCTCTCGTTTAACAAACTCGCGATATCCCCGCCATCAGCTACTTGAAATCCCCCGACCTAAACTTCACGTGCCGTCGTTGTCTTATCAATATGAAGTACCTGGCTGTTCTTTTGGCTTTTGCCGCCTCTTCCAATGCTGCTTGGTGCAACGCCGGATGGGGCAAGCCTGCTGGAGCCTCATGTCCGTCTGGCTACGTAAGTCTACTCGCAAGATTGATCAGGATTTTACTAAGCTAACCCGTCCTAGACCAACACCTACTGTGTACGATAGTACCTTTAACTAAAAGAATATCTGACTGATTATTGTGTGAAGTGCGAAGAGCCTGGAAGTCAACACGGGGACTTTGGGTCGGAGAAAGTATGCGTCAACCCGTCCAACGGCGCCGGCACTGCGCCTGTTCTGAGTTCATGCCTGGGTAGCGGTGTAAGTATCTAATTGTCCGCGCGTGCTCTAGCGAACAAGTACTGACAATCACATCCCCAACTAGTTCGTGCGCTGCGTAAGCTATGCCTTCCTCGGTCTCGTTATCATTCTCACATTTTGCCATAGTGTCCGTAATTGCTTTGACAGTTACCCTGTTAAGCAACCGCCATCTCGAGGGGAAGTTTCCCCGATTTTGTCTCATGCATACTGGAAGCGCAGACAGCACTTGATGATTAGCCAGCATTTATCGATAGAAAAGGGCAAACATGCGCTAGAGGCGCCTAGGATCTCACAAGCCTTTGGGTTACGGGAGAATTGTAACGACATAAGCATGGTATTCCAAGCCGAACTTTCAGGTTTTCATAATTCATAACTCCATCTTGTACCTTTCGAAGGCCTCAACTGCGTCTTTGACTTGAGCGTCCATGTCTACCCCATTTGTGAACATGCCACCTTCTTTCATCTGAGCCCGCATGTGATCTAAGTCAATCTCGTCTGCGTCTTGGCTGTAAAGTCTGCCAAACTCTCGCGTGATATCCACAACTCTTTGACTTCGCGGGCGTCGAATCTCGTCGAAGGCTCTCAAGCCTGGCTCAATCTCGTCAACCGATGTCAGCCGATGGAAGATGCCTGCGAGTATGGAGCAATCTTCGATGGCTTGGGCAGCTCCGTTTCCTGCGTGGGGTAGGGTTGCATGGGCGGCATCACCAAGCATGGCTACATGTCCTTTATAATATGTCGGTGCATGCTCGTGATCTTGCAAGCTCCAATCCTCATTGTGGCTTTGCTCGACGGCCTAATCCACATGGCTCAGTCATCCGTTTGCTCATGGTATCACCACGAATACTTACAGATATAAGGGCATCAATTTCTGGTAGAAACCCTTTCCACAGACCCGAGTTGAATGGCGCCCCTTTTTGCGGGCATTTGGTGTCTCTTTGCAAGCAACCTATGCTGTAAGTTTGTCCGAGATCGACTGGAATGCCTATGATGAATCCATAAGGGGTGCAATGGCCGATGGCGTTATCGATGCAATGCTGCGGAATGATTTGTTTGGCCTCTGTCATGGGGATTGCTGAATGAAACTGCCGCCATTCATCGTGGTTGACGGGCTTAGTAGCCGGATGTTCGGGCCCAAGGATGAATTTCCTGGTTGGGCTGAAAGCTCCCTCGGCCCCGAACACGACGTCGAAAATGTCATTTGTGCCGTCCTCGAAACTGACTTTGACTTCTTTGGTGATAGCATTCTCCTCGAGGTCGACTAAGCGTTTGCCGAAATGCAGTCGCGCCTTGGGCATGACCTCGTCTTCCAGGAGTCCTTCGATGAAGTGTGCTCGATGGACCGTCCTTCTTCCTTTAGCTCTCCCCAGTTCTGCCACCAAAGTTCCTGCATGTTTCCCGGCAGAAAGAAAGAATTGGGTTGCCATCTCCATATTTTCCTCGTTGGCCATGAAGTGGGACTTCTTAAAGTACGCTTTCTTGATTTCTGGCTATATGAGATCCATGGATTTGATGGCATTCGCATGCAAAGCGAGGCCAAACCCTCGGAATCGAACGTTGGGGTATCCTTCAAATAGGTGAAGGTCAAGATGAGGGTAGCTGAGGAGGCCGATTGATAGACAACAGCCGGCGATGCCGGCACCCACGATGCCTACACGCACACGACGGGGTTGGAAGTTATCACCCATGCTTCAGATTGTTATGGTGATTTTCTCAGTACCTGATTTTGGCTTTGGTGGTTTTGTGTAAATCTTTGAAGCACAAAGTGCGGGGTATTACAGCTTTATCGGTTCCAGGTCAAATAGAGGATTCCAATCCATGGCGTGGGTCACCTCCATACATCATGGTGCTACGTCGACCCATGGCAGCGAACCAACACAACGAGCATCGTACCATTTCTCCACTGGAGATTTATTCATGCAGGTCTCTTAGCTACACAGTCCAATAAAAGTGGCTTTTGCAGCAGACGAGTCGCACTTGTCATCCGGGCCAGGCGACTCATTGAACACAAGTTCTGTCATTGAAAATACGTTTGGCTTGAATGATAAGAGGTCGCCACTTACCCTATTCGACGGCCAAAACAGCGCATGCTTATATTACTGGCACAGAAGTACTGCCAAGTGAACTTTGGGTAAATGAGTCCTAGGAACCATCATTCATTCGTTTCCGCTGCTGGACTCTCTCAAACGACTGACAGGTTCCCCTCGATCATCGGTGGAAGGGGAACAAGTGTTGGCAAAAGAAAAGCGATGTTGATGATAGGTAAAGCCCCTCCAAAGAGGCTGTAGTGGTAAGATCTAAGGAGGGGTCAGACGGACACGACATCGACATTAAGTGCATATTACATGCTATTATACTCTAGGTGTGATGGTGTAGCCCAAGTAATCAGTGACTGAGCCGCAAGGGCTCTGCTCTTATTCTGGGATTCCTAGCGACACTGAATTGAGACAGAATCATGTTTGCCGGAGATGCTGTAGATGTTCGTATAGTGACGGCCATGCCAGACCTGTAAAAGATACTAGACAGTTAAGTAGTTGACAGACCAGATCAGTGTCACCAATTAAAAGCAGCATTGTAACGCGTCGATGAGTAAATGTGATTCAATGGAACCGATATGTTCATAGTAGTTGATTAATGTTACAGATGTTACTCATTCATATCTACAAGAAGCCCTGAAGACTTCAGAATATGTTCAGATTGAATATCCAGGACGCTGCATTAGATGCGACGGAGCGACTTCATGCTGCGTCTGGCGGCGGAGCTGAGGCACTGAGAGTACCACTCGTTCTGAACGACGCAAGAGGTTCCGGCGGCGCAAGTCGTGGCGCCAGTCCAGCCGCTGCCACCGCATTGACTCCAGGCCTGGGCAGTAACAGTCGAAGAAGAACCGGAATCCGCGGCAGCAGGCTCCTCGGTGGTGGTCTCCTCGGTGGTGGTCTCCTCGGTGGCAGCAGGGGTGGTCGCGGCGGCGGAGCTCTCCTCGGTCGCGGTCTCCTCGGTGGAAGTCTCTTCGGTCTCGGTGGTAGGGGTGGCGGCCGTGGAGGAGCCGACGTTGGCAGGTCCAGCGCTGCCCTTGACGAGGGCGGAGACGCCGGTGGCAGCGACGGGCTCGACGAGGTAGTCCTTGAGCTTGGAGAAGGTGGACAGGGCGGTGGTCTCCTTGAGAGCCTTCCAGGTACCGCTGGAGGAGTCGACGCTGTTGACCTGGCAAGCACGGCCGATGGAGGAGGTGCAAGAGCTGGCGGACGAGGCGTCGGGGACGTTGAAGCTGTTGGAGTAGGCCTCGCCATCGTAGGGCGTGTCGACGGACTCGAAGGCGTTACCCTCGATCAGGGAGACGGTGCCGGAGTACAGCTCAAAGGAGTGGCCCTTCATGTTAGAGAACAGGTTGTTGGTCGCCTGGAACGTTCCCTTCTCGCCGAGCTTGGGGGCGCGGCCGGAGACGTCGTGCCAGTAGTTGCGATCGAGGGTCATCTGGTCGCCGTCACCGTTGAGCATCATGGTCCAGTAGTGGTTGCCGTTGCAGGAGGCAGAGGTGGTGGTGACACCGTCGAACTCGTTGTTGGAGATGGTGGCGCGGGAGCCGTCGTAGTGGCTGACGATGAACTGACGGCCGACCAGGGAGATCTTGTTGTGGTCGATCCAGACACCATCGTTGCCTCCCTACAGGAATGTTAGCAATCGACACAGAATGATTCGAGAAGTCGAATAGAGTTTTACCTGGAGATCAATGGCATCACCTCCCCAGACAACACCGGGGTTGAGGTTGGTGATGGTGATGCCCTGGATGATGACGTTCTTGGCGTTCTTCTGGATGCGAAGACCCTTGCCGTTGAGAACACCCTTGCCGTTGGAGCCGATGATGCTCTTGTTGCTTCCGACAACCAGAGGCTCGGTGCCGGCGACGTCGTAGGTGACAGTAGCGACGGTGTTGTCGCTGGTTCCGCAAGACAGGTCTCCAAGGTACAGCTGTCCACCGTTGGTGGAGCTGCAGCTCTTGCGGTCGCAACCCGCTCCAGAGGCCGACTCGCCGGTGAAGTCGTACTCCTTGTCGATAACAATGGTACGGGCGGTGTCGTCGGAGAGCCACTCGGCCAGCTCTTCGGCGGAGGACGGGGTGGCAGCCTTAGCGCTGCCACCGCCGGTGACGCCGGTGGCAAAGCCGTACGCCGTGCCGACGACCGACTGAGCGGAGGCCGTGCTGGCGGCAGCGGCAGCAAGGATCACGGATGCTGAGAAACGCATTGTAGCGGAATGTGGGGTGGAACGAATGTGGTTTTTGTTAAAGAACGGATGCGTGAAGTCGATAAACGAATGACTCGATCACGCCGGCGCGAACTTGAGTCGAAGCTGAAGTTAACACTGGGAAGAGACGTCGAAAAGGAGGTTGACACAGAGAACCAACAGGTCAGTTCATCGAGAACTACCTTCGTACTTTAATAACAAGTCTAAACAGTGAGGCTCGAGCAGAATCCGATAAAGTGGCCAAGGGCCCACACAGCGGCAAGACTACCAAAACCGGGCGGCTGTTTGGTGAACTAAGCCGAAAGTGAGAGCCAAGACTCTGGGCAGCGGGTAGGTGGATTCAGGAACACCTAATTTTCAGTTTCTTACTCGCCATAGCTGGCAAGGCCCCGTACTGGCGCATGCAATCAACGACCCCTTTCATTTGAGCGAGAGCAAGAGAGAAACTAACTCCGGAGCTATCCGCTGCGATCAGATTTCCCAAGTAGGATGGACCTACGCAACAACGTTTGCTTTCTCGGGTTTTATCTACGGTAGCGGGATAATCCCGACTTCATACTAAGCCTACGCAGCACGAGCTTCAATCAACTTGAAACAATGACGCCTGACCTCTAGCCTCTGAGGCTCTCCGCTAATACTTTCCTAATTCCCCGCCAGTAATCCATAGGCTCGGGATCGCTAACACGTCCTCGTGATTGGCTGATCGGCTAGTTTTTCCAGTTCTGTACGAGGACTGCGCTGCTTCTTTGAATAATCAAAGTGCTGGTTGACGCTGATGATTATGATGCCATCACGAGCATATCTGCGGCGTGCCAGAGCGCCTCCTTGTATGATGCAGCGTGAATGAAAGGTAAACTTTTGGTCTCAGTAGCCTCAAGTTCTCAATTCAGTAGTCTCAAGATTATTGGGTTGAACCTGTTGATCCATCATTCATCAGCAGAAATCCTACATTCCCTCCCAATCCTGCGTCCAACAGCTTCTGCCCCTGACAAGGATTGGTTCCAGCCCATCTCCGCGCCCTGTGACTGGGTGGGTCGATATCGTCCTGGCGAATCGTATCCCGTTCATCTCATGAAAGCCAACAGAGACTGCCACAATCGAGTTGCGGGGAAGTGCGGTAATGGCTCATTACGCGAGTCTGGTTGGAACAGAATGTAAAGTGGAAAGGTCCTTTAGAATCTCCACGTGAGGAACTGAGGCTTCCTCTGCCAATCCAAAGGAATGGCAGCTCTGGCAGTTCTAGCCTTGTAGCTTCAAGGTCCTGATGTCAGAAGTATCGAACTCCACGCATGATCTTCGTCACCTGCACCATATTGCCAGAACTGCGTCAGATGAAAGCCGTCAATATCACACAACTGCTAGAAGAGTCCAAGACTAGAGTACCGAGGGACGTTGAGAAGGACGTAATCTTTAGAAATCTACGGCCAAACGGCGGACGCAAGGCCTAGATGTATGATGACAATAAACTTTGCTGCCCTAGAATAGCGGAAAGCCTTTTTGACAATCGGCATTGCGCACGGGGACTCTAGCTAAGGAACATGATCTTCTCGTTAATGATGGATATTCTCCACCTATCCGTGACAGAAAACCTTTTCGGTTCCATTTATAGACAGTGAGTCCAGGTCTATCCTCGCAGTCGGGAGGCTAGACTGCAAAAACAAATCGGCGGGGGCCTCCTCAAATGGTAGGTTCACGCTGCACAATCACTTGCAGAATACCCACACTACGACCATAGGACTTACCAACATTTGCAAGGACATATAATGGTTTACTGGTTTCTAACCATCACCACTGCTCGTCACTTTGGATAGCTTGTATGTTTATGACTCCTCCGGTGAGGACCATTACTTCTCAAGGCCTTGGTGCCGCAAAGCTGATTTCTTTTCGACAAGACCACAAAAGTCTACATAGTTGTCTGGTACTTCAGCCACCATATATGATGACAAAGGCTACGCTAAGGAGGCAGACGTCTATTGAAAACGCTAAAAACAAGATCTATCATGATGTCGTATTAACATAGAACACCATTACGCATCAAGGGTTCTCCATAATCATCCTCATTCACCTTCCATTCGTCGGTCAACTTCCTGACCTGATAGTTTGTGGCCCATCCCAGCTCCGTTTCAATGTCAGAGAGCAGCTTGAGAACTAACTCCTGCTCCGGTCGCTCGTGGAACGACTGTCCCGCAACAAATAGTGGCTGTACGGAGTGGATGCGGACAGCATCTGGGGGATCTGAAAGGCTGATCCCGCATATCTCCTTGCCGTGTCGGAGGACCTCCCTTTGGATGAGACGGTATGACCTCAGGCGCGCTGACACTGTCGAACGGATCGCTGTCGACTCTTGCGGCCGATTAACCAGTAGCAAAATGCAGGCCATGTGATAGCTCTGCATTGTTGCTGCGCACATGGGTATGTCGTACCATATCGTCTCCATGTCCTTGACATTCTCTCCGCCCTCCGTCGATGTGGTGTAATTGGTTCTGGCGCTCGGGGCAAATGTCCGTGGGAGGCTTTCGTACCATCTTTGAAGCTCCATCTCAAGCTTCTCCCATCGCTGGAGGAGCAGCTCTTGTGTGACCCCAAGAGACATGCGTTGGCCCGCTGGTCTGGAGTAGTCTTCCGGGTTGATGCCGTCTCCCGAGGTGATGAAGTTTACGACTTTTCCGAGGAGCCAGAGGAGCTCGTTGCTTTTCGAGTCTTCGTCTACGTCGGTCGAGGCACGGATATCGGCAGTGCAAAAGGGGCTGAAGGGAAGGAGAAGGCTGTTTTCGTCTGTCGCTAGGCCAAAGTTCTGCCAGAGCCGAACATGGTCGAGGTTCAGACGAGTTTGCGTCTCGCTGATGACTATTGTCAATCATTCGATTAGTTTTTCTGTTCTTTGCGTCAAGAAGGAAGTTTCTCCCAAAAACACTTACAGGCACAGAGAAAGTCCTGCCTAGCCAAGCTCCAGAATATTGGCCCCTTGATTGGGGACTGTGGAATGGGTACTGGTGAGCAACCAGTAAGGTTATTATCTGACGCGGAATACAGCGGTAGAGCTGTCAGATGCGCCTTCCATGCATTGCCCGGAGCATTCATCAGCTCGTACATGCACAGAATGGCAACTGCAGCGAAGGTATCGGTGTGTCGACCACCATCCATATCTCGGGTATCATCGCACCCACCGAGGGCAATGGCATGCTTCAGGCAGCGGATCGCTTGATGATAATATCGGACGGCATGGTATTGCCAATCTGGTGTCCTGGAAGTCGGAGAGCTAAGTGACGCTCTAGCGCTGCGGCTAGATTGTTTCTCGCAGTTGTTGCTTTGAGTTCGTGATAGATGCTTCGCTGCTAGGGCGCAGATGGCTGATTTGAGCAGGGGCCTTGTTGTTGCCCGTATTGGTATCTTGCAAGAGAAGTGCGCACTTGTGTCGAAGAGGTCCATCCTGTTTGCACAAATTAGTCCTTAACTCTATCTTATCTTCACTCATGAGCTTTGCAGTACCATTGCCCTGGACCTTCTCGGAAATGTCTGAGAAGTTGAAGCCCAAGAACACTTGTTTCTGGGTCGTTGATACCTTCATCCACAGGAACATCATCGTCTGGTTCGAGTATCGGTGGTGTGTAGACAACAGAGCTTGGAGGGCCCCTCTCTGCAGGAGATACATTTTCGAAAGTTTCGTTGTTACTGTCGTTCAACAAGATATCTGGTGTGTTTTGAAGTTCTCGCGGAGGCTCTTGAGCGCAATCTATCCGCGACACCGCGTCTGGTTCAAGCCGACTTCCCGAATCTTGTGAGGGGGGCGTCGGTAAGGTGCTATCCCACCGGGCCGGCGGGATATCGTCGGCGTGAGTATAGGTAATTCCATCATCAGCATTCCGAAATAGCAATTCGTCTTCGAAAACCGTCGTGTCATCTTCGTATGGGTTTACGATGTTCACAAACGTGACTGGGGGCCGGTCAGCAACCTCTCCGTCCACTACACCGTTGAAGCCAGGGTGGACTTACGGTCGCCGGGAATGTCAATCCAAACATGATCTTTGGCAAACAGTCCCTCAGTTGCAGCACGCCCTGCTAATGTCTTCTCTTGTCCTTGCCCAAGCAGACCTTGAACGTCAAAATGGCGGAACTTCGTGTCTTGTGAAAAGATGCATTCTCTATCAGATTTCGTACACTGTCCGCACGTAGGCTTGGCTTCGTCGCACTTGAGCTTTCGCTGTCGACATGTCAAGCTGCACAAGGTTAGTGCAAGCTGGCTTGCTGAGCAGTTGACAACGCGAGGGCCCACCATCCATGATGCGAGCGCATGTTGTCCAGAGCCCCAAACAGGGGGGGCGTAAGCCAGGATGTCTCCTATTGGAAGACGTCGAAAAGTCTGCCCGCACTAGACTGGAGTTGGAACGAACGCGGCATTTTGCGCGAGACAAGAGTCCGATACTTTCGAGGCCGTGAATCAAATTCCGGCTGGTTGTTCGGACACCGACATGAAGAGTTTGTGGAGAGGGAAACAGATACGAGTGTGTGGGATGTTATGCGGGACAGAAGCAGGAAATCGTTCCGGTGGAACACAAGAACACGTCAGTGCGGGGACTTAGGGAACTTCCAGAGCGTCGATGGTCTGGAACCTCAACAGTAGTGTAAGCGAATGTAATCCAATTCTCAAGTGATCCACGGGCTGTTTCAAGTCTTTCTAAGGGCGCGAATACTAGCTGCGTGGTGAACCGCATTAGCATACTCCCGTCAGCTGCAACTGCAGTTTGGCGAGAAGCCGGCTGACGTATTTTTCGCCGCTTAGGGCAAACCAACTGGCCAAGTGCTTACAAGGTCCGTTGTATTGTTGGCTTCAATTATGCAAGTGACGATAGTTCACCATGTATGGGTCGATAGCGGTCGTATGACATGGAAGCGAACAAGACGCTTCCGAGTGTATCAAGAGTCCGGTGGACATGAATCAACACGAAGTCGGCAATATTTCCTTTTTGAAGAGGCGACAGTCGCCGAGGACAGTCAGCAATCGTCAGACATGTGAGGCGTTCGGCAAATTTCCCTCTTCGAATTGAAGCGCTTATTCTGCCTAATCTGGCAGCGCAAGTGGCGCATGCTGATTCGAGTGTGTCTCGGTTTCGCTTCTCGTTCTAATGGCAGCTTTGCCGAACTTACTCAGCAGTTGGCAGCGATGCTGCAACTGATGCCAGCTGGAAAAGTCACCGGCTATTCCAAAGTTGGTAAATCCGACGATGTCTTGCGCTGTGTGAAAAGTGTGCGCACGAGGACCTTGAGAACTGGCAATCGAGCCGAGTCATTATCAACTACATGTCACAAGCACGTTTGCGGTGAAAGAGACCTTTTCACAAGCATGACATTAAGAAACCCAACCATCGTGTCATGTGCGGCTCTTATCGGATTTTCTCCTTGTGGGAAGACCGGTCGGCTCGATGCCTGATCGAGACACGATTAGAAATCTATGAGCAATGCCAGACGCAGCCACCAGCTCAACATGCGGGCCCCGAAGATGTTTAAAGTATTCCGGACGAGCACAACCCATGGCCGTGCTGTCGGTAGCCAGTCTGTATTATAGCAGAATTCTCATCCGATACCTCGAAGCCCGAGCCTTCAAGAGAATGCAATTCACCAAGATGCCGGCGCTCTACGTCAGAGCGTCCATTGCCACGGGGGCGGTTATGATGTTATGGGGGTATGTTTTCTTTCTGATAGTTGAGAAGATTTTCGACTGATGAATATTAGACTTGACACTGGTAGCATCGGCCCAATCACGGCAATGTCAACCTTCACCGAGTCCTTTGGCGAGTTCTCGGCAACCGTACACGGAGCCATCGTCTCGACTCTTCTTATAACCGGAACGATCAGTGCCCTGCTTGCCGGTATGTTGGCAGACCAACTCGGCCGAATTGCCATGATTTCTACTGGCGCAGCTGTATTTGGAGTCGGAGCCGCCATCGAGTGTGGTGCTGTACACCTGGCAATGTTCATCGCTGGCCGAGCTATCAAGGGCTTGGGAACAGGACTATTCGTCAGCACCGTTGCCGTCCAGGTCTGCGAGATCACGCCGGCGAAGACGAGAGGATTCTGGGTCGCATTTTCCCAGTTCATGCTCACCGTCGGGCTTGCCTTGGGTTACTTCATGTGCTACGGCACAGGGCGCATTGCTGGGTCATCCGCTTCATGGCGAGTGCCCCTGGCTATCGAGTCAATCCTTGGCTTTGGCTTTGCTGCGACAACTCTACTCGTGCCGCCATCTCCCAGGTGGCTGATGGCAAAGGGCCGCGTCGAGAAAGCTCGCTTGGTCGTCTCGCAACTCGGGATCAGTCAGGAAGAGCAGCAAGAGATGTTAGCGCAAAAGGGTCAAGTCACTGTCCACTCTCCCAAATTGAGCATGCTTCAAAACATCAAAGAGACATTCAAGGACTTCCGCAAGGCCTTCTCTGGGCCGTACCGCTCCCGTACTGCTTTTGGGTGCCTCTTATTGATTTTCCAACAAACAAGTGGGATTGACGGAGTCCTGTACTACGCCCCGCTCATGTTTCGACAAGCAGGCATGGCCTCAGAAGAAGCAACCTTCCTCGCATCTGGAGTCTCGGCCTTACTGATTATGGTGGTAACCATCCCGGCTACCATCTTCGCCGACAAGTGGGGCCGACGTACTTCGACTCTCGTGGGAGGCATCGGCATCACCATCATCATGTTCTTGATAGGATCGATGTACGCCGCGGACCTGGTTCATCCTGACGGTGGCGCTGGGAGATGGGTCGTCATTATCTCCATCTACATGTTCGCAATCGTCTTCAACATGACTTGGGCGATCTGCATGAAGGCGTTTTTGGTCGAGAGCCTCCCTCGTGAGACAAGATCAAGCGGCGCGGCGCTGGGGCAATGTTCCAACTGGCTTGCCAACTTTGTCGTGGCACTCACTACGCCGCCATTTCTCGCTGCCTCATCCTACGGTCCCTACTTCTTCTTTGGAGGCTGCACACTGCTCAGCGTGATCTTCTGCGCTATCTGGATGACTGAAACAAAGAATCAAAGTCTTGAGGCCATCGAAGCTGCTTATCTACAGCGAAGGCTAGAGAAAACTGGGGGAAAGTCGCAGTGGAGTGTGAATGTAAATGAACAGACGACGGACACATCGGAGAATTCCAGTGTCATCAGTCCTCGCCGAGAGCGGGAGAGCTGGCTGGGGGCCGCGGCGGCAGCGGGACACGTCCATCCAGCTAGGGCGCTGGCAAGTTAGGTTGTGAGTAAATAAGAGGATTTTACGGTACCTCCGATGATAATCTGACGGATAGACAAAAAGATTGGGGCACATGGATGAATGTTCAAATAATAGATAGACGAGTGCAAAATTGCATTTCACTTTCCCAGCTTCCATGTCCCAACATGAGCCTCGGCAGGTGACCCAGTCCTTTTCGACACTATGCAGACTGGATGATTGATTTTACTCGAAGACATTCGGGGTGAAGCTCGCAAAAATTTCACCTTTTCGATATCCCGTCTGCTTGTGAGGTTAATTACCCCATGTGGTTTCTCCTGGGATCTGGGAGACCCATCCCACTTTGCAGCGCCACCTCGTCACCTTCAATTCTTCTGCCAGAGCCGCCAGTGGATCTCCGGTTCTGATACATTATGATATCATTCTTATCATTGATCACTGCATGGGATTTATGAAAGGAGATACTTAAAGCCCGTGAGACGGTCGGAAAAATTGCCTTGGATTTGAATGGCAAGACCGGACGAACGGCAATCTCCCTACAGCATCACCACGATGGTTGAAAGGAACACATTGACCAAAACCCCAAGATTTATCCGGTCTCAATCATGCTTCAATGACGATACTTGTGTCGTTTATATACGGGTGCTGCGTGCAGCTCCTCAACCAGCCACTGCGATATCCCTTCGCATTGTCACAGAATCACCCTTGCACGTCTTGAGAAAGTCTGTTTGAGCTTCCCTTTAATAAGGCCTTCGAATTTCTTCAATATTACCGTTCTTTGAGGTACTCGATTTGAATCGTTGATTAATAAGCTTCATCATGACACACGACGTTGAAGTGCTAGTCATTGGTGCTGGCATGTCCGGCATTGGCTTAGCAATCCAGCTCATTCGCCAACATAAGACAAGAAGCTTTGAGTTGATCGAGAAGTCAGAGAGCGTTGCTGGGACAGGGTGGGTGAATTCATACCCAGGATGTGGATGCGATGTTAGTCAACCCTCGATCTTTCATGCCGCTCATACTCATGGACCAAAACAGGTGCCATCTCACTTTTACTCTTACTCTTTCGAGTTGAACCCGAACTGGTCCCAAACGTATGTCTTACAGCCTGAGATTTATCAATATTTCACAGATGTGGCAGACAAGTATGACATCCCGAAACACGTCCGCTTTCGACAAGTTGTGGAATCTGCCGAATGGGACACCCCCTCGGGCACGTGGATCGTCACCATAAGAGACTTGGAATCAACCCAGATCAGACAACGTCGCTGTAAGATTCTAGTCTCTGCTGTCGGAGCGTTGTCAATCCCGAAGAAGTGTGACATTCCCGGGGCATCTACCTTTCAGGGACGGATGTTCCACACCGCTGAATGGGACCATTCTCTTGAATGGAAAGGCAGAGAAGTTGTGGTGATTGGTAGGTATGGTGTATCTGCTGTCTAAAAGCGCGTGCTAATGGTTCTTAGGAAACGGCTGCAGTGCCACGCAAGTCGTTCCTGCGATTAGCGAGGGCGATGAAGCTGCCAAGAAAGTCACTCAGTTCAGTCGCCAATCCCACTGGCTCGCAGAGAGACAGAACCCAAAGTACTCTGACTTGTTTAAGTGGACTATGAAATGGGTGCCTTTTGCCATGCGCGCATATCGTGCGATGCTGTACTGGGAAAAGGAGAAGGGCTTCCAGGGCTTTGACACCGCCTCCGGCGCAGAGATCAGAAGAAGCTGGTCTGAGGAAGCCGCTGCTTACATTCGAGCCAACTCACCGGCAAAACATCGAGACTTCCTGGTCCCGAAGACGGAGATTGGATGCAAACGCAGGGTCAATGACACGGGGTATCTTGCCAGCTTGCACCGCGCGAATGTCGAACTGATCTACGATGACCCAATCACTGAGATCACCAAAGATGGTGTTAGCACTACTTCTGGCCGCCATGTATCTGCCGATGCTATTGTTCTGGCAACCGGATTTGAGACGCAGAAGGTCTTGTCGCCGATGGAGATCTATGGTAAGGACGGCGTGAGCATCAACAAACACGTAAGTCTACCAATATTTACTTCTGCTGCCATGAGCTGAACCATTGCTAGTGGGAGATAGTCAGCGACGGCTCGCCCTCGTCTGACTTCGGTACCTGCCTCTCCGGATTTCCCAATTTCTTCATCATGATGGGACCCAACACCCTCAGCGGCCACCTCTCAGTCATTTTCAACACTGAGTGTCAGATCAACTTCACCATACGCGCGATAACACCGATCCTGAAAGCCTTGCACAGCCGTAGGTCTTTGCTCCCTGCAATCGGCAAGCTCACGGATGTCATGGAGGTTACACCCGAGGCCGAGATGCGGGACATCAACGAGACTCAGTATAAGGCAAAGGGGCTTGTGTGGGGAACTGGGTGCACCTCGTGGTTCATTGACCCGAAGACGAACAGGAACACCATAATGTTCCCGGATTAAGTTTTGGCTTCGAAGCGTCTTCGTTTCGTGGAACGACCTGAGATATACCACATCCGCAGCTGCTATGAAGGAAGAACAAGGCGGTAGAGGAGGCTTGGGTTTACTTGCGACCGTTCTGGCCGCCGGATTGGTCGCAGTCGGCGCCTATTTGTTCAACTGATGTCATGCCTCTTCGAATAGAGTATAAATGCACACTATGGCTGTCTATCAATAACATTGTGATCACCAGTGGTGTCTGAATCTCGTCGTGGACTTGTTCCTGTATTTTGCAACTTCCGACCTTGGCCTAGATCAGCTGAAGGGCTTTCTCTAATGCACCCCTCTCACGTTCCTGGTGGCGTGCAGGTGGCAGCCCACTCCTGTCAGGGGAGATACATTCAAGAGAAAGGCTAGAAGATGTGCAGATCTACCTACCGAATACGGTCGACTACCAGCCGGTCGGAAAGCAATGGCATTTTCAGGTGACTTTCTCTTACTTCATCGGAAGTCGACACCTTCCCAACAAGACGTAGCCGGATGCATGTTGTAAACGTACCATTTGCTCAGGTACAGACCTGCCATGGTTCAATCTCGTACCCCGGGTTTGTCTGGCTTGATATGCCGTCAGTGGGTCAAATGATGAGGCGATCGGGTGCCTGACCTAGACTTTGATGGCGCTCTTTCAAGGTTTACTGGGGCGTAAGGCGTGCCCAGCGGGCGTGTTTGGCGGGCACTAGCCAAGGTCCGCAGTGGGGAGAGCTGGCAGCAGCACAATGGTCAATGTAGGATGCTTTGCAGGCAGCAAGTCTTTGAACTGTGTTCTGCCACTATGTTCTGTATGTTCTTGGTACTTGGCTAATTTCATTCACCTGCGGAAGAGCACGTTTCGGTCGTAGATCACGGCTTGGAGTACGTGATCGGGCGGCCCGGTTTAGTGCACGAATACAGGGATGAACTGTACACACAGGGGGCATCATCGCTGGCCATATGTTCATGAGCGATGGACATTTCAACTTGAAGTCAACAATTCAGCGTCCAGTTCAGTCCAAGATAACTTCAGTGACTTGTCTACATCCATTCTGGAGGTGAAAGCACAGGGGCATCATCTTCAATCTGAACAGACAAGTGATGTCAACTGACACATCCTGAATGCCTTTAAGGTTGTGGGTGGAGATGAGCATTTAAGCTGCCAGATATGGTTAGCAACTAAAGACAGGCTTAACACAGGCCACCAGCTTATCTCAGTTGCGCGTGGCACTAGCCCACTGCTTCCCGTCGCTTCTCACATCCCCATGCTCTCTTCATTCGGATCCTCTGTCCTCTGTTGACAATCGTACAAGCGAACCAGACGCTGTGTTCTCCTAAGGTATCTTCCTTGGTGTCAAGCTTGCCGCGAGAGGCCCGGATAGCCGATCGGAGGCAAGTCTGGTGCATTGCGGCATTTTTCTTGTTATCTTAGCTACGGTCTACAAACCGAAAGTCACTGACGGCCACACCGGCTTCCTCCTCATTAGATCCTGGAGTCTCGACATCATAACGAGCTCCGATAACGACCTTTAATGTTCATCCTGTACAACCCAGTCAGTAACATCTTCTCTGCCCACCGCCGTGTGCCCAAGCACCGCCGGATGTAACACTCGAGCAAACTTGCACCACCGACTCGCGCTCTTGTGCCTGGGACGCGCAGAAGGGTAGAGAACGGATGGGCATCCCACCCCCAGACTGTTGATACCACCTTGCGGGACGCATCCAGCACCAACACCGGACCCCCCACACAGGCTCAAGATGGTAGGTCGGAAGGCCGCACGCAATCCGGACTCGAACTATTGGCCCCCGCCCGGGCTGCGCCGTTCCATCCGCCTCGTCCCAACAAGGAAGCTCGTGATACCCTTGGCAGCTCATCATCGATGACCCAACCTTCATCGGCATGCTTCCTCCGCGACGGCAGCTATATCCACGAGAAGAGGGGTCTCAAGCGGAAATTGCTTTCTGCTTGCTCAAGATAACCGCACCTTATTAGGACGCCAAGCCTGCACCTCTGTCGCTTCCCACCTGGCCATTCTCTGTCTTGGCTTGCATCGCCGAGCGACGCTTTGCAACTCTGCACTCTCCCCGCCATGCGACGATGTACGAACGCACCAAGGGTAGCTAGCTGCTTGCCACCAATGGCTCTATCCAATGGACATGATGTTGGATCCCCAGCATCACGTCTTTGGCCGGGGAGATGAGCTAGGTAGCTTCCTCGGCCTCATCTCGACCCTAGCTTCTTGCATGGCGAGTCGCTCACATGGGGCCATTGTCGTCTTTTGCCCAGAGGGGCTCCATACGCGCAGTCTGCTCAGCTCTCCGAGAGAGCATGAGGGTGGCTACTTAACTACCAAGGCTCCTCGCGATGCTTGGGGTTGAGCTCTATTCCGGTAGCTTTGCGCCCCGCGAATCTCCGTCGTCTGTCAGAAAGCCGGCAAGATGCGCATCTCGGCCACCGTCCCAGCTTTCGTCCTTACTCTCCACCTCGGTGGCGCTGCGGCACTTGTTCCTCGCCAGGAAGCCGGTGCCGACAGTGAGGTGATCGCCTATGTAGCCAAGAGCTTCATCATTGAATACGCTCCAGTGAGTGCCCGCTGCGAGGGCTGCCGCCCTAGGTTGTAGTCCCCAGCTGACACTCACCGTCTTCTAGGGATCCAGTGCGCGTCGTCGTCGCCAGAACGTCGCATCTACCGACGGCATCACGGTCGTCAAGGAGTTCGCCAGCGATGTGTTCTCCGGCGCCAGCATCGAGACTGAGACTTATACGCTCGACACTCTCGTTGAACTCCCCGACATCCTGAACGTCTGGCCAAATGAGCAGGTCAAGCTTGGGCCGGTAGAGCCCCAGGCTGTCGCCGTTGAAGAGGCACCGGCTTATACCACTCATAACGCCACTGGCGTGACCAAGCTTCACGCCCAGGGTATCTTCGGCAAAGGCGTCAAAGTTGGTGTCGTCGACACCGGTATTTACTATGACCACCCCGCGCTCGGCGGAGGCTTTGGTCCTGGTTTCAAGGTTGCTGCCGGTTATGACTTCGTCGGTGATGGTCTGTACCCACAAAGCGGACCCAAGGCTCCCGATGAAGATCCCAAGGATACTCGTGGCCACGGAACTCACGTCGCTGGTATCATCGCCGGCAAGAATGATCTGTAAGATATGCATCATCCTGTATGGTATGGGCCGGACTAATTGGCTATAGCTGGTCTGGTGTTGCTCCCGAAGCGACGCTTCATGCGTACAAGGTCTTCTCTAACGCCGCCTCTACCGATTCCGCCACTCTGATTGAATCTTTCCTCGCTGCCTACGACGACGGGGTTGATGTCATCACCGCCAGTATCGGCGGTACCAACGGATGGTCTAACAACGCCTGGGCCGAGGTTGCTTCCCGTCTCGTTGACGAGGGTGTCGTTGTCACCATCTCCGCTGGCAACAGCGGATCTGCTGGTCCTTTCTATGGCAGCTCTGGCTCCTCCGGCAAGAATGTTGTTGCCGTCGCCTCCATCGACACGGAGGTCTTCCCGGCGATCCCCTTCGAAGCCACTTTCGGTGACTCCGACACTCGCCGCATCGGCTACCTCCCAGCTGAGAGCTACTTCCCCAGCACCATCACCGACTGGCCCATCGTTGCTCTCAACACAAACACCGAGGACCCCGCTGATGGCTGCGAGCCCTACCCTGAGGGCAGCCCTGACTTGACGGGCAAGATCCCCTTGGTCCGCAGAGGAACATGCACGTTCCAGACCAAGCAAGAGAACCTGGCCGCTCTTGGTGCCAAGTACATACTGATCTACAACAATGCTTCCCCCATGACTACACCTGGTACTAGCAACACTAACTCTGAAATTGCCTTGATCAGCGCCGATTCTGGCGTCTCTATTATCGAGGCTATCAAGGCCGGAACCAACGTCACTGCTGACTTTTCCAACAACCCCGAAGCCCCTGTTGCCCTGGATTACCCTGCCGGCAACCGTCCCAACACTTTCACCAGCTGGGGTCTTCTCTGGGACAACCAGCTGAAGCCTGACGTCGCCGCTCCTGGAGGCAACATCTTCTCGACCTATCTCGACGGCAGCTACGCTATTCTTAGCGGTACGTCGATGGCTTGCCCCTACGTTGCTGGAGTCGCCGCCCTCTACATCAGCCAACACGGTGGCCGTAGCGTTCAGGGCAAGGGTTTTGCTCGGGCTCTCTCCCGCCGTATCATCTCCAGTGGCTATGCTCTACCTTGGTCTGACGGTACCGCTACCGACTACGGCTACACTGCTCCCCCAGCCCAGGTCGGCAACGGCATGATCGACGCCTGGAAGGTCCTCAACTACGACACCCAGCTTGAGTTCGAGAAGATCCAGCTCAATGACACCCGCTACTTCAGCCGTTACCATGATGTTACCGTCACCAACAACGGCGACTCGGACATTACCTACAAGTTCTCTGTCCAGCCCAACGCTGGTGTGGACGCCCTCGCCTGGATTCCCGCTTCTGGCGGTCTTCCCGGCACCAAGCGCGTCAAGACTTTTGCCCAGCTGTCTCCCAAGACATATACTCCTGACATCAGCCTGCCCCGCGACTTCACCCTGAAGGCCGGCGAGACCAAGACCGTCTCTGTCAACTTCAACAACCCAGACAACCTCGGCTGGAACACCACTGGCCTGCCTCTGTACGGAGGCAAGGTCCTCATTCAGGGCAGCAACGGTGAGCAGGTGTCTGTTCCCTACGCCGGCGTTGGAGCTGATCTCCGCAACACCCTCGGTGGTGTACACGAGGCAGGATGGCCCATCTCCGTCTCCACAACTGAAGAGATCGACATCAGCGAGAAGGCCTCCTACACCTTCGACCTCAGCACCGGCGCCCAGGACTTTCCCAAGATCTTCCAGAAGCTCCTCTGGGGATCTCGCCAGGTTCGTTGGGACATCTACGAGGCAGGCTGGACTGAGCGCCAGTGGACTTACCCTCCCGTCGTCGGACAGAACGGCTACATCGGATCCGCAGCTTCCTGGGTTGGCTCTGGCGAGGTTGAGGTCTTCGACCCGGAGCAGTACGACCCCGACGAGACTTTCACCTACCCCATCACTGACATCTACCGCAACACGGCCGCCAGCTACCACGAGCACTGGTGGTTTGGCAAGCTGGGCAACGGTACCCAGATTGCTCCTGGCAACTACACCATCCGCTTTGCGGCGCTCCGGCCATTCGGCAACCCTACGCATGCGGACAACTGGGATGTCTTCAAGACCCCGCAGATCCAGGTTCTGGGACAGTACTAGATTAGCGCGCGGTGGAATGTAGTAAGACGTAATCACGGATACATAATATGATCTGGTAATAGCATAATGTAAACAGTCCATCCAATTATTCCATGTGCGGCCATACCCGTAGGCAAGCTATCAGAATTTTCGGTGTCATTATCCTCGTCCGTGGAATCCCAGCCAGTCAATCCGTGGATAATTTTGTGTCACTTCTATGTAGCTCCGACGAACGTATCACTCCGCATTGGATCTGGGAACGATACGATGCGCAAGTCGACCTCCAAAATCGCGCATCTTCTGAAGGCGGATTGTGATGCATGACGCTACTTCAGCGATCTACGCAATGGAGCAATGATTCGCCTGCTTAGAGCTCAAACATACGTCGCTTCAGCAACGAGGTATCCACTTCGCGAACATGCGTGCATATATCGCACATATTGTTGCCTGTAGGTAGTAAGACTGGAACGGCCATAACCTGATCTCGGAGCGGGGAGAGGGGTCTCACGGCCCGCGCCGCAGCCATGCGGGATGTTACTCGGGAAGCGAGGGGCCGGGGGTCGAATATGGGCTGAAGCATACGTCAGTCAGATCAAGCTGGCCTTACATGAATTCGATTCTATGCATGTGAAAACGCGAGAGGGGAACTTTCATTCGATCTTGGAAAATGGACAGACCATGCAATCAATGGTGTTGGAGCAACCCTTCCGCACATTATGAGTGTTTATAAGACACCCATGGGTCCTCGCAAATGATCATCGAACAAGCCCCAAGACGTCTGTGCCATTCAGCTACATTGGCACCCGGAACCTTTCAATAGCCTGTGGCTTCTATGCTTTTCTAGCTGAATAGGACCCATTCAGTGTAAAAGATGACGATCGAAGAGCGACCTGACCAGTTCACCAACACCCGCAAAGCCGACTTCAACTCGATCTATAACCAATCAGATCCAAGAGCATACTTCAAGGCTCTCACTCCACTTCAGTATCAAATTCCACAACAAGCACTTCCGTTCGTGGAGCGAATCCTCGATGTCTCTTCGCCTTCGAAAAGTGATGAAAATGTCAAGCCTCGTAAAGTTCTCGACGTGTGCTGCTCGTACGGAATAAACGCCGCCCTCCTCCGCTACGACCTCACACTCGATGCGCTATCAGACCATCTCGCATCTTCTCCCAAACAATCCGGCCGGGAACAGATTATCTCCGACAAGCGTTTCTTCGCATCCAAGCTCATCCACCCGGAGATCGAAGTCCTAGGTCTCGACATTGCTCCTGAAGCAATTGCCTACGCGGTGAAGACGGGCCTGCTGAAAGATGGATGGGCAGAGAATCTCGAGACATCTGACCCATCACTCTCACTGCACGAGGGATTAAAAGACGTTCAGGTGGTAGTTTGCACCGGGGGAGTGGGCTATGTTGGCGCGGACACCTTCTCACGCATTGCTGACGCGGTTAAAGATTCTTCGAAGCTGTGGATGGTGACATTTGTGCTCAGAGTCTTCTCGTTTGATGGGATTGCGGACGTCTTGGAGGAGAAACATGGTCTCGTGACAGAAAAGGTTCCCGGAAAGTTTTTCCGTCAGAGAAGGTTCACGTCAAGGGAGGAGCAGAGTGCTGCCGTCGCTGACGTGAGAGCAAGAGGTTTGGATACAATGGGACTAGAAGAGGATGGATGGTTTTACGCGGAATGCTACGTGACGAGGCCGCGGGCCTGCGATTCCGACTTGGTGATATCCAGGGCAAGTTTTGGCACATTTGAGTGTGCTTTTTGCACCATGGGATAGATGGGATGAATGTTGCATGTCAACACAAAAGACACTCTCAAGCATGAAAGTTGACTTGATATACACGAGTGCTATGTGCTTTTCTAAAATATGTACTCAACAGTTGGGTAATATGTACCGGATGAAGATGTCAAATTAATGAGGCCCAGCCTCTGTACCGCACGTCCTCAACTTACGCCACGATGGCGATGTCGATGCAGCTTTCGTAGGTCTGCTTGTTGGTCTCGGCGTACCAGAACCACTGGATAGCGCACTTGCCACCAACGTTGCAGGAGTCGGCCAGGGTATCGGGGATAGTGACGTTGAAATCGGCTACACCCTCAATTAGTACATGACGTTACTCCCCGTGAACATTGTTTCGACTTACTATCAGCAAGGGGGTCAGGGTTCTCGGTCGGCCAGTCGTCCCAGGTGATGAGAGGCTCACCGATCGCGGTGTTTGTCGCGAGGTCAATGACGGAGATGTTCTGAAGTGGGTTAGTATGCCGTCAAACATCAACTAGGGTGCGGATACGTACGGCGTGGCCTGGTCTGTGGCCGGCGACAAGGTCGATGTGGAAGGGAATGACCTGTCCAGCAGTGACGTTCATAAGGAGGTCCACGTTATCCTCCCATTGGTATCCACGGCACATGAAGGCATTGCACTTGTAGTCGGCGTCGGCAACTGCGATGGCGTTCTCGATGGGTCCGGCAAGATCGCTGTCGAGCTTGTTGGTGACTGCGGTACCGCAGAGCTCTTCCTGCTTCGTTCCGGTCTGTCGATCAAAGGTCAGTTCGGAGCCGGTATGATATGGCGATCGGATCCGGGGCTTACCGTGCGAGGCTCCGGGGTCTGGACGACGCCGTGGCCCCAGACGCCGGTGACCAGAGCCGCAATGACAGCTTGAGTGAACAACATGTTGCAAGTCTTTTGGGTTTCGGAAAACGTGCCGATGAGTGACGATTGCGTAAAAGCAGAGTGCCGGTTTCCCGTCCCTGGGCAGAAAAAGAGGCGGTTTTAAAGAATCAGATACAAAAATCTCCTAGAGCCCGATTGGGACGTGTTTCGCGGGTAGAGATTAAAGGCGGCAGATGGATCGACAGGAACTGTTCCTCCGCCGTTGTTTAATTCATCGCATACGCGTGGCACCCTCTATTCCCGGTGATTTCTCCACAAATGGCAGGGCAAGTGCCGCCAATTAAGCCCCTGATACAATTAACTTGCGGCACCGCGGCTTGCGCTGTAAACAACCAAGAAACCCACCAAAGCCCCTGGCGGAACCGCAAAATGAAAAGAAAACATGCAGCAATTGGTGGAGTTTTCGAAGAGTTGGCACCGATTGACTGGATCTCGAATGCAACAAAGGGAGGACCAAATCATATGGAAAAGGGGGTTGAAACTGGGATCATATTTCTTGACGCCAAGAAACCAGATTCGGACGAACTGGCCAGGTGAATGTTTGGAGCTCCATACATGTGAGCGTAACATATGACCGCTTCACTTGGACGACATCCGAGACAGTTGAACCGGCTTCAAAGATCTATGGATGCGATGATGGTTTGTGTAAGAGTCTTGCGTTACACAGTCTCGATAGGCCTCAGGGCAATCTTAAACGTAATATCAAAAGAGAAGGCCTGGACTTACATAGTATAATTCCATGTACGAGACAGGCGAGCTGCGCTGCTGCTCAGCCTGCGCACGCGGTGTGAGGTCACTAACTATTTTCACTGAAGGCCTCACCCACGCTGCGGGTACGCTATCCGGGGCCTGAACGGAAGTATGCCGATTTCGTGGCCGCACCCTCGAGTCGCATTTATCACACAGCCTAGGGCCACCTACAGTGGATAAACCCTTAAAAGGCCGCGGTGTGGTCAATCCAAAAAAAAAAAAAAAAAAAATCGTCTTGTTCTTTCGTTGGGTCGACGGAGTGTAGAGATCTCGGTACACTGCGGAACAATAGATCAGCCAGGGCGCGATGGAAAGATTAGCGCTTGAGTACCTAAATGTACCTACCTGCTAGTACATCATGATGAATAATCCCATCGCCAGACACGCCAGCAAAAGACGGAAGTTCAGATAAGATTGTTTCCTTTCCCCGCATTTGAATACTAACTCGTCAGCGCAAGGCATCAATCCAGCAAAGCATCAATTGCGACGACTCTATCCCTGGAAGACCTGGGCAACAAATATGCCTGTCCCTATCCCACCTGAATCTCGCTTCATCCCGAACAACGTCCGGGAAGGAGAGTATCTCACGTTCTCGGGTGCTTCGGAAGCCCTCATTCATGAAGCGCTAACGCATGTCCTCGTCGACACGCCGCCACTAGCTGAATACTCAAATGACCAATGTCGTGGTCTCTTCCGGGGCCCTACATCACTCACCTTTTTGCTACTGAAGCTCAGCGCGCAGTATCCGTCCATGCAAGTACAAGATCAGTTGCTCAGCCACTGGGCAAGCCTCTATGCATTGGCCAAGCGCCCCGGAGAGAACTCTGCCCCTTGCGGTCTAGCTTGTGAAAGCGTTGCACTCTTAGCTGTTCAGACAATGATGGATGAGGCCAATGCTCCTGCATTTTGCAGTGAGCTAGACCGACTAGTTGCTGAAGATCATCCCTTCGAGCTACTGTTTGGCTATGCTGGACTGCTATACATGATCCGCGCGGTTGAATCATGGGTAACTAAGTTCCGCACACGCTGAAGACCTTCAACTGACCTGGAGACAGAGACCCGAAGTCGCATCCTCTCTGACTCTCGTCAAAGCCCGGATGGTGGAGAAAACTCTCGGGGCCGGGCCCGGGTGGGTCTTTCGGGGCAAGCGCTACATCGGCGCCGTGCACGGAGACATCGGCATTTTGACCCAGCTCCTCTTGACAGACCCGAAACTTGCTAGCAACTCGATGATCAAAAGTTCTCTGAGACGGCTGCTAAGTCTTCAGCGAGAGGATGGCAACTGGACGACCAAGGATGACGATGACATTCGATACGAAGGTCTTGTTCAATTTTGTCACGGGGCTCCAGGGTTTGTGGACTCTTTAGTGCACATCCGCCGCCTTTTCCCGGATATGCACGACATCATGGATGAAGCCATTGAACGCGGACAACAGGCAGTATGGAATATGGGCTTGTTACGCAAGGACCCCTGCATTTGCCATGGGATTTTGGGCAACGCAATGTGAGTATCCATCTTCTCATTCTGCCTTTACATCAAGATTGTGTTGACCAAACCAGGGTACTTCCTCCCGGGCCACGGAGAAGCCACTTTCTAGCGTGGGCCTTGCCGTCGACTATTGAAGAGCAGCGGCAAGAGGACGAAACCCTATTCGTCCCAGAGAGTCCCCAGAAGATGTCGGCATGGTTCAACTATTGGCCTGGCGTGGCATGGACGTGGTCTCAGTACGCAAAAGAGATACCCGGGGTAATTCTATATTCCGAAGTCTAGTGGCAGGCTTTCGTGTGTAGTTTGAATATCATGGCATGATTGTCTTTGTTCGACGCCACGATGCTGAACATATTGCTGAGTTATTTCGAGGCACCCTTCCTCGACTCAGACGGTCGAAGTGTCCACGACAGCCGCGTCATGGTTCTTCTCTTGCGATGGAAGATTGACGATGAGAAGGTACAGAACGTCCTGCAAAATGTTTTAGTGGTGTGTTCTTGGATTCCGCAACCGTTGTGCTGTAGCACTTACCTTTTGGAATAGACTCTTGATCATGTCATCGATAGTTCCAGCTGGCCCAGCCATCTTCTCTTCTTCAGCGGCTTTCTTAAGCCGTTTCTCTTCCGCTTTCTTTTCCTTTTCTAAAGCCTTCTCATTCTCTACTCTCATGCGCTTTTCTTCGTCTCTGACCTTCTTCTCTCCCTTTTTCTTTTTCCTTGCCTGTTCTTCTCGCATCTTCTTTTCGACCTCAGCTGCTTTTTCCACTTCTTTCCGCCTCCTCTTTTCTTCTTTCTGCATGTCCTTCAGTGTGAGCGGCCCAATGAAGATACTTCCGTTGTTCTCCGTTGATTCTTTTGACTCGTCAACATGCTGCTCCTGTTTCACCTGTGGTTGAAAATGTGTCCCCGACTCCGTCGTGCCCTTCGACGGTCCGGTCTCTGCTTCTGCAATCTTAATCTTCTTTTCATCTTCGATCTTGTTATTGTTTTTTGCTGCATCCAAATCGACATTTCCCTCAGAAACAGTCTGTTTGCGCTTGTACTGCCACCGCCCTCCAGTGACCAGGGCGACAACGTCTCCGCTGGCGGCTGGGTGAGTCGGATCAGCGTATCGTGATTTGAATTCAGCTTTAGGTAGCGCCTTGGCTGCCGAGAGTTCTGGATTTTCGTTTACCCATTCGACTTGAGCTCTCTTATCCATGTAATCGTCAAGCCAAATCTCCGCCCGATCAAAGCCATTCTTCTTCTTTTGTCCATCTCCGCCTTCTACCAGTACCAGCTCGTTAGGTGCCGGGAACACAAGGGGTGCTGGGTCGGACCAATCGAGGATGTGGTCATGAGATTTCAACCGCTCTCCTAGTAGTTTCTTAATGCGGCCCAACTTCTCGTTCTCAGATGAGTTTGGCTCCGAAGATACTTTTTCGCCGTTTGATAATTCAACGGAAGGAGTTTTACCAGCTGTCTTACATCCGAAGTCGACAGGCACCTCCCCAGAAATGTCGTCAGGTCTCCAAGTTGCAACAAAACACATGAGACCCCGCGGCCTAAAGAAGTCCGCGTTCATCCGGTCTAGGAACTTGTTGGACTTGAAGCGACTTTGACCTTCCATGACGCCTTCAACTGCGATACCCAGCAAGATCCCAAAGGCTGTCAGAGCAGGATCCGGTGCAATGATGTCGGCAAGCCCAGCGAGGTTGATGGCATAAAGGTAGGGATTCGGTACCAAGGACTTGTTGAGGGTGTCGATGAAGTCCAAGAATGCGTCCTCGTCGATACCCGCGGCAGCAAGAACCGGAGCATAGGCTCTTACAAACCCCCGAACTCTTGTCTTAGGTCGTCTTTGAGGCAAGACGACGGGCATCGTGATTCCGCTTTTGATGTCAATGCCTTCATCAGATTTGATAGGATGTCTGTTGAGAAACGCAGTAGCTAGGTCGGTCGACTCTTTCACAGGCTCGCAGCCCCCATCTTTGTTGTTGCCAGTATTGAAGCCAAGTTGTGTCCCAGAACCGAATTCAACCTCGTCAAGATCCCAAATGGCTTCATGCACACGTTCGCAGTGGGACTCTTGTCCTAATTCTGGGGACCTCGGCTGTTCTTGTGAGGCCTCTGGGCGTTTGCGATCTCGTCGATAATGTGCGGCTTCCGAAAAGAAGCCAATACCCGAGGCTGAAGCTCTCGCAATGTCATCGACTATGTCGTCTCGTTTGGGGATGGTGCCGCTCGTTCTGACAAACGCCTTGTCGCGCTCGCGAACAAGTTGTTCAACAACACCGGAGGTCGCCTTGGACCAAAGCTCTTTTCCATCCTTCAAAAGCCCGGAGCTCATCGTGCTTAGTGCAATAGCATACACGTAGAGAGTTTTCAATGCAGGTTGGAACGTTGAGTGCCAAGAGATCGTCCCTAACGGAAGGGGGGAGGGTCAGAATGATGGTTGTGTCTGAATTACCTTTAGAAGAGCCGGTAAAACTCAGTAAGTGATGCAGAGGCTCACTATACCGATGGGCGGTAGAGCATGTATATATAGATGGGTCGTAATTTCAATCACGCAAATCGTGGCACATGCCTACTCTCGCACTCGCATCTGCTGCGCAAGCCTTTTGTGGCAAGGGTTCAGCTGTGCTTGGCATGTCAGCAGCCAAGCCGACCATGCAGTTCCGCGGAGAGCGAGATCTTGGCATGTATCTTGGTAACTAAGCTCTGCACCCAGAAGATTTGACACAGAAAACATTTCCGCACCTCAATCTTACTTACGGGAGACAAACAGAAAGGGCTGCTGACGACCGAAAGGGAAGCCTGGTAACACGATGTGGGCCCATAATTCAGCACACAGTAAGGTAGGTACGGAAACACGCAATTAATTCAAGGACCTGTTCGTAAGAATTCAAATCCAACACGTCGATACATCAATGTCGAGCATGGGAGATTTATATCAGATATAAAAAGCAATTTACCATGAAATTTCCGGCCAGGTATCTCCATCATCAAGGTGTAGAAATGAACTTCATCCCCTGTACAACGGGCATCCAGTGCCAACCCAGGATCGAGTACGCCAATGTCGGCTGACCAGAGTATCTCCACTCCCAGTAGCGATCTACAGCAGGGATCATCCGGCGTTGTGGCAGAGTGGTCTAATGCGCAAGACTAGAAATCTTGTTCCTTCGGGAGCGTCTGTTCGAATCAGGCCAACGTCGAATTCTTTTTTGCAAATTTAACTACACAACTGGTGGTGGTTGTGGACATAATGACACTCTGTCCTCTACCCACCATCAAAACAGCACCCATGTCAAGGTGCCAGAGTGGTTAATGGGCTGCCCTGCTATAAAGGTCTGACTTCGGTTAGCATTCTAGCTGTCTAGGCAGTGGCTTCGGTCGCGCAGGTTCGAATCCTGTCCTTGACGTTTCATTTTTTGCATTCCCTTCTTGTTTAAGTCACCGAATTCCAGTCGGCTCTTCAATTGGAACATATCCTAGCGGGACTAATTGTACCGTTTTCAACGCACAAACTGGTCAGCGAACGCCGCCCTAAGCCCGACCTCCTCATAATGCTTTTTGGCCTTGTCGAGCTTGCTGAAAACATCCTCCATACCGATAGGCACTCCATCTGGGTCAACGTAAATGTGCGCCCCCGTTACATGAAAGATTGTGACTATTTCCTTCACATCGTCCGGTACTTCGAGCGTGTGAATATCTCCCAGAGGCTCAAAAGCGTAGCCTCCCTCAGTGGCCCACCAAGGATGCTCAAGGTAGTGCCATCTGCCTTTCAAGACAGTTGCATGAACAGCGCCGGCGTGGCGATTTCGAGAGAGGATGCCAGAGCGGCGGACGCGAATAATGTTGACAAAGTAGCCTCCAGAGACGGAAAGCAGGAGCGGACGGAACCAGATCCCCGGGGCCTACGGAACCCAAAAACGTTCGTCACATTCGATGTCAAAAATGCCGGTAATGACCAGACCGTCAGGAACCGCAGGAAGGCGAGGGCCGCGGTATGGCACAGCGGCTTGATCGGGGCGATCTTCTGCCTTAGGTTCTGTAGCGGTTTGTGTCGTGGTTTCCATGACCGTCGTTCTGGACAACAAAGGTTTAATGACGATATTGAAGAGGTGAGCTTAATAGACTGAGACGAGATGGTCCTGACGTGATATTTGAAGCACTTGAGTAAATGCTGATACTTGACTCTGTGGGGTGCATCCAATAATGCGGAGAGATTGGAGATATGTCGGGGTTTGATATGGATGGATGAAGATCAACTGGACCCTTGCTAGGACGGGACACGCAAGCCAAACCGGAGTTGAACGTAGTGAAATCCTCCTGCAGCCATGATCCAAGATGTCTCGATTGCCAGCCATGCAGGATAGCTCATGGGAAGTTCCTTCCAACATTGCGGTTCTTGCCATAATTTGCAATGCCCGATACCAAGGACGGAGAAGTATGAAGGGCGTACCTTATCCTTGGTCAAGAGCCGACACTATTAAGACCTACCATATTCGTCTGAGTCAGTCTTGGTCTTACTTGACTTGTTCACTCCGCGGAGGTATTCTCACATCAAAGCCTGTCATCCCACTGACAGCCCTTCCTTCTCAACTATCGTATTTGTGGCATACCCAATGAGTTTCGAGTCCAAACCCATCCGCGTTGACATTCACTGATATTTTCTCCTTCACTGTCATATAGTATTCCAACTCATTCTCTGTTCCCTCGCAAACAATGGAAACGACATTAGAGGAGGGTGTCGTCAAGAGACCCCTCGGAAGCGACAGCTCACAGCCTGAGAAACACGAAGAGACACTTGGAAGCGTCAAGAGCCTCCAAGATGGCGCCCAAGGGCCAGAAAGAAACGAGGAAACCCATCGCGGTTTCAAGCCTCGCCACTCGCAAATGATCGCCATCGGCGGCGCTATCGGCACCTCACTTTTCCTACGCACAGGTCAGGTCTTACGCGTTGGTAGTCCAGGATTTCTCCTGGTTTCATACGGCATTCTCTCCATCTTGGTTTACGGTATTGTGACCGGAATCGCAGAGGTCGCAACCTATCTGCCTGTGCCTGGAGGAACCATTAGTTACTATGGGAACAAGTACGTCTCCCGTAGCCTCGGCTTTCCGATGGGGTATCTCTACTGGTACTCGCTCGGAATCTTGGTACCCTATGAGCTTGTTGCCTCGACGCTCTTAATCGACTTCTGGAATTCTCCTGTCAACCCAGCTATCTGGATTACCGTCATCCTCATCATCATTATGACCCTCAACTTTCTTCCGGTGCGCTTCTTCGGGGAAGCTGAGTTTTGGAGTGCCGGGATGAAGATCCTCCTGATCCTTGGTCTCGTTTTCCTATCGATCGTCCTGTTCTTTGGTGGAGGCCCAAATCATGATAGACTGGGGTTCAGGTACTGGAAAACCCCTGGTCCAGTAAACACCTACCTGGAGGGAGGCGACATTGGTCGTTTTGTTGCCTTGCTCCAGTCCTTCGTTCTGACTTCGTTTGCCTTCATCCTAGCCCCGGAGCAACTCATCGTCACAGCTGGTGAGATGCAGTTACCAAGACAGAACTTGCCTCGAGCTGCAAGACGCTATTTCTGGCGGCTGATTATCCTTTTCATGCCGACTGTCATAGGCATTAGAGTTGTATGTCCCTCTAACGACCCAAGGCTGAGCGCTTCCGGGACCGCAAGTTCTCCTTTCGTCATTGCCATTCGCAACGCTGGTACTCCTGTATTGGATAGCATTGTCAATGCGTTGATCCTTCTTTCGGCGTGTACGGCGGGCAACGCGTTCTTGTACTCTGCATCCAGGAACCTCTACTCTCTGGGAATTGCCGGAAATGCCCCGGCTATATTCAAGAGATGCAACAACTACGGTCTGCCCTATTTCGCCGTAGCAGCCAGCGCGAGTTTCAGCCCCCTCGCATACCTCAGTCTCTCGAGCACTAGCCTCATTGTCTTCAACTGGCTCATTAACATCACCAACTCCGCTGGCTTCATTAGCTGGATTTGCTGTGGGGCGATATACTTCAGGTATCAGAAGGCAATTGAGTTTCACGGAGTTGAATCTCCCTAGCGATCGCGCTCGCAGCCGTGGGGAATGTGGGCGGGGACAGTTGGTACGGTATTCCTGATGCTTATCAACGGTTTTCAGGTGTTCCTCCCGGGGCAGTGGTCTGTGGGAGATTTTGTGACCGCCTATATTGGTATTCCAGTGTTTCTGGCGATATATCTGGGCCATCGGTTCTATTATAGTCAAGATGCATGGCTCAAGGAGCCTGGTGAAATCGACATGACTGAGGGCTTGCAGGAGATCTTGGCTGCAGAGCGGCCAACTCCAGCCCGAGGAAAGGTTTCTGGAGTTCTTCACGCCTTGATCGAATAGGCAGCTCTCTTAAGCCGTTAAATACACAGAGAAAACAAAACCAATATCTATGCTTCACTGTGTTCCTCAGTCTAGTATCACGACGTCGGGAGCTTTGGAAAGTGTTTTTCTGGGCCTTGAATAGGCCATCTTGTATTTCTTATGGTCATGAAACTACAATCATCCCAGTCAGATAACACCAGTCCCGGTAGCTCTCAATTCGGCTTGAGGATGAGCCTTCGGTACGTAACTAAAGGCATATCGCCGTTGTCAGTAACGGACAGGATAAGGTGCATCGTCTGCCGCAAAATCTTGTCAGCTTGGTCTTCAAATGTTAATTGCAATTGATTTCTTACCTGGTTCCGTTGAGGCTCAACGGCGACAATGCTACCTTCGGAGTTCAGGCCAGTGATGTTGAGATTGTTGCTAACGAGCGGGATACTGAACCCTTCAAGACCCCTTGCACCGGCCTCGCGGTAGTGGAACCACTCGTAGTGCAGCTCATCATTGTCTGGGTCCCAGCTTTCGGAAGCGTCGAAGACGATTTGGTCGCCAAACTTGTAAGGCACTTCTGTTGCCGCTGGTCCGCAAGATCCGTTCACGACGACAACAGGCTGATGATTGTTCTCGTCAAAGTTGCCATTGATTGTCCACTGCATGCGCGCAGCAAAGTCGTATTGATACGCTTCTCTCCATCTCCAAATTGTCGCGAACCTGCTGGAATATGCCTTGCCATCCGCGCCTTCCACGTAGTCTGCGGTGTCCGAGTACACTGAGCGGTGAGCGGCAGTGGGTGCATCAACTTGTACGTAACGGCCACCCCAGCTTCCCCACTCCGGGTGGTCAATATCACCCAATCCGTTCTGGACCAGAGTGAGGAAGGCAGGGGTGTCTCCCTCCATGATAAATGACCAGTTGAGATAATGCGCCCCAAGAGGACCAATCCGGATACGCTGTTGTAGCCATTCGTTGGAGACGATGGCCGAATCAGGCCCACCAACGTCGAAGTGCCGGTATTCCTCTCCAGAGATGCCGATCCAAGTTGGCTGTGTGTATTCACTCCATCCGTGAAGCGAAACAATATAGAACAAGGCGGGGTATTGAGCTCGAATCCATGATCCGGCATCGTCTTGAACCGAGACGGAGTAGACCCTTAGTTTGCTGACGAAAGATTCTACCGCAGCTTCGTCGCGAGTGTTTGAGACATGCTGAAGAGTCTCGGCCAAAACGGCGGCACCGCCCCAGACAGAGACCCAAAGAGCGGCATCTGAGCCATCGGTCGCCTTCACGAGATTGGCAGCAGCGTCGCTGAGGGTTTTGGCCTTTAGAACCTCAAGTCCATATACGGGGTGAGCAGAAGAAATCTTTGAGAGGATCTCTTCAGTCGATGGATACGAAGCATCAGCGGGAGCGTTCGCACTGAGGTTATCAACGACTTGTCCATAGCCGTCTTGGACAACCTCGCGGATGGTATCGGGGTCCGTACGACTTGGGAGCCATGTTGATGTAGTTGCAGCAATGCCTTGGATATCGAACTCATTGGCGTAGGTGAGGAAACGAACCAGACTCATTTGGTCGTCAGGCTCATTGCTCATATCTGTAAGAACAAAAACACGAGGCTTGCTTCCATATCTGGAAGATTCACACTTCTTCTCCTGTGCCAGAGAGAGACCATAGACGAGGAAAAATAGGGCCCAAAGAAGGGCTTTCGAAGTATGAGTCGCCATTTTCGACACAGAGCCAGGAAAAGACTTCTCAAAGTGAAGGTTTGCTTGGGGTTCATGCCATTTTTATCTGTGTCTTATTTATGCTAGAATTGCCATCGGAATCAACACTTGGCGAGTTCTTCGAGTTGCCTCATTCACTCCAAATGAAATCATGAGGGATGCAATTGCCCAAAAGAAAGCCAAAAAATACACGTAAAGCGATACTTTCAAATCGGGGAGTCTCGGCCACTGAATTAGTGAGCCAAGCGGTCACCATTCAGTGACTCGGGTGGTTAGAGCCCACAAATTAAGAACAGCCTGCAGTAGGGCTTGGAAAATCTGCAATTGATGGAGGGGTTGGATTGGACTTTTCCACTTGTTTCCCCGAATAAGACGTGATTTGGGTACTCTCACGAGTTTCTCCACATAGATCTGCACTTCTCGTGTCCCGAGTGATGACAATGTTGCATTTCCCCACGATGCGGTGTCCCCAAACAAGGTAACGTGCGGGGTACCCCGGGACAACAATTACGGAGACGGAAGAAAGGGCGGAAGAAAAGCGCTTAACATTGCCCATACTGGTCATATCGAGGTAGCTTGAGCACACGAGAAAATCCCTCGCTGACCCCGCATGCTAAGATGTTGTCGACGATGATGCAGTCTTTACTCCTTCGTCAAGCTCTGGGAGACGGGGATTTGGGGAGCTTGCCATCGTGAACCCGTTGCTTACTGACTTTTGAATTGTTAATTGCCGGGTGATGAATTTCCACAAGCCAGTCACGTTCATAATGTTGAAATGCAAAACATGTGGGTTCATTACCAAGACAAACCCCTTTCTGTAGGGCTGGTTGAAGCATCACAAGTTTACTACCAGTGGCAGTTGACGCGTAATCGCCAAGGCGCCTACCCGCTAATTACTACTACTGCTATGAGTACCGACTGATTGTGCTGAGAGTAGCCTCATCGCAAAACCCAGTCTGCCGGATATGACCTTTCTTCACTATTTGCATAGACAAGAACTACTGCCTTAGAGTGCCGTTTAGCCGAACGGCAATGGCATCGATGGTATCTTGCTAACCTGTTGGGCGCAGAGAACATCCTCTTCCGCGTAAGCCAGCCAATCAGCGACAGCGAATCTCCATGCTGGCCTCATGAGCCGCAATCAATCTCGCGGGGGTGGCGTGTGTCTGGTCGCAAAGCAATCAATTAAGCGATGTTCGCCGTCCGACGCGCAGTCGCAGGGTCTCACGATGGATCTTTAGCGCAATCAGGGGCAGACCAGGAACTGTCTCAATAGCATTGACCTAATTGTCGTCGCTCGCGGAGCTGAAAAGTGAGTTTCCTGATTGTAAAGCGGGGACTCTGGCTAAGCTTAAATGTTCCGAGGGCTTGGTAACGACAAGGACCGGCAGCCTTTGGCATATGTCATGCATGCACGTAGTTTCTAACTTTTGGGGTTGAGTCTTGGGTAGTAGCTCCTTTTTGGCACTCTTATCGGAACAGATTGAAGCCATTGGCGCATGACTGCTTACGAAAATTCAAGTCGTCGTCGGCTGGGAATTCGGTGCTTCGCTCTTTTCCCCAAAAGTTGTTGCAACAGAGAAATATGGGCCAGATCCTATGATCATCACCGGCAGTGACAGACTTGACATGCCGAGTGCTGGCCTCGCGTGGCACCAAAGCCGACATGGCGTTCAAAACCGGCCTATTGTCTTGGCAAGTAAGCTTAACGCAGCTTGGCTCAAGTTGGCGGCTGCAGCTAGACCCGAGATGGTTCAAGTTGTTGTTGGACACACGGCAGCCCGCAGATTGCGTTCTTCGTGCACTGCCGTTGATTTCTTCGCGTGGAGATTAGGGGGCGTTTTGGCTAGCTCCAAGGCCTCTCATCGCCTTGTTGGCGCCGCTGCCACTCGTGGTGACAAGTTGGGCTGTGAGGGGCTGCCCCAAAGAGGAAAGGCTCTTCACAAGGAACTGAGCTGGGCCCAACGATCAAGCTACAGGGCGGGGAAGCTTCCAGGGACCTAAACCAAACACTTGGGATCCTTAGCGTTGAAATAGATTCCCATAATACAAGAGGCAAATTGTTCCAGCCCAAGACACTTAGCACATGTGGGGGAACAATCCGGTCCAGGTGCTTCGGATAGGGAGCCATGCCTAGAGACGACTTCTAACCAAAAAACAATCTCCTCTGGAATCGTCTTCCATCGGGATATATAAGACCATCAGTCAGTCCGATCTAGAATGACGAGATAACCACCACTCATCACCTCATCTACTCACCTTCTCACTACCACTCTCATTTTTCGAGTTGAATACTCTGAACTCTTTAAGCATGTCTTTCGCGACCTTCTCCCGCATCGGCCTTATGGCCATGCCTTTGATGGCACCCCTTGTGTCTGCTGCCGCCGTCCAGGTCCAGCCCCGAGGACAGCTTCAAGCTCGAACCTTCGCCGACAAGGGTTGCTACTCAGAGCCCCCCAGAGACCACGGCCGTGCCCTCAAGGATGCGAGCTTCTCGTCTGACTCGATGAGCACCCAGATGTGCTCCGACTTCTGCAAGGATTACGTTTTCTTCGCAACCGAGTACGGCAGGGAATGCTACTGCGGCGATGTCCTCACCGAATCTGCTCTCCCAGCTGACTCTGGCGACTGCAACATGCCTTGCAACGGCATGGACGATCACTCCAGATGCGGCGGCCCGGGCCGTCTCAACCTCTACCAAACCGATGGCTACAGCGGTCCCTCTGTGAAGGATTTGTACAACCGCGGCTGGAATTATCTCTACTGCCACACTGAGGGTGACGGAGGTCGTGCCCTCAGAGAGGATGGGTACTCCTCTGACAACATGAAGGCCGAGGACTGTGGCCAGTACTGCTCCAACAAGGGATTCAACTTCGCCGGTGTGGAATACGGCCGTGAGTGCTATTGCGGCAGCACCATCCACGGAGGTAGCATCGCTCCCGCGGCCGACTGCCAGATGCGCTGCTCGGGAGATGCCAAGAGCTACTGTGGCTCTGGTGGACGTCTCAACATCTATGCCCGCACCGTCCCCGGACCTATCAGAACCGATCCCAGAGCCACCTTCACTTACGCCGGTTGCGCAAAGGACACGCAGACTCTCCGCCTCCTTGAGACTGGTTCCAGGCTCACCGCCGACGACATGGACGCCTACAAGTGCTGGTCCTACTGCTCCAACTACAAGTACTTCGGTGTCGAGAATGGCAACGAGTGCTACTGCGCCAACACGTACTCTCTCGATCTTGAGCTGGTGTCTGACTCCGAGTGCGGCACTCCCTGCTTTGGCAACGGCGTCTACACTTGCGGCGCTAAGGACCGCCTGAACCTCTACAACAGTGGCAGAACTCTCGCTGTCTCCGTTTCCACCTCCCAGTACTCATACGTCAAGTGCGCCCAGGAAACCCCCGGCGGCCGTGCTTTGGACGGTGACCACTTCGCTGACGACAACAACATGACCGTCGAGATGTGCGCTGGCCTCTGCAACAACGGCAAGGGTGCTACGTACTTTGGTCTTGAGTTTGGCAAGGAGTGCTTCTGTGGTACCGGCGAGCCCGCGAACGCTGCCGATGAGAGCCAATGCTACTACAAGTGCACCGGTAACTCTGGTGAACTGTGCGGTGCCCCGGACCGTCTTTCCGTTTACAAGTACAACTAAGAAGTTGGAAAAGGTATTGATTAAAAAGAGAGACCATGGAATGATAATATTCTGCAGTCAACTATCGTCTAGAGACATTCTGGGGAAACTTTTCTTTGCTTACTTCAATTCATTCAGCGGGGGTGGAAGGCTTTTTCATCGGCATCTGTGCCTTGGTAGATATTTCACTATTTTTTTATAGGTATTTAATTTATCGCTTTCCCCGAACATTGCCTCAGCTCCCATATTTGGAGGGGTTTGCCTTTTCGTACAATCACGGCGTTTTTCAATGGAAGACACTGTCCAGACCCCCCATCTTGGTGATTACTGTCCCACTCACTTGCATGAGCAGTGACTTTGATGTGACTTGGATGCACCCGCTGGCCCATCAATGGTTTGACGTACCGCTTCGCGAGTTGGCAGCCAGTATACCAAATTTCTCCCTGTTCAAGGCCGACGAAATTTTCCCGATGGTAACACAGACCTTGATGGCAAATAGGCCGTGGCATGGATCTGCATTTATACGCTTCCAGTATCCCGATACGCTAGGGCGCTTGCGCTTGCGCTTTCACTTCCATCAACTGGTTGACTCCACACTGCCATACCTAATTCGGCCCACACACTCTAGATTCGATCTTAAACTTGCGTCATCCACCTGGCTTTCATCTGATCCCGAATCTTTCAAGACGGCCATTTCATCTGTTTCTTTAGTTGGTGAGAAATTTTCGAGCCTATTTGTAATCGCATGGCCCAGAAGTATGAGATTCATTCAACTTCTGTGATCCAATTCCACCCTCTTGCTCACCGATGACGTCAAGCTTTGCTCGGCCCGATTTACCAACTGGGCAACAACTGCATTGGAGGCGAACAGTAGAGAAAGTCGAGGCTCACTGCTGATTAATAGCTTGACTCGCCTCGTGTCATTAATTGTAGGTCCTCTGAATTCCGTATCTCCCACCGGCTGCTGATAAATCTGTCCCCAAGATATGAAGCATGGCCTGTAGTCGAAGCTTGAAGCCTGGAATTCAAATACGGCCATAAACCTCGCAAAGATGTGAGAGTTGACAACAAGAACAACAACTACAACATTCCGTCCATATTCAAATTATAACGCCCTCCAACGACCATCTTGATTCACAACTTTAACAATGGCGTCCCAACAAGTCTTCCGCTTGCCCCAGCGCAACTCCATCCAGGACATCCAACTTGTCACCGAGCCGATTCCTACGCCATCGTCCTACGAAGTCCTCATCCGTATTCGAAGTGTCGCCCTCAACTTCCGCGACTTCGCTGTTGCAACCGGAAAATACCCCTTCCCCGTCAGAGACAATGTTGTTCCTTGCTCCGACCTTGCCGGCGATGTGATGAAGGTTGGGCAACAGGTTGATGGCTTTGCCGAGGGAGACAAGGTTGTGGCTGCTTTCGATCTCAGCACTCTCTATGGCCCGATGAAAGATTGGAACCATAGCCTGGGAGGTGTTTTCGATGGAGCCCTGAGGCAGTACATCGTGCTGCCTACCTCAGCTCTGGTCAAGGTTCCATCGGACTCGGAGCTAAGCTATTCGGAGCTGTCGGCTTTGGTGTGCACTGGTTCTACTGTGTGGAACTCGCTGTATGGCAACACCGTGCTGAAGCCGGGTCAGACCGTTCTATGCCTCGGTAAGTTCTACCAGAAGAGGATTGGGCGTGGAGAAACTGACTTTGTTGTAGGGACTGGTGGCGTGTCAATTACCGGACTGATGCTGGCCAAGGCCGCTGGAGCAACTACAATCATCACGTCTTCCTCTGACTCCAAACTGAAATACGTCCAAGAGACCTACGGAGCCGACCATGTGATCAACTACAAGTCGAACCCTAACTGGTCTGATGAGGTTCTTAAGATCACCAAAGGCCAGGGAGCGGACTTCATCCTCGAGAATGGCGGCGCTGGAACGATTGCCCAAAGCATTAATGCCGTCGCATATGGAGGATCTATCGCCGTAATCGGCTTCCTGGCGTCTTGCCCCCAGGATCAGATGCCGGACGTGGCTGCCCTGGCTTTGTCTAAGGGAGCTGTTGTTCGTGGCATCATGGTCGGATCTAGACAGCACCTGGAGGAGGTTACACGATACGTGGTGGCTCGCGGATTGAAGGTTCCCGTAGAGAAGGAATTCGGATTTGGGCGGGATGAGGTGGTAGCTGCCTTTGAGTATCTCTCAACTGGAGCACATGTTGGCAAGGTTTGTATCAAGGTTCAGTAAGTGCGAAGCACCAAGAGACGGTTTACTAGTGACATCTTAGCTCAAAACCGAAAGTCATCATGTATTGTTAAAGTAATCTCCCCAAACAATCGTGTGCTTGCGATGAAGTCTCGTCACAAATGGGCGGACAGTAATTGAAGCCGTGATATTGACCACGATTCCACTTCCATCAAGCCCAGAAATCCAAGCCAATCATTCCCAGTATTCTGTCGTATTCCAAACACTGATGGAACAGCAGCGCCTACTCACGCTCGCCGCATTGTCTCTGGCAATAGACGTATCCCTTCCCATCACGAATACCGAGTTCCTCTACACATACAAGAACACACTAACATAACATCAGCCACTTACTTGAGTTTTCCCTCCGTCAATGAGATACATACCTCAGACCATTGAATCTGTCGCTTCTCCGCCGGCGCAGCAGCCACTGGGGCAGAAATCTGTTCTCTCTTGACTCTGGCTTCGCCACACTGTTCCTTGCAAATCGAACGGGCTTTGCCATCCCAGATACCGAGTTCCTCAAGGCAGGCCTGAACGCACTTTCAAAAGTCTCAGTACCGAGACATTCAAAGTTCTGAGGTGGTTACCTACTGGGGAGAACTGCCGCTTCTCAAAGGACTTGGCCGGTGCGGAGCCATCGCCGGTTATGACGGACCGCGCCTCAGCGCATTCAGGTCTTGCTAGACAAAGCTCGGCACACTTTCTAGATTATCAGTGTTGGTGTTAAATAAGAAGAGTCGCGGGATATCGTACTGGACTGGTAATCTGGCGTTTCTCAGCAACGGATTCGCCGTCAGCAAACTCGCGAGTCTGGGGCGTGCTGCAGCTCTTTGAGCAAAGAGACTGCTTAGTCTCTCTGCAGCTTTTTCGGCATGCATATTTGTCGAGGCCGGTGTTTTGCATGCATGTAGTTACGCACTATGGAAACTTCTATCAGGCTTCATGCAATACTTAGCATTTTATAGGAGAGGACATACGGCAGAGTTGGGAAAGCTCGAGCAGCTGGGAACGGCTGCATTGGCCAAAGCCACCAAGCCGATCAGGACGGTCGTGAAACGCATTGCGGTTGAAGTTAGTGTGGTGGAAGAAAGGGTTGTGAGAGTGAATAAGAGGATGCCCGGGGACCATGACGGGGCAAATTGGTTGTCTTATAAAGACAGCGAGATGATGATCGATGGCTTCTTGTTACAAAATGTTCAAGTCACATGGCTAAGAGCAAGGAAATCGTAGTTGTTTGGTGGGTAATACGGTTTTGATGTGGCGCCCTATCAACATCGCAGAGTGTGCCAAGAAAACTTGAATCAGATCCCGTGGGATGAGCCCAGCTCACCATTTACCAATCTCGGAATCGGGAGGCTGTCTATGCGAGTATTAAAAAAGAATCTCGGTGGCGGAAAAAGGCTATCCGTTATCCGCGGCGAATTAGGAGATATCTATAGCCGTCAGCCGAGGGAGAAACGGCGCCTGAGTGTCTTATTTTGCCAATTGAGCATATTTAAGCCGCAGTAGGCTGACTTTTACTTCTTTTGGAATCAAGACGGCTTGTCCTGTCAGATATCCTGTTATGTTCTTTGTTCTATCTTGCCTTAAATGGCAAACGTCAGCCACCCCACAAAACTTGAATTGAGACACCTGTCTCTACTGACTTCTACGCGATTCGTCAGACATGTATTTCGACAAGTCGCCGCTATGAAACCGGGCGAACAGAAATATTGATAGCGGCGTGGTTTGTGGCCACTCCAGTCTTCGGTGCTTTACTAAATTCAATGGCATGCGAAGCAGCCTCAACGAAGCATCCTGAGGTGCCAAGCTGCGCGCTCTTACGACAAGCCAAGGTGTTCCAACTCCGTACGTAAAGCGCGAGAAGCTGTTAGCTTTGTGTGCTCAACGCGCGTACATACTAGTAAAATATCTGTGACCTATCATTTATGCCAATCTCTATGAGACTATCAGCAGTGAATTCACTTCCTGTATGTGGACGATCCATTTGCTTGGTCCGTTCCAGTGACTACCTCGGTGCACCGAGGAATGTTTACGGGTTTCAACTGATGAGCCAAAAGGCGTCTAGTGCGCACGTCTCATAGCACAGGTCCTTAGGATGTGTAGGTGGATGTCGAACCCAGTGGGGTACTTAATAGTCTAGCATGTTTGTACTATATGCCATCCAACTCTCGGAGTCATCCCAAAGTCCCAAAAGTCATTCCGAAGTCCCAAAACCCTCGCTTAATAACGTAGTTGATGCATGTTACAAAACACGATCACAGATATGGATCAACATTGTAAGCGAACCAAAGGGGATCAGCGGATCACGGCAAGATCATTTGGGACAAGTGAATGTGTTGTCCATCATTCGACCCACCTCCGCGCATGATTATTGGCAGCCGAATAGCATCAATGCAGCCGATCTCCAGTCCTCTCTACTTTCGAAATGATAAGAGTATTCTAAAAAGAGCGAAAGTAATCCGAATAGAACCTTATCCGCGGTCACTCCGCTCGCACCAGTGCTGACGCCATTCGGCACTCGATGGATGTGTCAATCTCCAGCTTCCGAATCATTTAAGTACTACTGATAAATCTTCACCTAGTGATTTCAATATAACTTATATCCTATGATCTCGCATTCATGTTGTCACTTACGTGCACTCCTGGTTATTCTTGTGGTTGTACCTGCCCTGACTCCAGCCACTTCGGTCCGAATCATCATCATGGCGCTGAATCTATCCCACTTGTCATCCGATAGCAGTCCAGTGATCGTCGCGGGGCATAAATTTCCGACACCTGTTACGAGCCGGTCAAAGGCGACCGAAGACAAGCTTTCAGGCTCAACCCCCTTGGCATACGAACGCGACAGGCTCATTAGACGATGTATGGGACGAGAGGTCCACGTCGTAAATTTGATGAGCTTGATGCCTACATGGCCGAAGGAAATTCACTCACAAGATATTTTGGACGAAATTAATGGAGACCTTGACCAGTGGCTGAAGAGGCAAGCTGAATTTGTCCCATCCCCCTCCTCCAACCCAGGCTGGTTAACCTCGCCGCCTTCCTGGGGCCTTCGAAGGTTGGTTCAATAACATGTATACGAGCAGCGTGAATATTGCCGAAGAAAAGAAAATCAAACATCGGAAGAAGGGTAATTACACAATCATGGCAAGCGTGTTTGATTCGAGATGCAAGAAGGAGAAGTTATTGACGTTGACAAAATACGAGTACTAGGTAAATCATATCACCGAGTCCATTTGTCCTGGTCTTTGTTCTGCCAAATTCAAGAACATGAGCTAAAGAAATATGTGCCCTCAGATATTCTGGTTTGACGACGAGATAGACACAGGTGGCGAGCTCACCACCGATGCGGCCGGGACACGCCACATTTGTGATTTGACACTCCAATGTGTCGAACACTGCCTCCACCCTGATCTTGCGAAAGCATGCTTCACCCCGCCAGTTGACTCTCCAGGCACTGTAACAGTACTTTACGAAGTGCTCGCAGCCATGAGACAGGAAATGGGCCCAATGTCGATCGAGCGAATGCGGAGGGAGCTGCACGAATACATCGAAGGTGTAGCCCGCCAGCAAGCGGTGAGGCAGGACCAGCACTTACCCGATCCTTGGTATCATTTTGACATTAGGATCGCGGACATTGGTGTCTATCCTTCCATTACCCAAACCGAGTTCGCGATGGATTTCGAGCTGCCAGACTCCACCAGATACCATGAAGCAATGGAGACAATTGCGACGGAGTGTACGAGACTGTCCATTTTGATTAATGAAATCCTGAGTGTGCAAAAGGAATTTGTAAGTCTGACCCTTCAGGCTGCGCACGGTGTATACGTCTTGCTGACGCAGGTTGTCCGACTACAACGCAGCATGTCGGTCAACTTGAAAACATGGTCCTCCTCTTCATGAACACGGAAAACATTTCAGTTCATGAGTCTGTGCATAGGATTATCGGTCTCATCAGGAAACATTATGCAGCGTGTGAGGATGCTGTGGCCCGTCTTCCCTGGACCGATGATGAGGTGGCGAATGAGCATATACGTGAATATCTCAGAGGTTGCCGCCGGCTAGCAACTGGTACCGGGCATTGGGCATACTTGTGTACACGGTACTTCGACGAGACGCAGCTGGATGAGAAGTGTGGACTGGTCATGAATTTCGCAGCGCCTGGTGATGGTCGCGCAACTTAGCAGTCGGTCTTGAAAACTTCTTAGGGCACACTGGTCCTTAGTGAAAGAGAACACTCCAGGGATGATCATGAAAGCCTGTTACAGACTGCATTTGTCGGATCTTCGGATGCCAGTTTGTCATTAGCGAACGTCTGGAAGTCAACTTCAAAGAAATGCAATCACTTCAACTAATGAACCTTAAGGTTTTGTAGAAAACGTCAAAGAGGACATCTTTGAAATGACTACCTAAATCCAAAGCAGAATGATACTACCTATCTTAACATCCATGGCTGAGCATACTGCACCGCAAGAAAAGAACCCGAATATCACCATAACTTGGGCCTCAAGATCTCATGTTCTTTTACTCAGTCTTATACGCATCCAACTTAGTCGGGATGTCAGTCAAGGTAAGACCATTTTCGAAAAGAGGCATACTATCAATCGTGAAGCAGATCGGTAGAAACAATATTGAAAAGGAGCAATCACTCGACGAGGAAACGTTGAAAGGGCTCCAATAGCTTATTGAAACGAATAACTATTCAATCATTTCGAGATACGTGTAAGGCAGACAAGGAGTGATGTTTTTAAATTCTTCTCTTGAATTTTAGTGAAACAGAATCCTCTGGGCCGATTAGGTCCGTAGCTAACGCAACGGGGCAGCTTCACGATATTCAGCAGCAAGGACTGAGCATGGATCATCCCAGACTACACTTAGAGTTCATTGCGGCTTTCGGTATTTGGGAGATTCCGTATTGCTACAATGATTGCCGTCTTATGGCTCGTGCAGAAGCAGCGAATGACGTGGGATTACTTCGAGGTCCCCTTTCCCCGCAACTTTTTATCGGCATGTTCAACCTCCACATCTGCTTAAGAAGAGCTATTAAGTGCAGTACATACTTCAAGGAAACATATAGATAAGTCAGGAACTCCTCACGTACAGCACTTCAACGCACCAGCTGATGCTTCGCGAAGGCATTCAACATGAGCCAAGTGAACCAATCTAAACATCCCGGGGATGACATCATTCCGGATGCCCCCATGATGTTCAACGAGTACCGCACCATGCAGGCTCCAGCTGAAGAAATATTTCCCTGGGTCGTTCAGCTCGGAAAATCGCGCGGCGGGTGGTACCTCCCCAAGCGATGGGAACGAGTTCTACCAAAATCCTGGGCTGGGGCTCGTACCATCAAGCCTGAATTCCAAGAGTTGAAAATCGGCGACAGAGTTCCTGACTACGGCCTGAGTAAGGATGATTCGTTCAATGTTGTCAGCATAAATCCTCCCCGTTCGCTTGTCTACACGAGCATTCGATACGGTACGAGGATCACGTGGGCCATTCTCCTCCACGAGTCCAACATCGAAGGCACAGATGGATCCAGGGTGGAAACCACGGTACATCTCCGGCTCCGTGCCGGTATCACCTCTAAGGGGGTCGTGAAACGAATGATCATTTGGGCCGCAGGCAAATTCGACCACGCGACAACAGTGCCGATGCTAGCTGGGCTGGCGGAGCGCGTTGAGAAGGATCATACAGATTAGGAACTAGTGAAAATTTGAGTATGCGCATATGTATTCCATTACAATGGTACAGCAATAAAAGAAGAACACATGCGTTATTTGGCAAGAATGAGCGCATAAACATCCCTTTCAGGTGACATTCAATACCGATGAATGTTTATTCTGGGCGTGTAAGCGACGAGACGAGAAGTACCACAAATATTGCGTGTTGCAGCCGATGCCATCATGCACCTTCCGCTCGACTGTTCGTAGAGACCGTTTAACACGTGCGTCTGCTGTTTCAGACGATCCAGTAAGGCATCATTGATCACACCCATTCTGTAGTTGAACACAATCTTCGTTCAATGTTGTGACTACATTACGGCTGGCCCTCTCCCCAAAGACACGCATGTGTTTCTGACCACTCTTGCTCATCCAGTCTTATTTCTAAGATTCTCGAACCTCTGCATGTATGGGTGGCAATTTTGCCAAGCCTCCACATGGCATAGGACAACTTAGAATCAGGAGACAATGGCTTCCATCCCAAATCATCCTCATAACATCCAGTATTATTCCATGGGTTGATTGGACAAATTCTAAGCAAGATTTCCTGTCAAATAATCTTGCTGAGTCAGTCTCTCAGTTATACAAGCGCCCTCGCTTTTCCGATGCCAGTCGCCGCGACATCCCGGGGTTTTTTTCGGCAACGGGGGAAAGTTCAGCTCTGACCACGTGGGAAACACGCGTATCCGTAGCCCCCGCTTCGATAACAACTCGTAGGCTACCGGGTATCAAGATCACTACACAGCAATATGCTTTTTGAGTCTCATGTAGCCTGCATCAACCCTGCAACAGAAACACGGAAAGACCCGACAGATGCGTAGACTCTCAGGGTCGATCCGCACAAAGTAAGCCCTCCGCTGTAACTACCATACGGATAGGGCAGACGAGATTAAGTGCAAGTGGGGTAACGTAGAGTGTAATTCATCTGAAGCCCAGGCATTCTCGTCCGACATAGAGCAGCGGCTACAACTTCTATGTCAGTCTCTACAAAGAAAGTCGAAGGACTAGGGATATCCTTCTCATCAACATTCACGTCTGTCTTGAGATGCTGTCTGGGCCGGCACCTGCAGTATCAACATCAATCGAGCTTGTTTTCGGCGACCACGCTGTTCCTCGTGAGAAATAAAGTTCCGAACTCTGCGCCTGCGATGTCGCGCTTTGGCATTTTTCGCGATCAAAGAATGCTCGAAAGTCTAGCGGGCTCATTTCGGGTTCGTCTTAGCTACCTGAGTCAAGCAAACAACAAGTCTATTGAGTTCGAGTGCGTGGGCAGCCAGGCTTCCAGGACGTCTCGGGCCGGCGCTAGGTGCGCCGGATGCAGCCAAGTCTCTGCCGAAGCCCCTGCCGAAGCCGCTTTCCATCATTGTTGGTTTCGCCTGTCTGTCTTAGTTCCAGCCTAAGCACGCCGTGAACATCAAAAAGCCACATTCATTTTAAAAAGTTCACGGCGCCACTTTTTTGTTTCTCTTGCCTCGGCATGTTGGCTTTGCTTCGTGTTTCCAAGCTGCTGAATCGTCAGGGGTCGCGAATTGCTTTCGCCTTCGTCGTTACAGCACCAGATTGCTAGGTCGATATGACGCGAACTATTCTAAACATCCTGGCAGGGTTGGCTTGTCAGACCACGATAGCCTCCGCGATGGTGTTGAGCGCGGTCCAGTCGAATGCAACATCACTACCGACCACAGCCGGTCCGGCCGGCGTTGCATCGCAGCAGACGTCGAGCATGCTATCACCTTGCGCGGTATGTTCCACCCGCTATCAACATGAGTCCATTTGAAAGGGAGTTTGCTGAGGTAGTGCTGTGCAGATGAACTGCACAATAGCAGAGCTGGCGAAGTCCACCTGTCAATCCACCGATTTCGTCTGTATATGTACGAATCAACAGCTCAATGATGGGATAGCTGGATGTCTGATGCAAAACTGCACCGTTGTCGAATCATTACGTGAGTCCGATCATTTCTTCGTATCATGGCACCTCTTAGATGCGTTACTAACGGATCCATATACAAATAGAAGCTCAAAACTACTCAAAATCTTTGTGTGGAGCGCCTTTCAATCGTAATTTGGATCAGCCTCCAATTACGTGGACCATCTTCACGCTCTCATTCATAGCGGTTTCAAGCCGCTTCATATCCAAGATTCCTTCTTTGAATCCAGCTTTCCCTTTTGGGTGGGACGACTGGGCAATTCTAGCGTCTATGGTTCGCTCATCAACGCGGCACGTTGTGTTCGCACAAGCTAATGCCTTTCCATAGATCGTTCTAGTAGCTTCTGACGTTGGATCTCAAGTGCGTAAGTATGCACCCCGAGCCAGACATTTAGCTTGTCCTCACCGATAACAGTCGTAAGCCTGGGCTTCGGTCAAGATATCTGGACAGTTGCACCAGATAACATCACTCAAATACTGCTGGTGAGTAAAGTTTGCTTCAAAACTGGATGCCTTTTTGACTGTGTGTTCAGATCTTCTTCGCCGAAGAACTGTTCTACTCCTTTGTGGTAGCAGTTACAAAACTCTCAGTTATCATCTTTTACTTGAGGTTATTTCAAGAGAGCTGGTTTCGAAAAGCCTGTTATGGTCTGTTTGGTATCACAACAATGTACGGGATTGGTCAAATCCTCGCGATCATCTTCGTCTGTAGTCCAGTCTCATACAACTGGACACGATGGGACGGCCAACATGCAGGGCAGGTATGAAGTTTCTCATCATTCTTTATCCCTTCGTCCTGACACCAAAACCACCGCTCACACATTAGACAGTGTGGTAAAGTCAACATCATGACTTTCGTGAATGGAGGGACCAACATCGCCATTGACCTCGTCCTCGTCATTCTACCAGTGACACAATTGTAAGTTCTGTCGGAACTTTTCAACGCCATTCAAGGTGCCTGACATGACGCGTTAGCATTACCGTGTCCTGGACAATCAGGAAAAAGATTGGTGTGAGCCTCATCTTCTTGGTCGGATTATTGTGAGTATTGCCCCACGTTGAAGCGATCCCTCAGAGTCAGTACCTTGCTCACATTCCTCTTCAGTGTCACCATGTCAAGTTGCATAAGACTGGCAACAGTCGCGAAATTTGCGGACACGCAGAATCCCACATGTGAGTAGCATCATCCACCTGACAGTGATGATGAGTGGTTCTAACATGTCCAAAGTCGACTTCAAAGCCCTCTCGATCTGGTCACTGGTTGAGATGCACGCGAGTGTCATATGTGCCTGCATGCCAGGCATGACGGCTTTCGTACGACGCGTGAAGCCACGACTTGGATGTCACGCAGAGCACACGCCTGAACAAATACGGAACAAGCCCAGAACCGGGCGGTCCGTTGCACGTCAGATCAGAGAGACGTTTAGCCGTATGACGGCAGCAGCCAGAGAGGCGGGCAACAACTCGACGTGGAACAGCTTGTAGAAAACTACAACGAGCACGATGACCGGAACTCAACTGAGCACAATTGATAGGGACGCACCCGAGTACCGGGACTACGTTGTCTACGCTCCGTATGCGGAACAAGGGGACAAGGCGCTTCCACAAACTAGCATACGCGGTGATAGAGCGAGTTGAGAATGTAATACGAAGTATCACGAAGAACGCTGTTTGATGATCCACTCGAATGTTCTAGATCTTGACAATTGCATTTGTTTTATGATCAGTTCAATCCTATCTAATCATCTGATACTGTCCCTCAAACGCTTGTTTGTCTGCCTGCATTGGGGAAAGACATCTGCGCCGCACGAGACAGGCGCGCCGAGTGGCCAGTGATGTTGGGGTCCTCGCCTAGGAAGTTGCTTGGGAACCCAACATCGAACGGCTTAACGCTCTCCAAGTACGCAATCTGCTCGTCGGTGAGCTTGATCTTGAGAGCCTCAATGTTCTGCTTCAAATGCTCAACCTTCCTGCCGCCCACAATTGGGAACACATTCGGTGCCTTGCTACGAACGTAAGCCAGCGCAATAGCTGTCACGCTCTCGGTTCCGTGCTCGCTCGCGACCTTGGCCAAGGCCTCGCTGATCTTGATCTCCAACTCCGTTTGCTCGCCTGTGCTGACGAACGATCTCAGGCCCTCGCCATTCTTCTTACGCTCCTCGATCGCCTTCTTGGTCTGGAACTTGCCCGAGCCCAAGACATCCCACGGGCACAAGGCCATACCAAACATTCTAGCCATTGGCAGAATATCCCGCTCAAAGTCCCGGTGCATCACGCTCCAACGACCCTGGTACACACTAAAAGGCGTCTTTCCATGGTCGATGGCATATGTGTTGGCTGCGCTGACGACCCAGGCAGGGGTGTCGGAGATACCGAGATAGAGCACCTTGCCCTGCTCAACCAGAATATGCAGGGAATCCATAATCTCCTTGATGGAAGTCGTGTAATCCCACCAGTGCACATACAAAATATCGATGAAGTCGGTTTGGAGCTTTTTCAAGGACGCCTCAACACTAAGATGCAGGCTGCGACGGTGGTTGCCCATGAAGTTTGCCGTGTTCCCCTTGCCATATAAATGGCTCCTGAAGTCGGAAGTGTATTTGGTGGCGATAATCATACGGTCACGGTTCTTTCTCTCGGCCATCCAGTCGCCGATCCAGGTTTCTGACTGCTCATCCTGGTAGTTATTTGCGGTGTCGATGAAGTTGCCGCCCGCTTCGTAGTATGCGTCCAGAAGCTTGTAAGATTGCTCTTTGTTCATCGCGCCCATTGCCTCCGCCCAAGCCTCACCAATTGACATGGCGCCGAGAGCCAGGGGAGAGACGCGGAGTCCGGCGGTGGATGAAAGAACCCGCATTCTGCCCAGCTCACTGGCGGGCTCGGGGGCAGATGCGAGAAAGTTCGACATGGTGACAGTTGTGATTTGTGCAATTGATCAAGTTGTTTGCTCCGTCAATAGTTGTTTTCTTGAATAGACTGGCTGTTTTCTTCCATCAATTCCGGTGTTGGGATAGCTCTGAACTTTTTTATAATGATCTCCAGTGAGGGGTTCCGGCTGTAGACGGTCTAGCTTGGTGATATGGTTGACTAATGCGCGGAAATACCTACCGGATTTTAGCAACATTCCGCGGTTGGGTCACAAAGGTGAAGCGACCATTGAAGCCGTCATGCAGCCCAGGTGCGGGGATCTTTCGAGATAATGACGTAGCGTGTATGTTGATCGGTTTCGGCACGATAATGTAACATTAGAAACAGAGTTTCAAGGGGATCCATCGGGACCTCCAGTCACACATAACATCGGGGATAACGATCGGTAGCATAGCCCGGCAGTCTTCTTCGCCGAATAAATCCTTCGGTCTTACTACCGATCGGTAGGGGCCGTGCGGGGCCCGGAGACGGCCGGAGTTTGCGGGGCTAAGTCCGGGGTGACTGTGTCAGCCTTCGGCTCGGTGGAGAGACGCGAAAAATAGATAAAGCGCCATATTCTGCAAGTTGTTGGCTATCATGACCTGAACTGACTTAACTACTGGCTACGCTCTGGCCTTTCAGCCTTCTTGCAACAAGTACTGTGATCCGGAAGTGATTAAACAGCTAGAGTCACCAAGAACTGTTTGGCGATGCACACGACACGGCCAGGAGGGCGTGGATTGAGAAAGAATTGGTTACAGCAGTAGCTTCCATGAGACAAGTGTCGAAACTTTGTAGGAAACCAATCCAGCCCAATCCTACTATTCTTCCCACGCCAAATAAGTTACGTTCTGCTGGCCTTGAGCTGTTTGACGATCTTGTTGATATGAATGATAGCGTCCCGTGCTCCATCCCAAGTCCGCCGTTTCCCTGTCTCATAGTACCTGAACGCATGTGCTGTTTCGACGCCATGATTGATCAGATAACACATGTAGGGGTCCTTCAACCAGCTTACCCAGCCCCGCCATCCCCAGCCCAGATTCTCCATGCCAGTTCCAGCGGCTTTGTGAAGGAAGCCTTGGAATTCCCATTGTTTAACTGCAGAAGTATCGGTTCTGGGCTCCTTGAACCAGCGGCCTGCTACCCACTGGTGATGTTTGTCAATCGCACGGTCCATTTCAGCTTTTGGCGGGATCATATCCGAGCTGACACCCCGCCAGACATTGCTGATGGCCATAGACGTTACATCTGAGAAGGAGAAACCGTTGTTCTTTCCAAATGCAGAGTAGGCGAGAACAGCAATACTGTCCCAATAGGCTGGCGGGAAGATGTTCATGTAGAGGCGTTGCAGGGGTGGGCCGCCGTACGCGTTGCCCGCAAGGTCGGTCTTGGGCTTGCTCGTGTCCAAAAAGGGAATCGGATCAAAGTCGGCCTTGTACCCTGTGCATAGGATGACTGAATCCACATCATCCAGAATAGTGCCGTCTTCAAACTCGATGGACTTCGGGCCGGTGAACCTCTTGATGCCATGCAGAGACGTAACTTTGCCCTCTCGGAGAAGTTCTAGGACAGTATCCATGCACCCTGCAAGATGCAAGCTGAGTGGCGCAACATCATCGAGTAGTCGGAAAGACGGATCAATCTTTCCGTACTGTCTCATCAGAAGGCCAGTCGCAAGTTGAGCAAGCCTATTGGTGAGATTCGGGAACTTGCTTTGAATGAACAATGACACCTGTCTACGCCAGCGCGTAACAAGAAGGTCGGTTGGAAGATTGTTTCGCCATCTGCTTATGATCCAGGCGCCGGCTCGATGCGAGAGAAAGACCTGGTCGGTTTGGTCTACAATGACGGAAAGGACATCGCTCAGAGTGGCGCTGAGCCCTACAAGGACAACCTTTTGTCCCTTGAAATCAGATGGTCTGGAAGTCGCGTGTAAGCCAGTAGACAACTGAAAGGTTTTGTGTATGAGGATCAGGTAAGCGTACTTGCGAAACTGCTGGGAGTGGATAATGGTGCCCTCAAACTTATCTTGGCCCTCGTATACTGGCATCTTCTTCTTCGTCTGGTACCCATGACAGAAGACAACTTTGTCAAACTCTTTCGTTTCTGGCGCACCGGATCTAACCATCTCTACTTGCCATTTCGCCCGATCTCTGTTGCGCACGACCTGATCAACTCGTGCATTGAAGACGATGTGTTTATACAGGCCAAAGTTCTCGGCGTACGACTCCATGTATTCCTCAAACTGTCCTTGCGATAAGAACGGGGGATATTCTGCCCCAATATCAGCTTTGAAAAGGGAGGAACAATTTGGTACCTACTGTCTGGCATAGGGAAGTCTGTAAACCCGCACGTATACTTGCTGATGTTTGCGGTTGTCGCTAGAATCCTGGGTCAGATAAGAACTGATGAGTGACTCCTGGTTGAGAGACTCACTAGGAAGAGCTGTCGTCATGCTCTTATCGTCGGTGTATGACCACAAACCTCCTACCCGACTCCTTCGTTCGAACAAAGTCGCGTCGAACCCATCTTCACGCAAAGTCTTCAGCATTGAAATGCCAGTCGAGCCTAAGGTCCAGCATTAGCAGACGAGCTAACGGAAGTCCCGAGTTGGTGTCTCAATGCTCACCAGCGCCGATAACGGCTACTGTCGGTGGGTCTCCTTGGATTTTGTCCATCACAGCTTTGGAGAATGTTGCGAACGATGGGACTTGAAGGAAATTCGAAATCCGATGAAGAAATTGCCATAAAGCTTGTTTATGATGAGACCATATCCACGACAGCGCGGAAACCCATGGCTATGGTGAGATTTTAAGACAAGGAGATTGCGGGCGCGCGTTCGTCAGCACTAGTGACTGCAGCCACCGCGTGAAGTGGCTGCGAGCGCGGTGCATCAGAAGATTCCTTCGCGGACGATGAAACTCTCATTTGCCATTATCCCCTTCCGGATAACAATCATCCTCGAAATCTGGCATTTTGAACAGGAAACTCCAATCAGATGCCCTTCCGAGGCTTTGCGTGAGACGCAGGATTCGGAGCAGGGGTGGTGATGACAGTGACATGCCGCTAGCGAGAAGCGTCAACAAGATGATTGATCGACACTCCTAACGTCTTTTGGAGTACGTCACAGGCTACGTCGCAGCAACCCGGGCCGACCAAATAGAGTGCCCCGCAAGTTGTCATTAATGGGACTTTGGCTGGCGTATGAAACTATGTCCTTTCTTACCGTCTGGCAGCTTCTGACATTCGGCATACTGTTTCGCCCTCACACATTGGCCATACGATAATTACCAGGTCACAAACCAAAACATTCCCATGCTCACGCCGGGCTTTGTTCTTCACTTATTCACCCACAGGGCATCTTGATGCAACTCGGCCCGCATTGCGGTCTTTCTAATAAACAACAGGGGTATCTATGATAGTCCAATTTTACAATGATTTTACAACTCCTGCTCCTTGTCGAGGGCCGTCTTGACGGCCTCGCCCCTGACAGTAGCCTCCGGGGTGTATGCCTTGAACTGGCGCGCAGGAACACCCTTCATGAACATCTCGTCCAGTTCCTCATAAGTCCTTCCGGCAGTCTCGGGAAGGTTGAACCACAGGTGTACCAATGAGATGACCGACAAGCCTCCGAAGATGAAAGCCAGCTTGGCGCCCAAGTTGAGCTTGTCTGGGTTGAAGAGGTAGGGGAGAACAAAGTTCCACATGGTCTCAAGAGCCTTTTGGCACGCCATACCAATGGCAATAGTCTTGATACGCAGACGAGAGGTAGACACCTCAGCAAGGACCGTGTAGGCGGTAGCACCGATGGTAACGTTGTACCACCAGCAGTAGAGGAGGATAAGAGCGACGGTGCCCTTGTTTGTGGCAAGGGTTCCGGGGAGAGCGAGACCGCCAGTGACGAGGAGAATGACGGTCAGGACGGCAAGGCCATTGACGGTAAGGCTACGACGTCCCATTCTGTCGACCAAGTACCATGACATAACGTTACCGATCAGAGAGATGACTTGCTGGACGATCTGAAGCTTGAAGCTGTCGGCAGTGCTGAATCCAGCGAGTTGCATGTAGTACTGATAAGCTGTTAGTGTCGCTGCCTTCCAAGGATGACGCAATAGAGACTTACAGTGCTGTAGGAGGCGGCGAAGGTGATGCCTGACAGACTCTGGATGCAGAGAGGAGAGATGGAGATGATGGTGCGTCGGAGGTTAGACTTTCGGAAGCACTCCAGGTAGCTGGCGCCAGCAGTTTCACTCGTGATCTGGTCCAACGTCTGGTTGATGACTGCAAGACGAACTCTTCCCTCATCACCTGTATGTCCCAGTTGTGCCAGACACTTCAAGGCCTTATCCTGCTTTCCCTTGATGGCAAGGTACCAGGGACTCTCGGGCATGAACCAGATACCAGCGGCGGCGATGGCGGCAAATCCGTATTGGCCGCAGAAGACGGCGCGGTAGGCCCAGCGGCTGTTGAGGGTTCCGGTCTCGTTGATAATGACGGCGACGATGAGGGGTCCGAGGGTATACGAGAGACCTGTAAGACAGGTGAAGAGACCTCGCAGGGCGAGAGGAGTGATCTACATTGGCTCAGTCAGAATTTGCTTACGCGACGTGGATCGCACTACAGAGAGTGTTCCTCGACGACTCACCTCTCCGATGTATGTGACCGTGACGGAACCAAGAGCACCGATGGCGAAACCGTTGATGAACTTTCCGCCAAAGAAGACCTCGTTGGTTGTTGCGACAAATTCGAGAGTGATTCCGACGAATGAGAAACCCAGGGCAATCATAATGACAGTCTTTCGGCCAAGCCAATCAGCAAGGTTACCGCTTCCCAAAGCACCAATAACAGCGCTGCACAAGTTGATTGTTAGTGAACTGACCCTTCAAACCCCCAATCATTCCCATGAATCACTTACGAGGCAACGGGGGCGCCGTTGAATGCAGACTGCCACTTCGTGTCGAGAACATAGTCACCGTCGTAGAAGTGTCCAAAGTCTTTTCTGAACTCGGGGATAGACAAAATGCTACCTCCGGCCTGGTTCTCGAAACTCAAGACCAGGACACACCATACGGCGTAGACACACCAGAATGACGCCTTGGGGTATTTCCTCAGAGACTCCCATTTGCCAAGCTGATGCTCTTCCGCATTACCCAAGTTGGCCAGTTGAGCCCGAGCCTCGTTGGGATGCTCGAGGTGGTCGGTGTTGTTCTTCTCCGTATCGCCGCCCATTGTGAAAATTTTGTCGCGTTGCGAAATCAAAACAATTCCCAGGATGTTGACAGTTGCGTGGGATTGGCTGGCAGGCTTTGATTTGGTTGCTTGCAAGATAAAAAGACTAAAGCCAACAAACGCCAAGATGCAGACAAATACAATGTTGCACTATCAAGGGCGTTGACAAGGCTTTATAAAAAGATACCCCCACGACTCGTAGTTACGATGCCATCCGATGGCCCACGCCGACATCATGGAATGGTCACCCTATTCTGGAACCTCTCGGGAAGGATGACGGTGGATCTGGGGAGGTTTCCAGCAGACAGCATGATCTGGGGATGGACCTGCGGGGCCCCGATCAAAAGTCGGAGCATGGAGAGTGGTGGGTTGTGGACTGGACGAGTCAGGGGAGTCAGGTCAATATCCACCCTTTGGCCGCTGAAGTGCCTCTGATTTCCCCATGCAGGAATTGTAACCCCCGCACGAGAACCGGTTCCTGGGCTCAGGGGAATTTTGGAGAAATTTGTTGTGCCTCGTGCGTTGCGCAAACACACGAACCCGGCTATTTCCGGCTCGCGAGCGTTGGGGGCTTCTCTCATCGACTTGACGGGCGTTTTCCAGCCATGTGGATTCGTTTCGGGGGGCTTTTCCGACTTTGGCTAGAGCTCTCATAACAAAGCGGATTCTCTGTCGATAGTCGGTCAAGTCCAGACTGCGCCGTTCGGCGGCGTAGACACGAGTGACCGATCAGTGATCACGCACTATCGCGGTGGCCGTTGTCCGATGTTGGCCCGTGTTTCGTGCCGTCTTTCGCGTGGGAAGAAACAGAGAGTGGCTAGGATTTCCGTATCCGGTATCTCTAAACACCGCATAACAGCGGATGTTTTTAATCGTTCGCCCTGGCCGTCTCCAAATTTAAGCATTCATCTGATGTGATTGATGCTTGAAATTGATGAAAATGGTCAAGCCACAGCGCGAGATTTCTTCATGGTAACAGGGGCTTTCAAAATAGCCTCCAACACTCATCGACAACAAGTTGATGAGTGCGGAGAGAAAACCGCCAACAGATAGTCGCAGACACTCAAGACGCGTCAGTGAAGCTATTCCAACCCAACTCCTTCATTCAAAATGACGCAACCCCGGACCGAGGCCTCGGGAAATGACCCTGGACATTTGTCCCCACACGAGTCGCGTGGGCGCTTGACAACCCCCAAACCGGACAAGCCCAAGTCCAGAAGCCATCGGCATGCGGGGTTGACACCCTGGAGAATATTTAGCAGCACCGGAATCCGGCCGAGGCCACCACACGATGATTCGGGCCTGAAGACCATAGGCGAAGGTATCCAAACAAGGAAATCGTTAGCATCCCACTTTCAAAGACACGTCGTGAGCACAATCTCGTCATACAAAGGGAGGCATTGCTTGCAAGTTGCAGGGCTTCGCTCAAGGACAGGAAGACAATCGCATCATTCCAGGACGTCAGGTGCTAGTTGAGAGAACCCTTGTCGAGGAAGTTGGACCGTCTCGTAACCTCATCTTCGTGGCTTCATTCTCTTCCCCTCACGTCACTCCTGCAGGCTGCACAATAGTCTGCAGACAATCCGACAAGATGGCGCAAACCACCAGACTTCAGACCTTCCCCAACAAGCCCAGAGTGTTTGTCCTCACAGACATTTCCAACGAGCCCGACGACGCGGAGTCCCTCGTTCGCTACCTCCTCTACTCCAACCAGTTCCAAACCGAAGGTCTCGTCGCGGTTTCTTCGACATGGATGAAGAACAAGGTCTGTCCCCAGGACATTCGCAAAATCCTCGACGCCTACGCCGGCGCAGTCGACAACCTCAACAAGCACACGCATCCCGACTACCCGTATCCCTCAGCGGACAGCCTCCGAGCCCTGGTCAAGTCGGGCCCACCGGTACGTAAACAACCCCCTACACGACGAACCCCCTTTTGGGACAGAGAAGATGATGGCTCCCTTTTTGGATTTCAGGATCTCGCTAATTCGTTGACGGACAGGTCTATGGTATGGCTGGCGTAGGTGCGGATAAGCCTTTGACCGACGGCGCCCAACTCCTTCTCGAAAGAATCGAGGCTGCTTCAGAAGACCCCTTGTGGGTGCTCGTTTGGGGTGGCACCAATGTCCTCGCCCAGGTCCTCCTGACCATCCGCGACAAGCACTCCCCCGAAGAGGCCGCTAAGCTGCGCTCCAAGTTGAGAGTATACACCATCTCAGACCAAGACGATACCTCCGCGTGGATCCGCACCCAATTCCCCGACATCTTCTATATCTCATCCATCCACGGCTGGAACCAGTACGGTCTTGCCGCCTGGACTGGTATCTCTGGCGACAAGTACTACGGCTTTGACCAGGGCGGTCCTGACTTTTCCAAGGTCTCGAAGCAGTGGATCAAGGAGAACATTCAGATTGGCCCCCTAGGATCCGCCTACCCGGATTATCTCTTCATCCCTGAGGGTGACACCCCTACCTTTCTGTACCTGATCCAGAACGGTCTCGGTGACCGCGAGCACCCTGAATACGGATCATGGGGCGGTCGCTACGACCTGACGGACGCTAGCGACGCTGGCCAAAGGGGCAAGCACTACAGTGATATGTCGGACTCAGTTGTTGGCGCAGACGGCAAGACGTACCGTTCTAATCAGGCCACCATCTGGCGCTGGCGTGATACCTACCAGAACGACTTCGCTGCACGTATGCAGTGGTCGCTTAACCCAGACCTGGCATCTACGAACCACCAACCCATCGTGGTCGTCAATGGAAAGGGAGGATTGGAGCCTTTGTATTTCGAAGCCGAGGCAGACAGCACCATCGAGCTTGACGCTTCAGAGACATACGACCCTGATGGCGACAACCTTACCTTCAAGTGGTGGCAGTACCGCGAGCCCAGCGCGTCTCAGTGGCTTGTTCAGTTCGAGGTTGCGCATCTCGACATCGAAAAGTTGGATGCGGAGGGCAAGAAGATTAAGGTCACTGTGCCGCCGCCTGAGAAGTCCTGTTTGGAGTTGATCAGCCAGAAGCCCAAGGCTAAGGGCCAGCTGCTGCACTTGATCTTGGAAGTCACAGATAGCGGTTCCCCGGCTTTGACAAGCTACCGTCGCGTGCTGATTCAGGCTACGAACAAGTACTTGAGAGGAGGCAAGGACCTCAAGGATGGAGAGGGCCATGATGCCATTGGAGATGCTATGAAGGACTTTACCGGCTGAAATGAACTATGACATATGAATTCAAAGAAATGATTAAACACTTATTGCGATTATCCCACGTGTTGCCTCGTACGTTCCGAGTTCGAGTTTATGGCGGCTGTTTGGGCTCGCGTGTGAGATAAGGCCTCCCCTTCCTTGGGTATGCCTCGTGAGAGACAGAGCTCGCTCAATGCTCGCAGGTGCCTATGATTGACTTGAAATAGATGAAACAGCACATGAATCCTTACAGAGAACAAATCTCATATAGCTATAGGGTATCAGTCGTGAGTGCTGGTGTCTCTACGCTTGACGACTTCATTCTTTCAAGAACCATCATTATAGATTATAGATAACCTACCTGCTCTCTAAAGTGAGTTTTCACGAAACCCAGCTCATTCATGATTGGCTTTTACTTTGACCTCCTTTTGCGCGACCTTTGTTTATATAGCTTCAATAGAAAGCGACCTAGACGCTGTACAATACCCGTAAGGTGCGTAGCTCGTTGGTTGAATATTGAGTAAGAGGTAACAACTTCTTACCCAACGAAAGAACTGTTTTAAAGGCCCCCTGAGGATCGCATGGTGCAGGGTTTCGGGCGGTGGATCCAATATATGGATCTTAGGGTTCAACACTTCCACACAACCAGCAGGTCGGTTAGCTCAGTTGGTTAGAGCGTGGTACTAATACGGCACCCGTCGTATTGAGTAATGCCAAGGCCGGGAGTTCAAGCCTCCCACTGATCACATCCTTTTGCTCCGTTGCACAGCGATTCTGTGAAGGTTGACTTTTTGCTGCAATTGAGAACTTTTGAATGTGGCTGTGGATTCAGCTCCGAATTCCGCCGGGAAATGCGGGGTGTGCGGGGCCATCGCCGGGATCGGCAGATCCGTTCTCCGCCGGTGAGCCGTTTGTCAGGCCGAAGAGTCGCCGTGGCGGTTTGAAGAAAGGAACAGGAGTAATGTGGCTTCTGATAAGCCATCTCTGTCGGCATGCTCAAGTTAGTCTCCGCCTAACAGATTACCGGCGCCGAGGATGGCCGATTTGGGCGCAATTGTCATCTCTGTCAACAATCTTCGGCGCCGAAGACATTGCTCAGCGAGAATCCGTCCATCAGAAGAAGCACGGAAGTTCGTCCCAACGAATCCGGCTTCCGGACGCACGAGCCGAATGCTGCTCAAGCCGGACGACATAAAAATGCTCACACATTCCTGAGACGACTTGTCATCGCATTCGCCACGGCGAGAGGAGAGACAGCTCACTAGGGCGATTGGTAAGCCCCCGCAGAAATCCGCCCAGCCCACGGCCAGCCATTGTTGATCCAACAGCAGCTTTAGCGAGAGGACTAGGCATGCACAATGCTGTCATAGGACCCTAGATTGAATGCAGATTCCGAAGCTTATTTTTCCGCCTTCGGGGAGCTTCATCATTCCTCATAAAAAGCATTCGAGCTCTCGTATGATCGTTGTGGGCCACGATCTTCATCTTCTGCGCAGCTTAAGCCTGGCTCTCTCCCAGTTTCCCTTCTTTCCACGAAACCTCCATAGATCCATCTTCAGTGCGTTGAAGAACGAATCAAAACATGGAGATCGAAATCCCAGCAATTCACCCGGCGGTCGCCGTCAGAGCTCCCCGCGAGCCACTCGTTCTCATCGATGCACCGACGTATCCACCCGATGCCGGCGAAGTCATTGTCAAGGTCGAATGGACCTCATCAACACCTTACCACCTGCACCAGGCCGACGGAGGATTGCTGATCGACATGTTTCCCCGCATTCTTGGCGACACCTTCGCAGGGACGGTGCTTATGGTTGGCCCTGGCCCGCATCATGTCGATCTCGAGGTTGGCGACAAAGTTCTGGGATACTCATTCCGCGACGTCAAGGATGGCAAAGAGAAGGCTGCGCAGACACTCATCACGGTTCCGACATTTTTACTTGGTAAGATGCCGCAAGGCTTGACCATGCAGGAGGCCGTCACCGTTCCCGACAACATTGTCACCGTTTTCCAGGCCGCTGTCATGGATCTCGGCCTGCCGCTGCCGTGGCCTATTCCCGAAGGGTGGACCCCTCCGGAGGCCGACGCGCCGATTTTGCTTTGGGGCGGGGCCGGGTCCGTGGGAATGTACTCCATCGAAGTCTTCCGGCATTGGGGATACAAGAACCTCGTCGTCGTCTCGAGCAAGAAACACCACGAGTATTTGAAGTCCCTTGGCGCCACCGTCTGTTTCGATTACCGAGACAAGCACGTGGTCGATGAAATTCGAGAGTACCTTGGGCCGCAAGGTGTGCCTTACGTGATCGACTGCATCGGACACTTGACGGGGTCATTACGGCACATCACAAAACTGGCGGACAAGGGCACCAAAGTTGCTGTGATGCTGCCGGTGGTCATCAGCGACCCGACAGAAATTCAAGCACCTGTCTATCAGATGACGGAGCCAGCCGAAGGGCAGTGGAAGGAGGGAGTCATTGTGAAGGGTGTTCGAACGCATTTTTATCTCAAGGTGAGATACATGCATTCCAATTGTGACGAATATTTCCGTACTAACACCAAATAGAATCAACTCTTCAAAGACAAGATGCAATGCGAGATCATTCCGGCGTTACTCGAGCAGAAGGTCGTGCGGCCGAACCCTCAGAGGATAGTGGAAGGCGAGACACTACTGGAAAGAGCACAGGATGCGATAGTGTTACTGAGAAACAAGGCAGTTAGTGGTGAGAGACTGGTCTGGCGAGTATCTGAAGATGATGCGGTAGTTTAAGCGTTGAAAGCCATCCTCGCCCGCATTTTTGCGGTCCAAAAGTTTTTAATGTCATGAATTATTTTGGCATTTACCGAGGCCAGCATTTCAAATGGCTCTCTCTATCTTCAAAATGCCCCGTGAACATGGCCAAGAAAGTCTCTGAAACCTATTTGGAACCTCATGAGTGATCATGAGCAGTGGTTTTTGCTGTACGTTCCGTCGGAGGCGCGACCGAACTGGCACGGGATTCAGGAAAAGCCGAATTGCGGTTCTGCAAATATTTTCAGGCACTGCTCGCGTGTGTCCGCTGTAAATTGAGACACGGAATTCCCCGCTAGAATGATCGCTTCGCTAGTCTTTGTGGTTCCAGGCGTGGGACAATCGCTTAATGGAGTTGCATTTCCGGCTCCGCTCCGCATCCCATCCGGCTCAATCATTCCTCCGATCGCAACGAATTATTCCCCTCGTAGGACTCGCTCATTGAGATCAATTGCGTATAACTTCATGGAAGTTCATCTCATTTTAACATATATTCCAGCTTCCCGTGCATACGACTATGGCCTCATCAATGTTGGCGATCACGGCGCCAAGCTACACCGACCCTTCGGGATACCAACTCTCTACACTACCCCAACCAATTATCTCCGACCCTACGGAGGTACTATTTCGGGTTCACGCAGCGAGTATCAACCCAGTCGATGTGAAGAAAGCGGCTGGTATTTTTAAGCTTGCGGTAAAGGAGAGGTGCGTGAAGCGCTCCATGACTCCCATCGTTATGCGCATTACCTGATTTGATTGAGCATAGCTTTCCTTACCAGATTGGTTATGATTGCGCAGGGGTCGTAACCCAAGTCGGCAAAGACGTAAAAGGCATCAAAGTTGGAGACGAAGTTTTTTCTCGCTTACCAGAAGCAAGCCGAGGTAAGTACTAGAGTTGGTATAGTGGCCTTGAATTCCGGTTTTAATCCTTCGTCTCACAGGAGCATGGAGCGAATATGCCAAGTGCCCGGAACGTTTTGTTGCATTGAAGCCCAAGAACCTTTCATTTGAGAATGCTGCATCGTTGCCGTTGGCCGGCATGACGGCGTTGCAGACATTAAGTCGATATCAAGGTTCGCTTGCGGGCAAAACGGTATTCGTTCCCGCGGGCTGTAAGTTTTGTCTGTTGACACTCAACCTAAGCAAAACCACTGACAGATTCACAGTGAGTGGCACAGGAGCATATGCTTGCCAGCTGGCGAAGAAGGTTTTCAATGCCGGCAAGGTGATCACCACCGTCTCGACTTCAAAGGTTGAACAAGTGCTCAAGTTGTTGGGCGAAGGCACAGTCGATCAAGGTGCGTATTTCATGACAAGCCTTTTGTTTGTACCCTGACTAATAACAAGGTTTTAGTGATTGATCATACCAAGGACGACCCGAAAAAGGTGATTCCACGCGCATCAGTAGACTTCATCTTAGACACGACGGGTGAAGCTATGTCTTTTCTCCATCTCATGGTTCCGTCAACCAGTATGATCGTCTCCATCGCAACGCAGCCATCTGGTACCCAGCTTCAGCAGTCCAGCGTGATGAAACGACCTGACAATCCGCGACTTCCGTGGTTTGGGCGCTTGTTCTTGGATATATTCGACACGTATCGCAGGACACGGGCTCGAAGATGGGGTGTGGCATACGAGTATTTGTTCCTTGACCCCAACGCGAAGGACCTCGAGACACTGGCTAGATACGCGGAGGAGGGAAATATTACGCCGGTCGTTGGGTGTACGGTGAATCTCAAAGATGTTGACGAAGTCAAGGCTGCATGTGGGACAGTATACAATGGGAAAGGAGGGGTAGGCAAGACAGTGATCAGGATTGGGTAGGCCCCAACAACAGAAGATGGGCCCAGTGAATAATGGTTCAGTTGATCACTCAGCTGCACCTTTAGGGGGGGGAGATGGGTTGGCGGAGAAATGTGTATTTCTAGATATCTTACTTCACGCCGCGGCATGAATAGGGTTTATATGAAGGCATTGTGTAGTTTTCAACAGTAAGGGTTTTTGTTCGACTGAAGATGGACAACAAAAACATCGGAAATAAGAAGGCGTAGAAAATACCGTAACGACTGCGGAAACAACTACTAGAACTACACAAATAATGAAGGTAGCCTAAAAGACAGTGAAGTTGATGAATGACGCAAAGTTTAAATGATGAAATCCATAGCTGTCCACGTTGTGTTATTTTTGCAAAGCGTACCCTGACATCAAACAATACTCAGGCCTTCTACGCCACTGTAGTGAGTAACCCACAACAACCATCAAGGTGTTGTAAGAATGTTCTCGGCAAAAGAAAGATTGTGCATTATATAAAGCTCATGTGTTCCCCTTTGGACAAGTTCGATCTGCATTTACGAAGCAAATTCAACACACTTCAATCCACCATGGAATCAACGACATTTCATCTGTTTCCTAGACTCCCATATGGCATTCGGTACATGATATGGAAAGAGTACTACGACGAGCCCCAAGACTGGATGTCATTGTTCCAGCCTTATCCCAAATTATGGTTTTCGTTGAGCAACTACCAACGGCCAGACAGTCGGTGTCCGTTTGGGACGGGCGACGATACAATATGCAGAGAGGCGGAAATTGTAGGAAACAAAGTTCGGCCGATATTCGAATGCCGACAGGGGCGCACTTCTCACATCCGGTTTTTCCGAATAAACTGGGATACCGATCATGTCTGGCTTATACCTTCAAGCAATTATCTGGAGATTATATTCGCTTGCAATGATGCGCTGAGATCGCCGCCTGATTCTCAACCCACTTGGCTCAGCAACGTACAAACACTGGTTCTCGAAGTCTCTACTATCAGCGATAGAAGATCACAACCTCTACCGCATTATCTTCTTTGGGGTATCCGTTTCTACCTTAATAGCCTAAGGAAGGTTATATGGGCAGTCAAAAGTTCAACGGCCGAAGATTACATTCAAGAGTTGTGGTGCTACTTCCTGTTGAGATGGATAATCCGTCAACACCCACAATGGCAGAATGTAGAATGCCAGATACTGGACAACGAGCAAACATGGCGTTATGCATCCTGGCACAAGAGAGTACGAGAATGGAATGAGTATGTTGTGGAAGCTAAGAAACTAGACCTTCACACCTGTGAAGTATCAGAGGTCAGCGAAATCGAAGGTGCTGAGCAAAGCTTCAGAAACTCGTTTGGCGGTATACTGGAGGAATGCGGGAAAAAGGGTGGTTGTCAATCCGTTTTCTACTAGTGTACTTGGAAGTTCCATCTTGTTTTCCGTTTTGACTGGAATGCCATCGCGCTTTCCAGACTCATGATCGTTGATCTTTGCCTTAAGAGCACAATTTTGAAATAGGCTGGGGACCGTTGCGGATATTAGACTTAATTCAAATTACAATTTTAGATTTCAGCGAAGGTGTCTAACAACGTTTGCTACACCATCATGGTTTCGCAGGAGCAGCATATATGGACTGTTGACGGAAACACGATCAGGATTTGTCTATCTTCATGAAACGCTAGACCAATTATGACGTGGCCTGATGCGAGAGTTTGTATCCAGTAGGGTATGAAGCACGTACAGAAGCTCCCAAGGTGACCGGTAAATGTTCAGAGCAGTGACTCACACAGTAATAGCCCCTACAAAACAAAGCACATCCCATCCGGAAAGAGGTCTCTACACTCGCGGACAACATCACACACATTGTCTTTCATCATGGCGCCAACGACGTTTCATCTCTTCCCTCAGCTGCCATACGACATCCGATATGAAGTATGGAAAGAATACTACAGTCGCCCCATACACTGGGATACGCAACACGTATTCAATCCAGACCTCTGGTTTGAATGGACTCGCATTCAGTTCCGTTTCGACTCTTCTTACCAGCCCCAGCAGTACTGCGATGACGAGATATGCAAAGAGGCAAACATTGTCAGAGACATCGTCCGTCCGATCTTCGAAATCCCGCAATGGTACAAGAGGCCTTACTACGAGCTTGCTCGTATCAACTGGGACACAGACTATGTTTGGTTCCCGCCAGCACAGCCTCTCTTAGGGCTTCAGCTGGCGTTTAAAAAGACTTCATTGCTCAAAGAGACGCCTGCTACTACATCTACTTGGCTCAGCAATGTACTAACACTGGTTTTATCCTCAGGCCCCCCCAGGCCTTCTCAATACCGGAAACTCCCTTTTGACTTGTTCTGGGATCTTCGAACTTGCTTTGAAAGCCTAAGAAGGGTTGTATGGGCAGTCGATCCGAAGTTCACACTGGGCGATGAAGAGTATACACACCAGCTGCACTTTTACTTCATGTTAAGATCGATGATGCGCAACTACCAGCCGTGGAGAACTGTGGAATGTACATTTTCGGAAATTTCTTCTTCTTTGATACCCCACCCACAACCCGAATGGAGTGATTACATCCAAGAAGCGAAGGCACTTGAGCTACAAGACTTCGACGTATCAGAGACGAGCGAAATTGAAGGTGCCGAGCAAGGGTTTCGCCATTGGAAAGACGAGCCGAGCCCTATTTCCCTTAGCTTTTACTGTCAACTTTTGGTGCCGACGGGCTGTTAACACGTCTTGCGATGTCAGGGGCATGTTCAATCGGGAATATCTTCTCGATTGGGAAAGGCTTCCACCGGAAACGAGTTCTAAGCCTATCTTTGGCGGGATAGCATAGAGGAAGAGAATATATGTATAAATAAACAATCATCTCACTTAATCGCTCTTGACCAACCACATACCTTAGCCCTGATTCAGGAAGACCATTGCATACGACACAAGATGGGCAGCACAGAAGCCTCACACAAGATCACCGTGACCCTTGGTCAGGTGGCCAACATGATTGACCACTCACTCCTCCACCCGACCATGACCGATACCGACATCCTGGAGGGTCTTCGCATCGCTAAAAAGTACAATGTCGCCACAGCATGCGTAAAGCCTTACCTTATCCCCCTCGCCAAAAGCGAACTTGAAGGCAGCGACGTGCTGGTCTGCCCGGTCATCGGCTTCCCCCACGGCAGTAGCACCACTGAAGTCAAGGTCTTTGAAGCCGAAGGCGCCGCTCACGATGGCGGAAAGGAGATCGACATGGTTGTCAACATCGGAAAGGTTCTCGGTGGCGATTGGGACTATGTCGCCAAGGAAATTCGCCAGATCAATGAAGCTGTCGTCAAGCACGGTGCCATTCTCAAAGTCATTTTCGAAAACGACTATCTTCAGGAGAAGCACATTATCCGACTGTGTGAGATTTGCTCGGACATTGGTGTTGGCTTCGTCAAGACATCAACGGGATACGGCTTTGTAAAGCAGCCTAATGGGCTGTACACATATGCTGGGGCAACAGTGCCGCATCTCAAGCTCATGAGGCAGCATTCGAAGCCGGAAGTACAAGTCAAGGCGGCGGGAGGGGTGCGAACGTTGGATGACCTGCTTCATGTCATGTCTTTGGGTGTCACACGAATTGGGGCTACGGCCACGGTTGCGATCATGGAAGCTGCTGTTGCTAGAGGTATCACGGACAAGCCGACGGCAGTGGAGTTCAAGCCTATCAGCGACGCAGCGTCTGGAGGTTATTAAGAGGACAGAAAGTTTTTGCTTCGACCTTTCTCACATTGTGTTACCATAGAATTCAAGGTTCCAATACAAGTAGATGACCAGATCTCCGATTTCACATGATCCTTTTGTCGTATTCCTTTGTTCACTGTTGGAAAAATGAGTCCCAGCGATAAAAGACTACAGGCGAATACATCGACCCACAGGCTGTCCATTACGACAATTTTGGGACTTTACTTTTGAACATGAAATAATGGTATCATGTGATGACGCGAATGGAATCAGTATCCCCAAATTTGCAGCGGAGCTTGATGTGTTCGCATGAGTTGTGGCTGTCTTACATCGGGATTGCTCCGTTCCGGTGGGCAGAATTGCCAGAAAGGGACTAGCGTTACCTGGAGCGCTCCGGCGGAAGTCTCTTCTCCTCAACACCGTGGGAACCTCATCCCTTTCTACACCGGTCTAGGCAATACTCTGACTGACATTGCCATTCGAATATCAAAATGGAACCGCATGCTGCGTCACCAAATCCACCGGCCAGACGCCAACGCAAGAAGGTTTCTGCAGCCTGTCAAAGATGTCGGCGACAGAAGCTCAAGGTATTTTTTGATCTGCCCCTGAACAAGAAAATCAAGCTGACCACATGATTGTTTTAAGTGTGATGTTCAACGGCCTTGCACCCTCTGTGTCAGAGCTGAAGTGGAATGTGTCAATGAGGATACCGACCGGTGGAGAATCCAGGGTCCTCAACTCACCCGGAATCGGCCCCGCAGAACGGACGCAGACAAGGATGACACCGCAAGTCTCCGGCGGACCAAACGAAGTCGGCGAACTGTTACCGGAGAAGACGCGGCGACGGAGACCGCATCACCCGGATCACCGAAAGCGGTGGTTGTTGCTGCATCACGGACAGCCTCCTCGCCTTTGGAAGATGATGGTCCCTACGTCGGGCTAGATTCCCCTGCCCCGCAGGTAGCCTCGGTGGAGAGGAGTAGGCGATCATGGCCATCGAACTCTGCAGCGATGACTTTTATGGATGAGGTATTGAACTCGCCCAATGCTGCCTTCAAGACGGAAGCTGACACATGCGGGTAGGCTTTTCAACGTCAAGATGCGACAACACCAGGAGAAGCCGACACATCTGCTTTCGCTGCGAACCAATGGTCAGCGAGAAGCATTGCCACAAATTCTTCGCGGACAGAAAACGGCGTACCACTGAGACCAAGCCCGCACACTCCTGGCCTCTGCCAATCGAGGCTACATCGAAGCAAGAGGTCAAGCGATGCCGAGCGTGCTCTTTTGATGACCTTGCCCAAGAAACAAGTCGCAACGCTGCTGATCGACAACTACTTCGATAAGATCCATTGGTGCTTTTTGATCTTCTTTCAAGACGAGTTCAAGGAGCGCTTCGAAAACCTGTTTACTAGTATTTCTCGCGATGATGGGATCAAAGGAGCGAGCATCAGTTTCGTCAGTCTCGTGCTTGGCGTATGCCTTACTAGCCTACCGTATTTGAGCGACGAGAAACGGTCTGAGTTAGTCTGTTTAGCCGTTGATTCAGCATCACTGCAAGAACAAATACTGTCCATACTGAGACTGAAGCTCCTAGACTATGTCTCTTCCGGGTCTATCGAGGCGGTGCAGACATGCATCCTCTTGGGGTGCTTTCACTTGTACCATGGAGAACCCGAGTTGGCCTGGCCGATATGCGGCTGTGGCTTGCGAATCGCTCAAGCACTCAACCTTCATAGGGCTGCAGCTGATCAACGATCTGGAGTACCCGATTTCGATGACCCAGTGACCAGGGCTATTGAGACCAAGAGGCGATGTTGGTGGTCAATCTATGAGACGGAGACTATCTGTTCTATGCTATACGGGTTTCCCTTGAGTATAGTTGATGAAGATTGTGACGTGGAGTTACCTGATCCATATCCTTTGCGATCGAAGGACCCATCTTGGAAATCCAACGAATGGAAAGCAGCAGGTAAAGCGACACTCTTATCATTCAAACGAGCTATGGCTGAGTTGACGATAATTGTCAAATCTGCTCTTTCTCGCCTGTATGGAACACAACGAAGATTGCGAGAGAAAGACCAGATGGATAACGCCAGCGGGTCTGACCTGCAGCTTTTGATCAGTACGATAGCCGAATTGGATGGCAGGCTTAAGACATGGCGAGACCATCTTCCTGTGGAACTTCTATTGGGCGGCGCAATCTCCAAGTCACAAACAGAGAGCCTCGTTGGCGGGATACCCGAAAGCTTAAGAAGTAGCTTTCCTAGCCAAACCAAACGACTCCAACTGTTTGGAGTCCAATCGCTTTCTCTCAAACTCGCTTTTGAGAACGCGAGAATTCTGGTGCATCGACCTCTTCTTTCCTACAAGACGATGGCTATCGCGGGACATTCTCGTAATGCTCTACCTCTCCGCTCAGCTGTTCGAGCATGCCGCGACGCCGCTTTGCAGATAGCTCAGGTTGGGTCCACTTCGGAATTCAACGAGGTCGCTGGTACATATGCTGTATCATTCGTGGCTTTACATCTCTTCACAGCCGGGGTAGCTCTATCGATATTAACCAGCCTTGAACCGCTGAGTCGAGAGTCTTTCGAGTCAAAGATGGGCCTTCGCCAACTGATTTCCATGCACTCTCAACTGAAGGCAAAGTCTATCGTCGCCGAGCAAGGTTTCGAAATCCTCAAGAGGCTGATGACGCTTGTAATGTCAAAGGAAACCGAAAGGATGCTTCAATTTGAGGGCCCAGCAGATACACAACACGGATGCAGCTCAGATTCGACTCAGCGGACATCTGACTCAATTGAAGTAGCAACACAGAGTAATTCTGCCACACGCGCTGGAGAGAGCCTTCCCTCTACAGATTTCCAAGGGACATCTCAGGACGATTTAATGGACGACTCAAGACCCGACATTCCGGAAGACCCAGCACAAATGGCTCGCTCAGATCTTGGATTCTGCGAAGACCCTCTGGTGACTCAAGCTCTTCTGGATTTCGAACAAGGTAAACCCATACGCCTTTCGTTAGTGTGCATTCGCTAACATTCATCGCAGCCATGAGCTACGATCCAAATGGTGTACTTGGAGGTGGGCTGGCAGAATTTGGTGATCCGTTCGTAGAGAGCTGTTTCGGTGCACATGATCAAGGCTGGATTTGGAACCCAAGAAATTGAGTCTTCAGCCCATGGCACGTCCGCTCACCCCGACACAAAGTTTGTCTCCAACTAGATTCTCGTCAAGTAGCAGTTTAGTTTATAAATATTCCGATGCAGAGTTTAGCCTGACAGAGAGCGAAAAACATCCGCCATTACCTCAGGAGCAAATGCGAAATCCCTTTCCACTTTCTCATTCAGCCCCCAAGCCTCGGCGCCGCTGTCTAATACAGTCGCCCTTCGCATGTCCCGTTTATGGTTGCCAATAACTGGCGTGCCCCTGTGTAGTGTGCAGGTGTTATCCCACATCACCAGATCCCCCACTTCCGTCCACGGAATAGACACTACATACTTATCCTGCGTGACATGCTTGTACAAGAAATCCAATTTTTCTTTTCCCTCATCCTCGCATAGACCATCAATGTGGTGACAGTGCGACGGAACGAAGAGATTCATTCGTCCGCTGGGTTCGTGCAGCTGGGCGATCTTATGCTTGCTCATAGGGTGGTTTCCCGGCGTGAGCTTAGCGAAGAACTCAGGGCATGCTGTCTTGCGTGAGTGCCAGAAGGAGTGATTCGCAATGTAATTCTTGCTGAGAAGCTCTTCCTTCCAAGGTTCCGGAAGGTCGTCCCAGGCAGTTCGTGTATCGGCATAGTCGGTGTTGCCACCAGCTCCTTGAGGAGGAATGTCATGCGCTAAGAGAATAGAATAGCTTGCTCGATGAGCATTGAAGCTGCTGTCGACGTGGAACAATGTATTTCCCTTGCCTTATCGTAAGCAAAGATGGTTCATCTGGAAATTCTAAAGCCCAAAACATTGCTCACCTTGCTAATTTGCGCTCTGGGATCTGCTAAGCCAATGATGTTGCCACTCGCGTCAATGTTGCCTTGGTCAGTCAACTCAGGCATCTTCAGCCGGGACTGAGCTCCAGTATCCTTTCGCCGCTCAAGCTCGCCAAAGTGTTCAGCGAACGCGACGTGCCTTTCGTCGTCCAATCCTGTTGCTGGAAATACCAAGACGCCATACTGCCGACGGGGTTTCAGCGAAATTCCTCTCGAGACTGGGCAAAGTTCCAAGTCACCTTTGCAATTGTGGCCTTTATCGCCTCCAATGTTTCGACTGGAATCGGCTTTGAGAAGTCTACACCCAACACCTTCGCCGCGAATGTAGGATGAAGAGGCTCAATCGTGAGAGACATGATGACTTGGCGATGTTCAGCTATAGAAGAATGTCGATAGTTCGGGAGATAGTTCAGGCGAAGTTCATAGAGTTCACTTGGCACGAACGGGACCCCTGATTTACCCCAGGCTTTTCACCGCCTGCCGGCGTCATCGTCGCCGGGTTCTCGTCACGTTTCGATATCGCTCATCTGTAGGACCCACGCCCATTTATTAGAGTTTCGCCTTATCTCAACTTCTACCGTTCCACGAGTCATTTCCAGTCACGTCCGCACCCAATGCGTCGGATATCTCCATGACAAGCTTCAGACCGACAGGGCAACCCCTGGCTGAAGAAATGTCGTTTTTCGGACCAGTCGAGAAGCCGCAATTTCTTGTCAACGCCAGAACATTACTTGATTCCTCCCTCATGCACAGCAACCTCTCAAAACACGCCACGCAACGCGACGTCAGAAGCCCCGGTGGTAGTTGCAGCCAGGTTGTCGAGATGGGAGTGCGATCTTTGCTCAACCCAGTGTTGGGCCCGGAGCGCCGCCAGCCGGACCGCGTTCCGACAGACGCGGTATTCCAGCTTTCGGCAATGGATAGCTCGTGGATGATGCGCATGATGATCATGAGCTGGTCGATGTGTTTTCACGACGTCCTCGACGCTGATAAGCTTCACGATTCGCTTACCGAACTTCTGAATATCGGGCATTGGAAAAAGCTAGGTGGTCGACCTCGGTTGACTGTAAGTTCCCAATCCCCTAGTTCAACCGGACTGCTCCTACTAAACTCTGACACATACCTAGAAGGATGGCCAAATCGAGCTTCACATTCCGGACGTTTTTACTCCATCTCGCCCGGCAGTTCACTTTACTACCGAGCCAAACCCTGCAAGCGTAAAGCTTCACCCACTCTCTTCTACTATCCCCTCGTACTTCCCCCAGACAACAGCAGGACCGAGAATCATCGACACTCCCGAGAATTTGCATTCCATTCTCGCCGGCCCTGAAGCAGCCAAGTCATTCGACGACTACAACTTCACAGATCGGCCTGCCTTGTCACTCCACATCATCACATTCACTGATGCAACGTTTGTGACAATCACCTATCCTCACAGCATCACGGACGGCATGGGTCGACGCGAACTTGTCGAAAATTGGTGTCGCATCTTGGCCGGTCGTAGGTCTGACGTTACACCAATGGCTTTTCCAACCTTGGATCCCATGGCTAAAGTTGCGAAAGCATCTCCTCCACGCTACGATGAACCATTCACTTGGGAGCATAAGCGTCTTCAAGGCTGGGGAGTGGTCCGGTTCACCTTTGGTATTCTGTGGTATTTGATCAGGAATCGTATCCGCCAGAGGAATCTCTTTGTCCCAGCTGCTTATTTGGCAACGCTACGTAAGCGTGCCGAAGAGGATCTCGAGAAGGACGGACAAGCGACGGAGCGTTTGAGTGATGGGGATATCCTGACAGCATGGCTATCGCGCCTCGCATGCTCCCACATAAGCGAAAAGGATACCTCAAAACCCATCTCTATTTCTACAGCCCTGGATCTCCGAGGCCGTCTTCATGAGAACGACATGCCTCCAAACTTCGCTTACGTCTCCAATGTTGTTGCTTACAACTGGACCAATACGAACGCCTTTGAGCTCCTTCGGGGAACATTCGGCAGGGCTGTGGCACTAATTCGGAACTCAGTGAGATCGCAGCTCACAGATGCGCAGGTTTACGCCTCGACTCGTCTCACTTACAACGCCGTTGCAGAGAGTGGCAGCACGAAGCAGTTTACTGAGCCAAACGGCTTTGTGGTCTCCGTGTCTAACGTGTCCAAGGCGAGATTCCATGAAGTCATTGATTTCAGACCAGCTATCAAAGGCGGTGGCAGTGATGAGATTCGCACAATACCGAGAGGCAAGATCGTGTGGCAGTGCAATACCCCGAAGATGAAGATGCACCCACCGTGTCTGATCTACATACAGGGCAAGGACCATGGTGGCAACTATCTCGCACAGATGTTGGTCTCTGAGAAGACCTGGCGCCTGATCGAGAAGGAAATTGAATCCTCAGTCTGAATTCAGATCTTAATATTGAAATCTCTCTATGTGTAGCAAATCGAACAACTATACTACATGCCCTTTGACTTGCTTCAGAGTCTTCACATTAATATCCCGCCAAGCAAGAGTCGCCACGAAGCCTACCGCCCAGATGGTAGTAGCGGCAATCAACATCCATTTCTGAGCTTCACCATACGCCAACTGGAGGGCTTTACGAGTATCAGAACCCACTGGGTACATCAATTGTGTGGCGAGGTCCGAGTAGATTGGCACGAAATTGGCCAGCTCTTCCGTTGGCAGGTTCTCCATCAGCTTCTTAGCGAACACATCCTGCCAAATTGCAGCGGATACAGTCAGACCAATGGCTCCGCCAATCTCAGCGAACATGGCTTCGGTGGCTAGCACGACAGCCACATGCTGGTGTGAAGCGGCCGCCATCGCAGCAAGTCCTGCTGTGATGATGATGGTACCACCCGCAATGGCGATGATTATCTGACATAAGATGATGAAGCCGATGTTTTGATCAGGCTGACGAAAGTAAATCATGAGACCCATACCGAAGATGTGTAACGGAATGGCGAACCACAAGGTGATGATCTTGAAGCGACCGGTGCGGTGTACTATCCACCCTACGACAAGCCCCCAAAGTGTGTTGCCGATAGCGTAGATGTTGTAGACGTAACTGGCTTTGGTGACATCGAGATTATTGACAACCATTAGGAAGGAACTGAAGAAGCTGTTCCAGATGAAGTAACTGATAAAAAGGACTGCTGAAAGACCACACGCACCGATGACGGTTCGATCCAATAAAAGAGAATAGGGGATAAACGTGATGGGGGCAAACGCTCTCTCCCATATGACAAATGCTGTGAGAAGAACAACACCAAAGACCAATAGGCAGATGATGAGTGGAGATCGCCATCCTTCCTCCTGCATGGAGTAGATGTTGAAGGGCAGAAGGAACAATGCCAAGCCAGCTGACATTAGGAAGAGCCCTACGGCATCAAATTCTCGGCAGTAATAAGATAATGATTCCAACGTTGTCCGCTGACTGGTGCGCTTGGGTATTACTCCGAGTCTCTTGGCTTTGGTGAGATTGTATGCGAAGAGTCCGAATAGGGGAAGGGTGAAGACAAGTACGACAATCGAGAAAGTGCCAAACGCCCATCGCCATCCTGGTCCTGTGAGGTAGGCTTGGGAAATCGGGCCGGAGAGCCACGTGGTGATGAGATTTGGTGAGGCAGTGAAAGCCAGCATAAGTCCCCTATTTCGCAAAGACGAAGTGTCTGCAACAAAAATAGAAATGCTGTACAGCAGTGCGTTCTGACCAACTGTGTAAAAGACTTGAGCAGCTGCATAAGTCTCCACACTGTTGCAGGCAGCCATCATCACCAGTCCGAGGGTGGCTATGAAGATGGACAAGAGGTAGCCCTGCGGTCGTCCGAAAACATCCAGGATCTTGGCGAGGGTAAGTTTGAAGACTCCGCCGATGATGCCACTGATGACGGCGACGGTTGGTGTCAAGGAATGCTGCTGAAAGGCGGATGTAACAAAAGGTGTGAGGGCGGCTAGGGCACCTTGCTGCATGAGTATGACGAAGTAGATGACCCAGATCATCACATAAGCGATGACCAAGGAGGATGTGGTCCATGTCGAAGTTACGGCTTCTATGTTCTGAACACCGGTCTGAGCCTCAGGCTGGTCCGTATCAGACCCCGGAGACGCGTCATTGATGTGAGCTGTTGTGCTGATACGTGTGTCGGTCTTGTCGATTGTCGTGCTTGGGGGCGACGGCGATGGCGATGGCTCAGTCTGTGGGTCCTTCCCTTGATCCATGCTGGCGAACGTTCTAAGGATCAGAGGGATGGAGAAGACGAGGTGAACGGGGCAGAAACAGTATCATTATGAATGTCTTCGTCGAATCTCAGTAAAGAAGCCTTCAGCGACTCTACCCTCGTTTTTCTAATCTTACTGTTGATTTGCTCAAACTTGCTCACCGATGCGTGCTGACGCTTACGATATTTCGGCAGGATCAAAAGTGTGGTGTGAACGAAGGTTGCCGAGCAGGGATGAAGATGACGGGACCTGATCCACAACATGGAAAATGTGGTTCAGGACCGAACCGCTGCAATGGGGTCAGCACGGGTTCGTCCCGGTTAGCCCGGCCGTCGGCACGGCGTGGGGGAGTGAGCCAGGATTCTGCATTACCCCAATCGGCGAACACGCAGGCTTGGACCACAGATTCCCTGAGAAAATGTAAGATTTTGATCCACAACATGCGCCAAGGGCTTCGGAGCAGAGAATGCTACAATCCTGTCAGGTAGGCTGTAATGCTTACAGCCTCAAATGTGCTCAACACAGCAGCGCTAGTGATGATTTCGGTGACCACATGTGCAACACTGTGGCGAAAAACGTATGCTTCAGAGTGAAATACTGACCTGCATGGCTACAAGTATGTCCCATAGAATCTGGTGAAGAAGTGTTCCGCAGTCAGATCATGTATCGAGGTAAGGCTGAACGCGTCTACCAACTTTGTGGGACAATTTCAAGTGACACACATCTCGACATTGTGGATAACAGAAAGGATTTGTTGTCTATGACTTGTGTATGGAGACTTTTGCTGTCCCGATCTCGAACCGTCCACAGAGCATCCCATCTGTGGACATTTTCTTCGGGGCAATGGTTTCATCTCGTGCAAGATACCTTCCCTACAGTCTAATGTAACGTTCTATCTATGAGACCCCAATGAACGAAATAATAAGTAATGCAACCGCCTCAGTGATTAACCAAGAAAAGCGGCGTACTTGGTAAACTCTTCGTCAGCCGTCAACATTTCGAACTCTTCAGGGAGCGTGCCTAACAATAGCTCCACAGAACCATCATCACGCATAGGGTGGATAAGCAGCAGCCTGAAAGCCGTGTTGAACCGGTCCATCAGAATTCTCATGGTGTCAGGTGTGCCCTGGTTTTCAAAGAACTCATCGCCGAACGAAATCTCGGTCGTCTGGAAAAGGATCAAGTTGTTCATCATGCAGTGCATCCCCGCCAACCCCATGCAAGCGTTGGTGAGCATGCCATAGTCGGGCACAGACTGGAGCAGAGTGAAGGCGTCATGAACCAGGGAAGGATTGATATGAGTGGCTGCCTCGCGGAAGAGGTAAGCAATGCGCCCAAGGCTTGTCTCCGGTGAGCAAAGCTCTTCAACAGGCATGTAAGGTCGGTTGGTCACCAAGCAGCTGCCCATGAAAGATGAGGGCAGCAGAGAAGAGAAATAGGGGCGAGCATCGATGGGCATCTCCACAATCGCGTTGTCTTCTGGCCCGAATTCTTCGCCATGTATCTCCTTGGCAACGCGGTAACGGGCCTTGATCGCAGCCCGCCAGAAGAAGGCCTGAATAACATCGCCGACGGATGTCACAGCCCCCTTGGCCTCCGGGTCAGCAAGAACCATTTGTCGAAGCTTCTCCACATTTTCGCTCGAAACGAGAAACGTAGTAGGCTTCATGTGACGACCGTCAGCCGGAGGAACGGGTGGCCAGGCAAACTTGCGGGGGAATGGGGGTGGTGTGGGGAATGTCGACTCCGTGAGACGCGCCTCCACCTTCACCGGACCATTGCCGTTCTGAAGCTCTGAAGGATCTGGGAATCCTAAGAATCCCCAGACATTGGGGTCCACCTGATGTGCAGGCTTAGCATACCCTTCGAGCTCGTAGAGGATGTGAGGCAAGCTTCTATTGAGGCTCTCAGGATCGAGCCACTCGCAGGTAGCCGACATGTCGCCCTGAACATATCTGCAGCTCTCGGCCCAGACTCTCAGGGCTGTGATAGCTCCCATCCCATCAACTGCCGCGTGATGGATGTTGATGGCGAGAATGCACCCACCCTTGATGAAGTTCGCCTGCGCAACAAGAACCTCAGCCGGGAGCGTCGGAAACCAGGGGCAGTCGATGACGACTTCATCGCTGAAGGCCGAGGCCACAAAGCCGGCAGATCTCAATTCTTCGAACGATGGAAGCACGTTGGAGAGATCCTTGTAGCGTAGCTGCCTGAGCGGAGAGTTCTTGAAGTTGGTTTCAGGGGTCGCGGTTGACGGAATTAGGGGCAAAGTGATGCGAAGATCGCCATTCTTGTACCCCGTCTCATGCGGTGAGCAGCGCATGACCTTTCCTTCAAGTTCTGGAATGAGTTCAAGAGTCCTGCCAAGCCCATCGTGCAGCCTGTTGAAAACATCTTCGTACCGTGCGTCTTCGCGCAGCGGTATGTAGAACTTCATGCCCACGTAAATGTTGGGGTTCATCAAATCAAACGGGTTGACCTTGGGTGACAGACGCGACTTGTGGGCGTTCATCATACTCCTCATCTTCACCACAGTGGGATCCAAATTCTGGTCCGACGCGGAGACATTGTTCTCCGCCGCATGTTTCTTCTCGGCCAGCAACTTCGCGATCGTGACAGCAAATTTGCCGAGCGTGGGGCTAGCATATAGATGCCGTGGCGAAAGCTTGTCTTGTAGCCCAGTCGCTGCACGGATGATCTTGACGACTCGAAATACCAGGAGCGAGTCTAGGCCTAAGCTAAAAACATCTGCATCGGGTGACGCGTTCTTGAGACCTTGCGAAAAAGAGCCGAAGATTTGTCTGATCGCTTGAGTGATAGACTCGATAGAGCTAGTGTCGATGACAATGAATTGCGAATCTTCCTCTTCCAAGCGGGAATTATAGAAGCGCTCGATGTAGTCGGCGTAGAGCTCCAGCGTAGCACGTCGCTTGATAGTTCGCTTGTCGGTACGAATGAACGGTTTGTCTGGCTCAGCGAAGGTGATGTAGTCTCTATGAAGCTGGTTCTTGTGCGTAGAGAGTGAGTTGGCTCGCTCTACAGTGACCCAGATGCTGTCCAAAAGTTCGGTCGTTTTTGAGGATGGATCCTTCAACTCGATTAGAAGACCTGCCTGAGGTTTACTTGAACCGATCTGCGAGCGCGTCAGACATGAATCCTGCGTGCTGACGACAAACAACAATTTTCTGCAAAGCTTGCTTACCATAAGACAGCCTTCAACAGCAGAGTGGGTAGTGACTAGTGCCTCTGTTTCTAAGGGAGAAATCTTGTACCCATTAGAGAGAACGACAACGTCGTCGTTTCTCCCCTTGTACGCCCAAAGACTTGGCTTGGTTGGATGCTGCGTGTACAGATCCTTCAGATTGATACTCTTCTGGTCGGGAAATGTGTGGAAGATCCCTTGAAAGAAAGGGCCATGCTCATTTCGATGGACCCAATGCTCGAAGACACCGGGTTCGACTTCCTTGAACTCAAAGCCCGAGAAAGGATGGAATGCAAAGTAGAGCCAATCTTCTCTGTCCACCCAGAGATTGCCAATGAACAGGCCTTCTGTTGTGCCCGTGAGGTTCAGAACCCGGATGACATTGTTGACTTTGGACGCGCTGACGGGACTGACAGGACCTGGAAACATGATTTCGTCAGCTTGAGATCAAGTACCAGAGGACTTTGTTAACGTATACTCACCACCAGATGCACAAATGAACTTGGAAGGCCGAAGCTTGGGCAAAACGTCTGGGGTTTCTCCAAGCTCATCCACCAGCGAGGGCACCATGCTCCAGATATCGACCTTTGCGTGTTCTGCAAGGGAGTCTATGAGGTTCATGTTGGGTATGACACCAGGCGGTCCCAAGATGCAGTGAAGATTGAAGAGCGAAGGCAAGAGAATATCCATAATAATACCAGCTCCCTAAGTTTGGTAAGCACGTGGATCAGATTGACTCTAGGAGAAAGTACTAACATGACTCATGGGAAATGATGAGTAGATCCTATCACCATCGTTCCAGTTGTCTGTCCACGGGACCATACCGCCATCTCCTTCTGTTGGTGGAAGGAGCCGGACAGCATCCATTGTGCCGATGAGAGCGTGAGACCATACAATAGGCTTCGGTAGCCCCGTTGAACCCGACGTGTGGAGAAGGCAGAAAGGCTCTTGGCTCGCCTCGTCGAAAGTCTTGCAGAAGCGGCATGGCTCAGTGCCTTCCGCATCAAGCAGTTCATCAAGCTCAGGCAAGTCGAGGACCTGCATGTCCCGCTGTTGCAGGAGGTCGTCAACGAGAGGGTAGCTCGGCCCACGAGGCTTTACCCAGATGTTGCATTTGGCCGCTTTTAGAACAGCAAGAGCCCCCTCGGTACTGTTCTTGGCGGACAAGAACAAGGCCTGGTCACACCCAACAATGTAAGTTACTTGACAATGTCCATCCACGAAGCCTGACGTACGGTGCAGTTGGCCTTGACACAGGCATATGTCAACAGAATATGGCGGAGGTCATCTGATACATATTAGTCAAAAGCAGCACGGTTCTGGGAGATCAGCACTTACGAGGTCCAATGTAACCGACGGGTTGGATCTCTCCGGTGTTTCCAACTTGTTTGTGAAGCCACCAAGCCGTCTTGTCAACAGCTTGAGCGAGTTGGCGAGCAGAAACGTCATGAAAGCCTTGACTGATGTCCGAAGACTTTGCTACTGAAAAGACAAGACGATTTGGTTCAGTTGTAGCCAAATCATCAAGAATGTGAGGGATAAGCCTCTTGCCAGTGTTCTTTGGGATTGCCATTGTAGTGAAAGATAAAGGGAGAAAGTTTGGATGAAAAAGACGCGGCTTGATTCGAACAGTATTTTGAAAAGCTAGCTCATCCACATAGCCTTGGGATAGAGCCGATGATATGGGAATTGCTTGGAAATGATATTATCCAATCTCCCCTAACCTCATATCCGCCATGACGGCTACTGGAACCCCAAAAGACGAGTGAGGCTACACAAAGTCCGTATTAACACCGCCTCCGCCTATCTCCATGGTTCCTCATCCATGACGCATAGTAAGCTTACCTCGTTCGACGTACAAAAATGTCTCGAACCTTTTACCGTTCATTTCCAATCGCACATCACTGTTCCGGACGCGAGCGGATCAAAGGATGGACTTGTGCTAGTTCTTCCGTCCACACAACAGCTGGGCAGAGGCACAACAGCTTGGAAATCCCGCCGGCGAAGCCCGTGTAAGCTGATATAATGTTCGTCTCATCTCAGAAATCGCATGCCGAACGCAGCATTAGAAGCATCGTACAGCCAGAATGGACCCTAAAAGTGGAGTCGACGTCCTTGGAAGTGCAACAAGAACAGACTTTTGAGCCGCAGGCGGGCTGACGCCCAAGTCGGTTTGTGCCGCGCCCACATGAGGCACCGGCTTGGCGGAGTCGGGAATCTCACCATGCCCCCACGGCCAACTTTTGCTCGTGTCCAGTGGTAGGCACACGTTAGTGATGGCGTATGGGAGGCGCAGACTGTTCCGTATGCAGCCTTGATCCTGTCTTACTGATCATGAACGTTCGATGTAGTTGCCTAAGGTGGCAATGGTGGAACGCGCCTTCTAAGGCTGCTTGTGTGTTTGGCTATGTTTTGGGACGGCATTCTCGGGTATCTGGAAACTGCAGCATCTACCCGAGGCTCTTCAACAACAAGTGGATCTGTATATCTAGCAAGTCCTGCTCTTAATCGAGACACAATTCAAAAGGCATCGACAGGCCAGACAGATATTCATCTCCAGCAAACTCTTTCTCTTCTCTATCAAGTTCTTTACCATTGCTTGCATCATGCATCTCCTTGGTAGCATCCAGAGCCCCATCACCAGGTCCACCCTGGATGAGTCCAAGCTTCCCCGTGCCCCTCAGGCCGGGTTGGAAGTGACCGAAGAGATGACCGAGACTTCCAAGAAGATTTTGACCATCATCTTTGAGTACGCCCTAAACAAGTTCGATGACACGATGGACCGGCTCACTGCTGGTGTTCCTAAATTCGTCAAAGTCATTGAGCAATTTGTTGCGGCCGGGAAGCAAGTAGACATGTGTCTTCCAGCTTTTCCCTTCAAGTCGGCAAACAAGGTCTACAAGGTTCTCGGCAATCTTCCCGACAAAGCCGAAGAGCTGGCTCTTGAGCGCCTCAACACGATGTGCATTCGCGTTGGTGAAATCTACGCCCCAGGAGCTAAGCTGACTATCATCTCTGACGGTCTCGTTTACAATGGTCAGTCATCTCTGCTGACAATTTGCGTTGTCTCCTGTGAAACTGATGTGCTATGATGACAGATTTGCTGAGCATTCCGGATCGCGATACCTGGGCTTACGGCGAAGCGCTGCGGGCCATGGCAGTCGAAAAGGGGTTCACCTACATCGGCTTCTCCAGGCTTCGCGACCTGATGAACTTCCCAATGCCTGACAGGCTTGAGGAGATCCGCTACGTTGCCAACGCCACCAACTTCCGTCGCTATCTCCTGAACAAGTATGGCAAGGACGACCTGGACATCGACCAAGAAATCGCAAAGAACCCCGACACGCTGATGACCTATCGCGGTTATTGCCGATTCTTGGAATCTGACCTGCAGCATGTGTTCCCCACCGGCAAGGGCCGAACCAGCAACGGCTACAAGCGGGACGTGAAGTTCCTGGCCAAGCAAATGCTGATCCGAGGATATGTAAGCACACTTCTTTATCTCCTGCATAGAGTGGCTGGACTAGTCCATTGACCCATCATAGGCTTTCGCTGGCGCGGTCAAGGATGCTTTCCCCAATTACCTGCGTCTCTCCATCCACCAGTCCACCGGCGAGCATAAGGTTTCCATGAGCCTGCTCAACACTAAGACTGGGTTCACGACCCCGTGGCATTGCAGCGTTGCACTGATGGCGGATGGCGAGTGGACAAGTGCTCCGATGGGTGATTTCAAGAAGGACGCGAACATGGAGATTGTTTATGAGGATGGTCGTCCGAGTTACTTCAAGGAGAAGGCGCAAGTAGTTTGATCCTTCGGTGAAGACTCCTGGAGAACGCCGATGTCGTTACGATGGCCTGATAGAAGGGGATGATACCGGATTGGTTGTCTGTTTGAAAGATTGCTCATTATTAGATAGCTTCACAGCTCTGTCACAAGGACCAATAGAATTGCAGGGTCCAGCAGTTTCTTATACCAAGTTTCCCTGTCTTTGTGCCCTGTTGCCTGCTAGTATGCTTTGACACAGTGGATTCAGTCCTCTCTCGATTGATGTCTCTGAAATTTTGATGATTGATGTTTACGACAATTCGTAACTCTATCCCAATGGAGCCGTAACTTTCGAGTCCAAACCACGCACCTACAACGTTGCACGACCGGTTAACCCCCGTGCTCCGCTTTGCTTTGAGTCCTCGGAAATGTCACGTCTTCTTGATCTAGCCCCTTAAGTTCAGAAACAGACGCGTCTATGAAGGCATCTTGGCCACACGATCGGCTTTTCGCCGTTGGTATTAACGCATTCCGGTCTAGAGCTAGTCGTGATCCACCACAAAACGGTACTAGGGGAACACATTGCCGATACCCCGATTCCGAACCGATCATTTCACCCCTACTACATACTTTTCGGGCTTGCAGAGAAGCATTGCCAGTGGACAACAGGCCCCGCCGCCGTCGAATTTTGCCCTCTCTGATGTCGGGATACCGTGGGAAATTACCTACTTTTTCATTCTGCAAGAGGTTTATGCCATATTCACATAGTTGATGCGAGTCCGAGATTCCACCGCGAAGCTCACGTTGCATCAGATAAGTCTTCAGGCATCCATCTGCATGTCAGCCGCGCACCCGATCGACGTAACAAAGTCCCCCAGGCTGGGACTTCGCATGCCCAACACAGGCGGGTCGTGATGAGCTCGGACTTTTCAAGGATGAACGAAGGAAGGGATGGTCTAGACTATCGAAAGACGTTGTTGAGATTCCTCGAAGGGGAAAAGGCGGCTGAAGACTGTAGCTGAAATCTGAGAAAATCTTTGGCGATCCCCTCGAAATCGGAGCTGCTTCCGGAAACACCGAGCTTCCACATTGGTTAGATTTCAGCCTCTGTGGGGGAGTTCTGTCTAGCTCGCTGAGGAAACCTGATTTTTCGTCGCCCTCGAGCATTTTTCCCGATAAGTGGGCAGCATTTCTTTTTGTTCCTTTGAAGTTGACGCGCCTCGAGGAATTAGCTGGTGTCTTGGCTCGGCATTGCGCGAGACATCACACACCGACTGGCTGCAACTGGCAAGACCCCTGATTCGGGGATCCTTAGTCAGAAAGTCAATCCTCCAGCTGAGGATTGTCATTGGCCAAGACCCTGATATCATGTCCGAGAGAATGCCAACTGGGCGAAGAAATTCAGCGCATACCCTACCATTTACACCGAGCTTCCTACAATCCTTGTTCGATACTCAATCAACTGAAATTAACGAGAAAATAATCAGAAAATAGCTCTCATCTTCAGGATTAATTTGAATCCTTAATCACTATATTCTCTTGAGCAGAGTCGTGGTTGAGGCCAAACGGGCTATTGAGACCTGGGGAGTGTGCACTCTTTTTTTTCGCCCAGTTGAATGCTTATGTAAGGTTTGATATGACGCCAAGCGGGAGGGAGCCAATGGGTGGCTCGGCTTGCCATATGGAGCCCCTTCGGCGGGTCCAGACCCACACCCTACGCGAGCCTACTATCGAAACGGGGCTAGCGTATCCCCTGTCATCATCTCGACTCTTTTCCTTTTCCTGCCTGCCAAACGTCCACCCGCCTGTCATCGCGCATCAATCACTTCAGGTCGTCCGAACGTATTCAGTAGCGATCAGACGTGGACGCCTCTTGTCCTACCGCCCTCCTCGGTGCTAGCCGATATCAGTGATCGTAGCGAACGACCACGCCATTCGGATTGTGGGTTGGGCACGCCTTGAGGCCAACAAAGGCGGCCGCGACCTGCAACGGCCAGCCACCGTCAATGATCCAATTCGACCACCCTCCACGCTAAGAGCTGCAAGGACGCGGGGGTCCTCTGCCGATTTTAACGAGGCGAATGCCCCCGCCAAATTTCCGTTCGTCTGACAGCATCCGTTAGCATCTACCGGGCCGCGACGTTGACGACATCGACATCAACGGGACATATCAATCCGACTGCGCCGTCGCGTTCGTACCTCCTGGCCAGACTCTTCCACGAGAGACATGTTGCGGGAGTACCGCCGCGATGAACATTGTAAGACACCCCGATGCACGATCCCCCGGCCCGGCTTCCGACTGACCGAAAACAGCCCTCCGTCGATGGCTCGTCAGGTGATGGCCGAGTGGGATCCGCCCGGGACAACTCCACGGGCGGAACCCTCAGCAAACTCCAGATTGACGGCTCTGACTCGTCATCGTTGATGTCGCTTGTCAGCACTCTAATACCCGTGCTCATATACGCTGTCGTCTGTATCCTCGTCTTCTGGATCCTGCGACGCAGAAGTCATCGTGTCTACTCCCCGCGGACTATTCTAAGGAGTCTCTTCTCGCAGTACGAACCCATTTTCGCTCTATGTTGACATCACAACTGACATGTTCGTAGTGAACAAAGCATACCCCTGCCCAAGGGTTGGTTGGACTGGGTCAAACCCTTCTGGAGGGAACCCGACACCGCCATCCTGAATCGATCAACGCTGGATGCGTTCCTGTTCCTGCGCTACCTCAAGGTCCTCGCTTTGATATGCTTCGTTGGCTGCTGCATCACATGGCCAACGTTGATGTCCATTCATGCCAGCGGAGGTGGTGGTCTCACTCAGCTTGACCGCATCACAATTGGTAACATCAAAAACTCGCACATATTCTTCGCACATGCTATCATCGCATGGATCTTCTTCGGTCAGTTGCAAGACCCTACTAAGTACAACCGTACTCTAACACCTGCACCAGGTTTTATCCTGTTTACCATCTATCGCGAGTGCATATACTACATCAACCTCCGTCATGCCTATCTATTATCACCATACTATTCCAAAAGGCTGTCATCCAGGACAGTCTTATTCAGCTGTGTACCGCCGAAGTATATGGACGCTGCTCGCCTTCGAAAAGTATTTGGCGACACGGTCAAGAATGTTTGGATTCCTCGAGATACCAGCGATCTGGAACGACTTGTCAAGGAGCGGGACGAGACGGCTGCACGGTTGGAAAAGGCCGAGATCCGCCTGATAAAGATGGCGAACCAGCGTCGCAACAAGCAGCTAAAAGCTGCAGGGGTTACGGCTCCCGAGACCGTCTCAAGTCCGACTTCAAGTTCGCGATCAGAACAATCTGCCGATGCCGAAAAGGGCTACCCATACCATGAGAACACCGCCTTGCCAGACGTCAATGGCTCAGTTGCTGCGCAGTGGATCGGAGCCGACGAGCGCCCCTACCACCGACCGTTGGCAAACTTCTTCCGTCGAGTCGATACCATCAAGTGGACTCGTAACCGCATCAAGGCTTTGACGAAGCAGATCAACAAACTTCGTCGCGGCTTCCTCAAAGGAGAAGGCCGCCGACTGCCTGCCGCCTTCGTCGAGTTCTCTTCCCAAGCTGATGCCGAACGTGCTTGCCAGACTCTCGCCCATAATCGACCACTGCACATGTCACCACGTCATATCGGCATGAAGCCCGACGAGATTGTTTGGAGCTCTCTGAGGATGCAGTGGTTCGAGCGCATCGTTCGAGGGTTCCTGATGCGAACCGCCATCGCTACCGCTATCATTTTCTGGTCCATACCTTCTGCGTTCGTCGGTGTGATCTCGAACATCAAGTTCCTTGCCGAGACCTTTCCGTTTTTATCGTGGATTGTGCAATTGCCCGATGCAGTCACCGGCATCATCAGCGGTCTCCTACCTGCCTTGGCACTGTCGTTCCTCATGGCGATTGTCCCATGGATTCTGAGAGGTAAGCCCACCCCCATCCACCCGTCACGCCTGCGCCGGCATGCTAATCGAGTTACGTACAGGATGCGCTAGACTTGCTGGAGTCCCGTCTTTATCTTTGATCGAACTCTTCGTTCAACATGCATATTTCGCCTTTCAAGTAGTGCAAGTATTCCTCGTCACAACGCTTACATCGGCGGCTTCAGCTGCATTCACCCAAGTTCTCAAGGATCCTCTCTCAGCCAAGGACCTTCTTGCCGAGAACCTGCCAAAAGCCTCCAACTTCTACATTTCATACATCCTAATCCAATGCTTGGCGGTGGGAGCCGCCTCTCTAGTACGAGCCTTCGACGTTGTCCGCCATCACCTTCTTGCCAAGAGCTTCGACAACCCTCGTGGTCTTTTCAGGATATGGCACAGAGATCGCCCGATCCACTGGGGAGCAGTTTTCCCCGTCTTCACAAATATGGGTGTCATTGGTAAGCTGACCATTCGACTGCTTTGTTCGGAGTGAGCTAACATTATGTAGCTATCAGTTACTCCTGCATCGCACCCGTCGTCCTGGGCTTCGCGACAGCTGGGTTCTCCTGCATATATCTGGTTTACAAGTACAATCTGATGTACGTCAGCAACGCCTCCATTGACACGCGAGGTCTTGTCTACCCTCGCGCTCTCATGCACCTGCTGGTTGGCTTGTACCTGGCTACAATTTGCCTCGTTGGCCTGTTTGTTTTGCGCGAGGCATACATACCCATGGTACTCATGGTCGCCTTCCTCGTCTTCACCGCGCTGGTACACATCTCCCTTCGCGAGGCCGTCTCGCCATTGCTGTACAACATACCCCGCGCGCTGGCACTTGAGATGGAAGAGCTTGACGGAGGACCTATAACCCAGTACCCTCAAGACGACTTTCTTACGGATGCCGATATCAACATGTCGTACCCGGACTTCCTGGACCCCATCGACGAAAGCGAAGGACCTGCACATGAAACCCACGGGACCCGTGGTGTTGAAGGAGCAAGTGGGCTGATGGTGTCCGTCACCGACTGGTCCAGCGGCCAGATTCTCAAGAAGGCCCGAGAAGCTGCCAACAATTGGGGCTTAGCGCGTCCTCTCGGATATCTCACCTACTGGATCGCGCCAGACCCGTCCATAAAGCCCAACTTCCTCCTCCATTGGTTACATCCTGGTGTGTTTGACGACTTCGCCACGCTTCGTCGTCTGATTCCCAATGATCTCCCAGACCCAACAGCGACTTATCCTCCAGACTACGCTCGCCGTGCCTACTGGCCACCGGAAATGGCGTCTCCGCCTCCGGTGTTGTGGATCCCACGGGACCCAGCAGGAGTCAGCCGACAAGAAGTGGAGCATTGCCGGAAGGTTGTGGGGTGCTCGGACGAGGGTGCCGACCTCAATGATAAGTGTAGGATAGAAGTTGATTTGCAGAAAGCTCCTTTTTGGGTGCCCCGAGTGTTATACTAGGTTTTGTCGTACAGCGAGGCGCTTGGAGTACTGAGGGATAATATGAAGATGCTGTATGTTTACTACCGCCAACCTTCTGAAATCAAGGTCATGCACCAAACTACGTGTTATCACGTTCGACGCTAACTGAAGGCGCGGCGTTTATCCCATCAAATGCCACATGACGCCAGAGACCCCTTGTGCGGAGTAGAGCCAATCAATGTACACTGAGCAACGCTAAGGGGGTTTTCTGACCAACGAGAAAGTTCGTAGACTCTATAATTGGGGTAAAACTGGGCCTTTTGTGGACAGGACTTTCTGGCGTCATGTGGCATTTGATGAGATAATCCCGGCTGTCGGTCAGCTGACCGCTCTCGAATCACGCAGTGCCCTTGTCAGTGACGTAGGGAATGCGGCTCAACTTGTGAGCACATTGGTGCTCAAACGCGTCCAAGGGGCTAAACCCCCATCATCAACATGAATGCCACGTTGCCGTTTGCCTAAATGTATGGGTCCCCAGGATTCTGTGCCGCCCGAACCATACAAAAATAAACTCTAATGGGCGGCCACGTCTGATTGGACTCCCTTCAGACGCAGGTCCAAGGAGATGCTTGACACCCTGCAAGGCCAGTCATTACCAGCCACCGTCATCTACTGAGAATTATGTTTGAATGAAGGTTGATTTTGTTTGAATTTTTTGAATGTTCCACGAGCTAGTGCGATGCTCAACGGTTGACTCAGGCGGTTCGATACGAACTCAATACCATCCATGACCACGTCCAGTTCTTCTCAGGCAAGCTCTTCAGCATTTCAATAAGAGGCCCATTCTTTTGCCATCGTTCATTCGTTCATAAACTAGGTGGCGTGATGCTTCTACGTGTATTCCTTGCATCTCTGACCGATGGCGGCTACGGGCTCCTGGTTCTTCACCCAAATCCAGTTAACGCCTGTACGAATCACAGTTGGACAGGTCAGTGCAACCAGGTCTCGTGCAGTTGCCTCCGGGGTACGGTGTCTCACTAATTCCTTTTTCCGCAAATTTCATTCGGATTCGAGTTCCTTTTTACGAAACTTGTATGCTATTTCGAGCACCTTCATAGCCGAGTAACCTCCGATCCCGGCCATCCGGCTTGCAGCATCACAGTGCAGTGATGATCAAGGGTCATATTACTTTACTCCAACAACGCACTCCTGTATTGAGCTCTGGTTTAGTATGAGACGCGCTATTTCTGCCTGTATCGCACTCGACGAAGATTTCCAGGTCAGGGTTGGGCTCGTGAACACAGACGCATGGAAACGAATGCTCCATGTCCGTATCTGTGTATTTACAGATGAGAGGAAAGCATGTGAAAGAACTCTCAGCGACAGGACCATCAAAATAGGAAAGGTTTCCTGGTTGGAATGCCCTGAGAGATCATCACCAGGATCATTGGCCGCCTTGATTTCGGGCTTAAACTGTCTCATGTTGATGCCTCTCAGATATCTCAACGGCAATCCTTACTTGGGCTGGATATCCTCGCCCCCAAGATGGTCACAGCGTGACTTGGCAAGAAGCAGATGTGACAGCTGACACTAAGACATCAGTCCTGGATAAATATGTTCATCCACTGTTTGGGATCTATTTTGTCAGCCGTCACTATGCCAACGACTCCTCCGCCGCTGCACAAGTAAGAATAATGAATCTGAATTTTGAGTTTCGCTTACCGAATGAGTCTCCATTCTTATGACGAAACTTATGCGGCTGTCCGAAACTCCCAAAAAGCGGCTTGATCTTTGCTATTCGGAGTGGCGGGAGTCCTTTAAAAGTAGGTGCCTCGCCCCTCTTGCATTCCGACTCCTACGTTCCTCATCACATCCGCATTCCAGCTGACTTTCTCCCTCTGAACAATTCCATGCTTAGGAAAAGACCATTCTCCAGGGCGAAAATCAAGCAAGCGTATTTCGAACCAGCGAAACCCGCAACATTGTCAATCATCGGTGCGAAGGCTCATCATGGTGAGACTGTTCTTCAATCCCTAGGCGCGCACTCTGAGGATTTATCTAACGCCGTTATCCCTTTCATTTAGGGTGTCTCTCGCAAAAAGTACAAGTGGATTTGGACTTGTGTGCGTCAAAGTTCCTGTCTGACTCTGAGTCAAACGACTCAAGCCTCATTCACTCCAAAATTTCACAGACCATGACCGCAAGGGGTTCTAACACATTCCAGTGCTACTGCGGCCACGGGGGCCTTTCTGTGGTGGCCGATCCTTGCCCCATGTGCCATTATCCTCGATGTTCCCGCTGCCGCGTAGAAAAGATGCTCGTTCGTTTCGGTCTGGGCCGTCATCACCATACGTCCCCAAGAGGAAATGCATAAATTCGGATCGATCTAGACATGATTACGACGGCAATCAATTGGGAACGCACGCGAGGAGACGACTAATGAGGATTTGGAAACGAGTGCACTCAACGCAACGACTTGTTGTCTCAATCTTCATCAATAAACCGTCTTTTGCTTCTCCATTTACATTCTTGCAACTTTTCTACGCATGAGCAGTAGGACGTGCTGTGTCTGGAAATCTTCGTGTACCATCTACCAAAGATCTTTCTGGATGCCTATCTAGAGTCACCCGATCCTGCAAAGCCCTACAGAAGATGAGGGCAACATATGCCAGTGGTACCTCAAAACTGCCACAAAAGCCTCCCTCCTTCTAGGAAATCTATCGCTTTCACTTCAAAACACAAATCTCAACAATTAATCCTCCGCCAAACCGAGTATCTCCCAACGTGTTGATATTTGCCACTATCAATCTGATCCAACCTCCCAAGAAGTCTTACCTGTTGAAGCCCGTAGCGCCTTTCGGGCATTATCACCGTATCGTTTCCCCCCCTAGAAATTGTATATCCGGTCTTCTTGGAGCGCTCCTCGTATTGAAAAGGTGCCGCTCACTAAAGACCAGAAAGTTTTCGCATATTGCAGATCATTCATACCCATGAACAAAGCCCGGGCGTTTCACAGCTTACCCTTCCCCTTTCGTATTTCCATCATATTGGATGAGTATTATCGCGAAGAAAACTGGCAACCCTAGTTTTCTAACTCGAGAGCCGCTTTGAATCGAGAGAACATGTACTCTTCAAGATGTAGTGTGGCAGAGGAAACAATGCAGGCATGTTTGCATGCATCCTGTACCCCGTATGCATGTGATTCAAGCAACCCCCTGGGTTTCCATTGGCTTGAGGCCCTTGACAGTTGTTGCAAAGTGAATTCAATCCTGTTCCTGATTGATCAAATAGTTTTATTGAGTGGGGTACCGTCATGCTTTTAGATTCCGAGATATGACGTCCGATCTTCAAAAAAACAGTTTTTGGCTACTAAGAAGACAACGCTAATGCAAGTCATGAAGTCGATGCTAAACTACAAATAAGTGAACTCATATTCTCCCGCGGTCATATACCAGAATCTCCTCTTCGCTTCTTTTGCACATGCCCTCTTTTAATAGATTCAAACCCTGTCATAACTGCCATTCTATGTGGGTTTCTGACGTTCTATAAATTCCTGCTGTTATGAGACGGATATCGGAGCCATTCCTTGAGCTCGGTTTATTCCGCTTGACCCTATCCACCCTACAACGAGCGCATCGGGGGTACTTGCAATTGACACAAGGGTCTAAAGCTACAGGTATCCCACCGTGGCCACAGTAGCACTGTTGAGTACGTAAGTGGGTGGTCAATCATCATCATTGCAGATCGGCTTTGACTTACGCATGTCCACACAAAGCCAAATTTCGGCCTAGCAGGCTGCGGAGGAAAACATTTTAGTTATAACCATTATTGGCGAAGAACCGGTTGTGGTGTCTGGGGTCCTAGGCATGTCATACCATATTGCGAAGATTTTCTCTCGCCCTTGTGGGAAAGCTAGCCTTCTTCGATAACAAATTGATCTACCCTACCTGGCACCAAGACACGGTCTCAGCATTAGGGTTTCGATAGTTCCGTTTTTTGTTCGTTTTTGGAGCTATTGTGAGACGTTTAGCTATGTCGACTGCAGCAAAAAGGGGGCAGCAGCGAACTTGTGGAGGGTATCTAAGACTCGCGCAATGTTGAGAGAGGGGCGCAATTGACCGAAGCGGACTCAAAATGTGCGCCGTTATGTCTCGGGCGAAACCCAAGAGCTTCCGTAGCTTGTTGAATCGCGTTGGGAAACAATAGTCTTCGGTGCGTGACAGAAATGACCCGGTTTCTGCGAGCGCTTTGTGTGTGCCAGGAAGGATGAGTGAAATGTCCACTGTGTACTCGAGCAACTTTGATGGACGGAAGATGAAATCGGAAGGGACACGAACAAGTACCGCAGGTCGCACCAGCATTATGATCACATGATCCAAAGAAGGGGCTGTGTTGGGTCACCTCCTTTGGCAAAAGAGACCTTCACTCGGTCTTTGGGGGTGCGGGTAGTCCACTGTCTCAGACACGGGACAGTGCATTCATTTGTAGCGTTCCATTGGAGCGACTTGGGAAGGCCATTAGCGATGGTGCGGTCTGGCGTGGAAACTTGGGTTTGTGGACGATGTCGACTTCTACCACGTGCAAAGTTGGCATCAATCTGGAATCGGGTTCTCAGATGCATCCAGCTGATACTATGGTAGCTGTGCTTCTCAGAAAATGTGCTATTTCGCGGTTATTTCAGAGATATTTCAGCAACGGAAGCCGTTGAACGTCTCTTGAGACTATGGTTGTAAGAAGTTATATGCATGCAAGTGTGTCATCTTGTGACCTGCGCATGCCTACACTGCAGGATACTTGTACCTTTGACATCACTCACCGCCAGAGCGGTACTGAGAAAAGACGCCACCGCTCTCGACCTATCGAAATTGAAGCAGATGTACCGTACAGCATTTGAATCCGGCAAGACGTTTTGTTGGCGGATTTCATCAACAGTGAAGGACAGCGGGCGACATGGGTGATCGTGCATCGCATGGGTTAATAAAGTGCTGCGAAGCGGAAACAAACCGCTACTCGAACGGGTATTATCGGATACTTTCCATCTTTCTGACTCCTTATCTACTACGTCCAGCACGTCCTTGGACTAAGCAAGAAACCTGCTTCTCATTCGCGCCTCCGTCATTGCCGGATTCCAACCTTCACATATTTAGGCCAGGTAGACAGACTGCCAACAGCCCTGTCCATTCCATCACGATACTTGGCCATTGTCGGGAATCATGACCCCAGTGCCACATCCCACACTCACCATCGTGGCACCAATGAAAGCATGGATCCCCAACGCTCAGCAACGAAGGACAGCCAGATTCATGTTCATATGACCTGCTTACCCTGGAGTTTCTCGGCAATTGGGCTGGTCAAAGTGCGTGACCGTGGTGACTTCGCGCTGATCATGCCCAACTGGTTGCCTTCTAGTTGCCTCGTTACGACCACCTCACTATGGTCCACGGCTATCTCCCGCGATATGAATCGTCAGCTTAACCGAACAACCGAATTTGTCGAAAAATTCCGATCGTCTCCTGCCTCGTTTCTGGTTCCTCGCGCAACGCTTTCCGAAATACCAAAATTTGTGCAATCCAACAGCCAGCTCACGTTCTGGTCCTGTGACGGCGCACCGCCTCGATTATCGTGCGGGCATGCATGCGTCAATGTGCACAAGTGGAATGACAGACGCCCGAGGTGGTGGCTTTCGTCGCAATTGTGCTTCATTTGGGCCGCTATCCCATGGCTGGTTGCCATGTGTCTGCATCGCAACACCCTTCCTTATACGGTGCTACTCCTGTTTTCCCGGCGCTCCAGAATGACACCGAGCTAACGACTTGAAAGTGATATCAGAGGACGGGAGGGTGCGTTGGAGTCAGCCTTCGGGAGCGACCGATCTATCCAAGACCCGCCGATCCAAAGACAGTCGTCGGATGTTGGTGTTGGTTGGAGGGATAGTTTGCTGCCCATCGGATGAAAGCTGATTGACCTAATGAACAGTACTCATGAGCGACACCGAATATTCTCGAAGCCTGTCAACAAAACTCAATGGCGAAAATCAAATTTCTGTCACGGAAGACGAGTGGCTGCTGCGAGGATGACATCCTGGCCTGCGGCGCTCCGGGCCGCTTCACTACAGGGGCCACTCAGCGAAACCCTCCGCCACCTCACCTCATTCAGTGTGAGGCTGCCCTCACGACCTATCACTTTATAGCGTTATTCACTGGACTGGCAGTGGAAGTTGGGTACCTAATTAATTTCTCCTTACAGAAGCTCACCAAATTCTGACTCTTCGCGCAGGTAATCAGTGGTCAAATATGTGTGGCTGCCAAGTGTCAGTCCCCACAATTGCGACTAGTCTGTGGGCTAGCGGCGCTGTTCCAAAGCAATTGTTTCTCGCCCGCAAACGGAACATGAAGTAAATGCCTGGAGAGCCCTGTCGTCCAAGAGCCATTTATGGAACGATTTCAGTTCACGATCACTGAGTCAACACATAGACCCGCGGCTTTGATTACTCAATTGAAGTCAAAATTGCCAATATTCACGCCTATCACCGGGCTTGCATTCTTGGCCTCGAGGCCTCATCTTGAGATGGCAATGATATCTCTTGCGATGATGGCGAGGCAGCATCACGTGATCAGTCAGGAGAACAGAGGCCTGGCCACACGAGAGACGATCCCGTCTGCGAACACAGCTTTCCACCACAAGCAGCGGCCCGAATCTCGTGCGTCCAGCAGCTTGAAGCACCAATGGCTGCAGCAACTTTAGTATAGCCAATTCGCTATCTTCCTGACTTCTTTGCGATTGGAATTTCCCCCTCCTCATCCATTGGGCACGACCGCCATCCGAGCCCTACGAATCGACACCACCACCACCACCACCACCTCTGGCTTCTACTCCGGGCGTTTCGACAGCCTCCTTTTCCGGCCATCCAATAACGGACAACTCGGCTAATGCATGTCGGCCTTAGAACTCCCGACCAATCGCAAGATCGAAGCCCTGGACAAAACGTGGTGGCCCTGCGCCGCCTCACGATCGAAGAAACGTAAAGGATGGTCTGCTTATTACCGATTGCTCAAATACTTGATCCACGTCACTAACAATTGCTCTGTCGATAGCCACCCCGCAAAAAGTACGCTTTTATGTGGACATGCGTATGTTTCCGATATAACCCACTCCACTGCCCACCGCTAGGTATTGTTTGCCTGGACGACATCGACCCACCAGACCCGAAGCTATCCATCCATATATTGATACCAAACCAGTGCTATTGCGGCCAAAGTGGCATGACGGTGGTGGTGGACCCATGCCCCAACTGTCACTATCCTCGCTGCTCCCGGTGCCGAGTCGATAGAGTGCAGACACGCGGCCACGATCACGAAGATTGCTCTGAAAGCTCCGAGTTGCCGACCGAGGAAGACCTTCCGGATCACGATTCCGACGTCGAGCTATCTTCGGGACCTGAGGAACACTTGGAATGACAGAGGAGAAGTTGATGGTAGCTGTGAGTACGATTCATATAGCGATTTTTCGATTCCTCTGCTTGAATCCCCTTCCTTTCGGGGGCCATATGCGCCCACCACCACGCTTCCGGTTTTTTTTTTTTTTTTTCTTTTCTTTTCTTTTTTCTTTTTTCGTCCCACCCCATTCGTCTCCTTTTTTTTTTTTTTGTTGGTTTGGTTTGGCCCTTCTCCCTCCACACGAATGTAGGTGGTCTGTGCAGGCACCAACAGTGTCCTGTCTCGGACCCCTGACAAACGCCGACAGCCAAGTCTAGCATAATATGTGGGATGGACCGGTGCGACGTATCATACCTTGTAGTAAATGTAAGATACAGTCCCTAGGTTGATGTCGACGTGCCCAATAGTGTGATCGCTCTCTTAACTCCCATGATTTTACGTTATTGTTGAGCTTTCTAACAGTCACAATGGGAAAAAATAGATATTATACGTAGCTGAAGATGTTGAATGCAAAGACCGAATTACTTCGTGGCCAAGACCTACCGCTCACTGCGAGAGGTGGTGATATCGATGTTGCAACAAAGCCCGAGGTAGCAGGGCCTATACAAGGACCGTTTGCATGGCCCCCAAGGTTCTTTGAGCGGCAAACAATATCTAAATCCTGGGAAAACAAACCGTGGGCGCAATGTCAAGGGGCTGATGCGTTCAATTCCCCGGAAGATGAGATCAGCTTCTTTCTCAGGATAGACGATGACTCAGCAAGATATCAAGGCCGCGTTCGTCCAATACTGGACATCTGTTCAGGTGCAAGTCTGGGGGACTTGCTCGATGGCGATGCTCCCGGCCCGCTACAGAAAATGGCATGGTTGATTGATGGCAACAACTCCAAGGGGTTCTGGAGGTCTCGGCCCTGTTTGGGTGCGTTGTCGGCGCGGCAACTTGCAGCCGAACTAATCAAAGATGTGAGCTGTCTCAAGTTCATGTTGGACACGTGTAACGGGTCCTTTGCTCGTCTCACCTGAAAGCTAACACGGTACCTAGCGATACGCAGTGGCCGATTCTGTTGACGACCTAGACGAGGATTCCTCACCTATCGAAGCTGAACGCCGGCTAATGCAAGTGTCATGTCTGTGACCCGTGTAACTCTCCTCCGCTAACTTGATTCAGTTACCTCACCGATCTTAATCGTTGGGGAATTCTGGCGCTTGTTCGAACGGCGCCCGAATCTCAAGCTCGTGTCCTCGGCGAATTCTTCCAAAAGCATTTATGTGCACGATCCTCCATCGGGGTGTCATTCGCGGTAAGTTTTCCTAACCGTGCTGCTTAATTCTCTGTGTAACTGACATTTGCTATAAGTCCGAGGGACCTGAAATGTTCACCCTTGAGTTCCACCTGCCTTTTCGAGTGTGGCGAATCACTGATTCTCTAATGCACGATGATCGCGTCAAAAGTTCTGATCAAGAACCGCTTCGGTCCTCACGGAATCTTACTTTCCTGGTGCCCACGTCCCATAGGTCGACAAATGGAAAAGTCCATGGCGTGTATTCAGGACACATAGGATGTATGATCATGGGATATGACCAGAGCAGGTGGACAGCTCACTTCGCTATCGACACTTGGTTCGATGAATGCGAGGATGCGCAGGATAAAGTCATGCGCTACCAGTATCATGTTGAAGAGGGTATGGAAGTCGATCCACTCAGCTGCGGCAAGGATGATGCGAACATGCCCATCTGGCATCCAAGAGCTTACTTTCTCAGAATCATGGGTATCAGGCTCGAACAAGTCAGAGATGAATGGGAATTAATCCGCCAGAATCTACATAACGGCATTGTCAGTTTCGTGAGTACTTTTTGTCGAGTACGTTTTCTGGGGTGCAGGCTTTAACCAATACCATGCACAGATCTCGAAACAGAAGGAAATACTCTCTAGGATACGCCCATTTTCGACCGGGGCTGATCCTGAAGAGTATGGACAAGAATTCGAGGCGTTCGAATCATCACTCGGTGAACTAAAGCCAATTGTACAGGAACTTTCACATGACTTGCAGGAGACTCTGGAGATCGGCGAATCATTTCTGTCAAGAGAGGTTAACTTCTTCTTGAATTATGACGGATATCCCGGAGATGCTTCAAATTGTTATCCATTTCTCTCCGAAATACGGCGAAAGTTTAATGAACTGAGACAGCTGTGCATCTTTTTCAAAAGCTTAGAAGCAAGGTGTGTTGACATGATGGATAACAGTGAAGCCGCTAGGAGAAAAGTGCGTATAACCTTTTGGCATTGTATTCAATTGAGTCTCTGGAAAATGCTTACATTTCTCTCCTCGTTGAAGTATTTCTTTCAACATGGCGATCCTCGATCTGGCCTCCTAGACGCGATGAAGATTTCGGTAAACTCCTTTTCTGACATGATTCTGCCCTTGTGTACCTAACTCAAAGACTACTAGAGAGATATAATTCAGTTACAGCTGAATCTTGTCGATCTTTCAAAGGTATTCTTCGCCAGCAACTCCACAACGTGACAACGTTAACGTTCAAGAAGCAACTAGAAGAAGTGAGGGCTAGGCCTGCACAGCTTGCTACCGTCGACCAAGATAAGATCGAGGAAGTCCGGCTCCTGGCTTGGAATCAGCTGGTATGTTACTGGTAACATTTTAATCTAGTCAAGCCAGTGATACTGACACTGACGAAAGTTCACGTCGCCCTTCACCCACACCACCGCTTTGTTTAGCGCAGACGACGTCATCCCTTTCAAGAAAGATTGGAGATCTTTTCTTTTGTCTAACATATGCGCATCAGTCTTAGTGTTTTTGATCAACAAGGCTTTGAAACTTTGGATACAATACACGTCCAAACGACCACAAGTAGAAGAGAGGAGGATTACAGTCATCACCCGATCGCTTCTTCCATTGCACAACAACCCCAGCTTGGCGACAGAGATGAGAGAAACTCGCACTCTCCCAAACAATCAACAAGTCGCCCAACCAATTTTGCGAGCACAGACTGATGGAAGCTCAATGACAGAGTCCACGTGTGTGGAGCCAGCAGGGCCACAGATTATGCCTTCTGAAGCTAGCGAGACAGTGGGTGTGAGATCGCTAGGAAATGGTGAGGGTTTCTCCTACTGCAGCTGTATCAAGGGGAGTTTCTCGAACTATTTGTGGAGCCCCCGCCGGAGACCTCCTCGATCAGAAGACCTCGAGATGGGGCAAATAGAGGTATCGCCAGCTGCCGGGACCACATAGTACGGCATGATTCTTTTCTGCGGCTCTCATACAGGCTGGGTTCTTTAAGTCTCATCTTCTTTTGGTTTTCACCCAAGTTTTGTTTTCATCACAACTTTTACTTGATACTGTATTGATACCCCAAGGGGCTTACAACAGGATTCCATGTACAATACTTCAAGAATAAACGCCATCATTGGAGCTGTCCAAATCTGACCGGCATTCTGCCGTAGTCAAAGGATCAATCAATGTTCGGCAAACTCATGCGATCCAATCAGGAAACGATTGAGACAATCCAGACAATTGTAGTCTAGCGTCTTGACGAAAGTCACCCCAGATCGTCAGTGATCCACAGAGTCCAAGAAGCATAAATCCCATTAAAGGTTGGGCTTACCCTACTTGTCTTATCCACCATGGGTCTTTTTGTGGCTTCCACCCCAAATGAAAACCTCAGCGTCCATGATCTCGGATGGAAACCTACCGAATTTGGCATAGGCACCGGCAAAATGCATCCAAAAGTTTGGCAAATGATAGCCTGAATACAGGAGCCTTTTACTGCAAGGCGCGACATGTTCGGTGAACGGTGCCATTGACCATTCCAAAAACAGACCCCAGTAGTCGGCTTATTGCTCTGATTGGCAGTGAACAAACTGAGCAGCGAATCATCTGGTTGAGAAATGCAGCTAGGACCAAGCGATGGTCATGTAACTCGGTGTCATTCTCATACATGTATGCATCTCGCCTATTGCAGAAGCAGGCGGCAGGCATGCGGGCGCAGAAATGTCAGCATCGCTCGCATAGAGCCTGGTGCCGTTATCATTCGATTCGGCATGTGTTTTCACTCGACGCTTCTTCTGACATCTCCCACTGTTTCGTAATTAGTCTCACAGCATTCGTTTCAATGCCGGTCGACAAGTCGATCAAGCATCCTGTGGCAATGCTCCTAGCGTCTTGAAACTGGCTGAGCCTTTGCCTCGCGCATTTGCGACCGGAATATCACTGCTACGAGGTACCATATGCCGGAAAATCCAGTACACCATCATTCCACTGAGAGCCTGCCTGGCTTTCTGTCTGAATGGTAGCTGCTGTGTCAAGTGTGGATGTGTGGATATTCTTTGAGGCGACATGTGACGCCGACCTGCATTCCCGGGTGCATCCTCCTCGGTCTTGCGATATCCCGTGGACTTGGGGCAGCAAAACGTCTCGGAAGCCTTGAGCGAGCTCTCCCATATCATTCAAGACCCTCCACTTGAGACTGATAATTAAAGCAGCCGCGGTCGCATCCTAGGCAGAGCCACCAAGTCTTTCCTTCTGTGCCAATTTACCACCTGCCTCTCAAATTTCGAGGCGTGCTTGCAAAGCTGTAAAAGCAAGCGTTCTGGTTTAATTCTTCCTCGGACTTCGAAGCATTATTCCCCTGCCTGCTTCTGTACTTATTTCACTGTCGGCCTCGTTTTCTTCAACGGACAAGATATATAGGTTGTACGACACCCGAGCCGAACTCCAGTACGAAAATAATATCTCAAAAACAGACGCAAGCCCTCACACGCAAACCCTCAAACCACTTCTGAAGATGGCATGCGTTCGAGCAAGCGACGAGTCCTTGACAAGTTTCGAGCTGCCTCATTCACACAGGCCACCATGGGAAACATATCTTCCGCCGATCTCAGGGCGTTCAACTTGGATCAACCCGTTCTCTTGGCCGCGGCGTTTCTTTGAGAAAAAGCTGATCGCTAAGGAATGGGAGAACTCGCCCCGCGCCACCACAAGATTTCAAACTGCCGACCAGAACGGCGATATCAACTTCCTCCTTAACACTGAAGAAGAATGGGCCTCAAATAAGTTTCACATTGATGCAGTTCTTGACATCTTCTGCGGCCAAACGTTACTGGAACTAGAAAGCCCAGTCGCGAGCATCCCGGACGATCGCAAAACAGCATTGGTTATTGATGGAAATACGAACAATCCGGCAGGACCGCATTTACGACCATTCGCAGGAGGTTTAACTTCGCAGGAACTTCTGAGAGAGCTCAGAAAAAAGGTGCAGACTGATTGAATCCAACCAAAAACACTACTAGTTTAGTTCTAATCTCTTGCAGCGTTATGAGGAGCTTTCAAGTGATAACAAACGTGAATCTGATCATGGTGCCAAAGATGATGCAGAGAGAAGGCTGATGTAAGCTCCTGTTTCGTTTCTGATCAACCCAATACGGGATGAGCACGAGGGCTAACTGTCCTCAGCTTTGTTGAGAATCTTGATTCCTGGGGCATTTTGGCACTCGCAGGATCGGCACCCGAGTCACTTTCCCATGCGTTGGGTGACTTGATTTCGAACCACATTTGTTCAAAGTCATCCATTAGAGTGTCGTTCTCTGTGAGCATTGACTCTCGTTCTCTTTTTCCCCGTGACAACAGCCATCGAGAATCAATGCTCATCAACTTCCTTTATCTATAGACATCGGGCCCCCCAATCTTTGCCCTCCATTTTGACATCCCGTACCGAGTATGGAGATCATCCAGGAGCCTCAAAATTGATGGCCGCTGTAAACGATCCTTACAAGAGCCTCTCAGATCATCAAGAGATGTGACGTTCCTGAGACAACGGGTACACGAAGCTGATATTGGTCACGTTGATGGCATTTACGCCAGTCAAATCAGCTGTTTGGTGACAGGGCATGACAACTGGCGATGGACTGCTTTGGCGTTTGCAGAAACCTGGTTCGAAGAAGCCTCAAGTTTTGATCCGACGCCGGATATGGTGACAAGATACGAGCAAGACTTTGAGGATGGCTTTCTCACCGACCCTCTATGTCGTGGGAGATACGATGTTGCGCAAAACGGATGGGATCCCAGAGGCTACTTTGTTCGGGTGCTAGAGATACGACTCGTACAAGTGTGCCGAGAATGGGCGTCAGTTGTCTCTAATCTCGAAAGTGGACTAAGGACCCTAGTAAGTCAGAAATGTGGCGCTTTGCAGAATTAAGTATTGATGTGACTTGGTAGGCCACGACGCACAAGCAGACTCTCAAGATGATGCAGGACACGAGCAAGCACACCAAGCTAACCTCGATTCAAATGGACGAAATCCTACAGAATTTTGGAGACACACAAGAGAGGGTCGGCAATGCCAAGGGCTTGCTGGATGACATTTCGTTAGACCTTCAAGAAACGGTTAGAAGCGGTGATTCGTTCATGGGAACTGATGTCAACTACTTTCTTCACAATGACGGATCCACTGAGGATGTACTTGACTGTCTTCCCCATCTTTCACAAATACGAGGCATGTTCAACGACCTACGACACATGCAGCAGCGGTTGGGAGACTGGAAGCAGAAGTACAAGGAGATGCTAGAAGACGGATTCTCTGCTCGCAAAACCGTAAGTTGACCAGCTGCTGGTCCAAATCCTGAGGTCAGAACGAAGCTTAAGTCCACAGTACCTGCTCCAGTTCTATGCCAAGAGTAATGAACAAGTTAGTGAGTTTCAACTTAACTGAAGATGATGCCACTAAAATTAGACTAGACTGGCCCCAGTCGCTCTGCGTCCAGCAATAAATTGATTTCAACAGGTGTCTCTCACGAAAACTTTGCTTCTTCTTGCGGCATATCTGACAGCGGGACAAGATATGTCGCTTACAAAGTTGAAGTGCTTCCAGAAAACCAACGGAAAGGCATTATACATGACTTGGAGAGGGAGAGGGACCCAAATAAGCATCGGTTCGCAATGCTCGGGACTTTAATGGTCATGTTGTCGCTTTTTCTCGGCGTCACCTGGTTTTGGAAAACAGGTGAAGCTAAACAAGTGACTTCAATGACGGGGCTACTGCTGGTATTTGGCATGATAAGCATGGCTACCGTTCAGATCATCATAATTCGGCAAGTATCTACTCGTTGCAACTCAGAATGTGGTATGGATATAGTATAGTGGCGGGTTCTCTATGTACTGTTTCATACTATTTTGTCGTGTCTTGTGGGAATTTACATCGTACTTCAGCCATATTCTAAGGTTACGATCACCTTTTCCATGTTCACCTCAGGTTTAATGAATCTGTACAGGGCTGCGAATTAGTCAATTACGATCCATTCCCAGCTTCAAGGTACCCTAGAGAAGCGATGGGGTGCGTTGGAATCAACGTCTCCTATTTTATGATTTCATCCCTGACCAGGACCCTGAGCAAAGTGTGCTTTTGGTGTCATGTCAGCCCAGGCCATACTCATTTAATCCGTAACCAAGGTTGACCTGCATGCCTGAATAGAACCTCGCGTACTCCCTTTCACGCACGAGACATCTTTTGCTTGTCTTTCGGGGTATTAAAGGACGCAGTCGTATGTGACGAGCAAAAAGCGTTGTGAACCAATCAGAAGTTACTGTGTCAGACAGCCTAGCTTTGAGAAACCAGTGGTGGGAGCCACAAATTCTTCCCAAACACGTGCATGACGCGATTAATGGCGCCTGGGCGCTGACGCTGCCATATGCCGTACTCATTGTGCATTCCCACTGGCGGATAGTGCCAAGGTGCGGACTGTGGCGGTATACCGTATGCAGGCATCTTTAGGAATTCAGGGTCATGTTCTTTTCTTTCACTCCGTTGCTGGTTCCAGATCGTTCATTAGCTCAGAATACTGCCGCCAGAACAATTATGCCACTGATGGACTCTAATGCCCTTGCGGGTCCTCGAACTGACCATGCGAGCACGTAGTGAGTTGTTAGACATAGTCGTCCCGAAATCGTATAGTGCTAAAACTGATCGATAACTGGCTGCCCCCCGTACCATGTCGTGCATTACTACGTGGGCACTTACGGAACAGTTGTCGCACCCGTTTAAAATTTCAATATCCTGGTCGACGTCCGTATCAGAGAATTTGATCGAGGAGGTGTACCGCAGCACAGGAATCTCAGAAGGGTCCTAACATTGAACCAACGATACTTGTAAGTATCCTGGTCTTGAGCAGTCTGACCAGAGACGAATCATCTGAAAGTCTACAATGGCTGCATGTATCCGTACTGATTCATGACCGATGTTTTCTTCCTAAATGTCCTCTTCTCCTGCATATCGTATTTCTGCCTCCATGAGTCAAGTTTATAGCCAGCCATTACATTTCCTATTCTTGGGATGTACATAAACCAGTGTCACACTTCACCCATCGGCCCAAGACATACATGCTCCTGTAGCGTGGAAATCAAGGAAATTGATGTCCAATCAGATCATGATCAATGCGAATCTAAACCAATCCCAACCGCTTGCTCAGAAAGCCAGCGGGTAATAGACGCTGGAAAGGCACCTCGTTGGGGAGTCCAAGGGATAAGTGCCCGGCACCAACGCGTCACAAGGCAGTGCACATTGATGCGACAGGAATTTTAGCCACACAATGGCATTGATTTGATTGGTTCCCCTGCTGCTGTGCGCAAAAGGTCTCGGGACGACTATGGTCGCTGTTTGCCGTCGTGTCCGGCATCTATCGTCTTTTGAGATGCTGTTCGGAACCCATGGCGACTTTTCATAAAAGGGTGGCATTCTGCCCCAGGTAATTAGGTGGTTCTCAGTTCCCACCAACACAAGCCAGTAGACGCCCACCACAATACGAATCGATTCGCATAAGCAAACAACATCTGCCTTCCTGTTATTTGTACAACACTTTGAACCCCATTCAAGTCACCAAAGAACTGTCCTCCAAGTGGGACTGGTTGACGACCTCAGCAGCACTGTGGGAGGAATTGCTGGGTTTGGCAACGTGGTTCAGAACAGTCCGACATAATGGTACGATCCGCTCGCCCAAAACCAGCTGTTCGATGCATCCGTTATCAGTCTTTCTTTCACGTACCCTAATATTCAACGTTCCTCCTAGGCACCTCGGAAAAGACATGCGTTCTTCTGGACTTGCGTGAGTCCCTCCCACGACCGTACCATATTTCAAACCCTTCCTCACCTGCGAGCTCGACTGAGAGAGAGAGTATATGTAGTGCTATTGCGGTCAAGGAGGAATGGCTGTCATTGTTGATCCTTGCATCACCTGCCGTTATCCGCGCTGCGCACGGTGCCGCGTCGATCGCCGCTCGATAAGACAAAATCTCCGTAGGTGGTTTGGAAATTAAAACTCGGATATTTAGTTGGGTGGGGAGTATCACTTGTCGAAAAGTTCGGAGAAGTTCTTAATAGCCTGCGAAGCCTTGACATAACTGACAAACTGCGTCTGCCGAAAGAATTCACCACCCTCATCTTATTTTTTTTTTTATCCTCATCGAGCCCAACAAGATTATGGAGGTCCTGGCCATTGACCCTGAAGAACTCCTCGTGCTCAATTTTTACTTTCGACGATTTGTGCGGTGACATTCAGAGAGTCTGTCTACGCCAGCAGGAATTGAAATGGGGTCCATACTGCTTTCTTTGAATGGTAGAGGGCATAGATCAAAGTTTGCGCATGTTGTTTTCGCGCCAACAAACTAAGTGCATTTGTCGCGGTCTTCTTGTTGGTTTGGGGGCTGCGTCTTGGTGCCTCTAACTACAAACTCAATTACCCTCGATGAGGCACATGGGAGATATCTTCATCGCATCAACTCTTTGCTGACATTCATCATGATCCAACTCTAAAGGCCTTTTGGATGAAAGCTGTCACGAGAATAAGGTCTCTATTCCCATTGACAGCTCTTACGCCAACAGTGAGGCCAATCTCCGACCTGCTATGGGTGCTTCGTCTGCTAAGAGTTGTCCGAGAGACTGTAAGAGGAGGTGCGTGAAGATGAAGCGCCTTGATAAGACTCATGTGTTGGCCTGCCTGTAGCTGTCCGACTGACATTTTTATCGCCCTTTTACTCAACAGTATGATACATGTATTTCTTGATTGGCATATTGCTCCAGCAACATATATGATTTAATCGTTTGGCTTAAAGGGTTATGGGCAGGAAACCTTTTTTCTCAACTTTCGATTTCCTTCATACACATCATGTGGAGATCTGAAGCAACGTGGATGCAAGACACGCGAACCGGGGAATCGGACGGGGAATTATTCAACGTCTCAAAGAATGTGACACCCCTACCCTCCAGGCGCTGTGCTGGCCTGAAGCTTGATATTCAGAACTTGGATGGAATTAATGCTGGCCAAGTCCCCTGGCTAGTGTGTAGTTACAATTAGCGGAGGTAGACCGGCTTACTTCTCCCCGACACGCGGTTCAACAGGATTGGGCCCGATTGAGGGCTCTAGACAGCCCAGCACTACAAATATAAGGTACTTACTAACTTCTTCTCATTTTATAGTGTACATGGAAGCACTTTCAAAACGCCATCAATCCGACTTGAGTCAGAACCGCGCAGGGTTCGAAGACCTCCTCTAACACCTTAAACGCATGCTGAACCCGACGTAGAAGTACAAAGGTATGATCAAAGATGAAATACTATCGAAAAAAAGTTATATTATTAGATAGCATCTTTTCCAACTCTAGACGAACTAGTCTCAAATCAGTCTAACCCATTCGGAGCCTCCTAGGACAGTTTAGATCACTCCAGCTTCGGTAACTATTGTCATATAGCTCTGTCCTGCTGACAAGTGTAAATTGACCGTTGATTAATGCTTACTCATAGGGTTATCAGTCACTTGTTCTGACAGCGGGAAACCTCGACCCCATCAGCTTCAACCGACAGTGGAAGAACTTCGTGATGGCCATGGTTATCGTCAGTGTGGTCATGGTACTCTTCATTTGTTCCCCTGAGCCTGCCTACTGACAGTGCCCTTTTAGGAGGCTTTCGGTGAAAATGACCACGCCCACAAGTCTCGGTACTAACCCTGATACCCAGCTGGCTGATGTCTGACCTATTCAACATAGAGATACGCTTCTTACGAGTAACGTAGGCTGTTTCCAAAAGAAGAAAGACAACTGGGCTGTCGTAGCGGGCAGCACTCAAGGGCATTTGAATGAACAATAACTGCTTTTGGACTACATTCAGAGCTCTGCACCACGTGAAGCTGCAGTGTATCCTCGAGCCAGTGGCAAGTTGAAACTCCGCGACGTCCACGACCGCAATCTTCTCCATTGGTGGCAGAAAAATAAGCTCAACTGAAATTTGTTTTTCAAAAAAAAAAAAAAAAAAAAAAAAAAANAAAAAAAAATTTTTTTTTAAAAAAAAAAAAAAAAAAAAAAAAAAAATGCTTTAGTTATTCACTTCTCTTCTCTGTAATCTTTTTATTTTACAGTTGGTCACTTTTGGCCAAGTTATCTGGACGCAAGGTCCTTTCGGTCGGAGAAAATGTGTTTCCCAAAGTAAAAGGTCGATGTGCATCAAGCCAAAAACCAACTGAAGACATGGAATTGCCTCTATAGGTAATGCGAAACTCCCTAATGATTCATGCGAAAACTCGGTCCAAGATTTTCCCAAGCAAGATCTGTCGACGGGCCGAGGCACTCCCGTAATGTTGGGCCACCACGTGTTGGGCAGACGGTACATGAGCAGCTTACGTCTTGGCACATCCATGCTGGTGTCGCTGTCGGGCAAGCTTATCTTGAGTGAAGTCACTACTTCGGCTACGGCCGAATGAGAAACCGTTGAAGATATGCAGCTGGATACCGGGACGAAAGCAGGGCAGCCTATCAGCATGGGCAACTTTTCCCCCTCTCCAACAGAATCAATCTCCAAGACGAACATAGTCATAGCCCAAACCCAACCAAGCGGCCCGGCACACATTGCTGCAAGTGTGTCCAATCTAATCATGCCGCGTCAATTGAAAAGTACACTGCTTCATGCCCGACGACACCCAGATGATGAGTGTACTCAGCCTCCCTTCAAGAAGGACTTTCAAATTCCCATGTCAATTGTGACAATGTTCTTTCTCTCTTTCATCTCACGCACCAAACCAGGCTGTGCAGAAGGGAATGTAGGAAGCAATCACTATCACACACCATGGCGACTCTTTCCATCAACGGTCTTCACTCTTCTCTCGAGAGGCTGAGCCTCGACACTCCTCTTCCCTCTTTTCCCCCTGCTGACGTACTAGTACGTCCTCTCGATATCTTTCGCTCATACATTGCGAAAATCGTTGCAGAGGTCACGGGATGTGATCCAGCCCTTGCGTACGAGGCGATTCAGACTACTGCAGCGATTTCCATGGGCGACTTGGCAGTTATTTTGCCTCGGCTCAAGATCAAAGCAAATGCAGAGGTTGCGGCAGAGCTTCTGGCGAAGGTAAGTAGCGCTTCTCGCCTTATTGAACTGGACCAGGCTGACTGGATTGTGCAGTTCCCCAAGTCTCCCCTTTACACCTTCCCGTTTGTTGACGGCATCCACATCCGAATCTTTTCCTCCCCTTTCACGCTCCCCAGACTCCTCCTTCCCTTCATCGCGGACCGAAAGGAGCTATACGGTGGCGATGAGTCGTTCGGCCTTCGACCCGCTCCTGACTCTGGAAAGCTGAAGGCTATCGTCGAGTTCTCCTCTCCCAACATCGCCAGCGAGTTTGAGGGTAGACACCTGCGCAGCACCATCAACGGCGCTGCCATCGCCAACCTGTATGAGCGTATGGGATGGGATGTTGTCCGAATGAACTACCTGGGCGATTGGGGCAAGCAAGTCGCCCTTCTTGCCGTCGGTTGGGAGAAGTTCGGCTCTGATGAGGAGTTTGAGAAGGATGCTATCCGCCACCTTCTCGAAGTCTACAACAAGATCGTGGAGGCCTTCAAGCCTGAGCTCGAGGCCAGCCACAAGGCAAAAGCCGACAACAAGAGCACTGCCGAAATCGAGTCGCAAGGTATCTACGCTGAGCGCGACGCCTTCTTTAAGCGCTTGGAGGATGGCGACGCCGATGCCATGGCTTTGTGGAAGAAGTTCCGTGACGTCTATGTCGAGGACTACACCAAAGCCTACGCGCGTCTAGGTATCAAGTTCGATGAGTACAATGGCGAGTCACAGGTCACGTCTGAGTCTATCGCCGAGGTCGAGGCTGTTCTCAAGGACAAGGGTGTCCTCGAGGAGAGCGAGGGTTCCTGGGTCATCGACTTCAAGAAGCACGGCTCCAAGGGACTGAGCACTGCAGTGTTGCGCAACCGTACCGGCACCACTATGTATCTCCTCCGCGATATCGCCAATGTCATCGACCTCGACAAGAAGCACTCCTTCGACAAGCTGATCTACGTCGTCACATCCGACCAAGATGCCCACTTCGCTCGCGTCGCAAAGGCCATCGAGCTCATGGGTCACGTCGACCTCGCCAAGAAGCTTCAACACGTTGGCTTCGGTAAGGTACAGGGTCTCTCAGCGCAGCTCGGCAACGCACACCTCTTCGGCGACATGATTGACCAGTGTGCCGCAGCTGTCAAGACAGCCATGGCGGAGCAAGAAAGTGGTGCTCCAGCTTCTGCCGCTGAGCCTTTCGGCATCACCTCTTTGATCGCGCAAGACATGCACACCAAGCGCGGCAACGGCTACGCATTCGACAGCAAGAAGATGACTGAGTTTGAAGGAGACACTGGTGCTGCACTTCAGTTTGCATATACCAGACTCAAGTTGGCTTTGGGGCAACTTGAAGCCGATCCCACGGCTCTGGCCGACGTTGACTACACACATCTTCAGGAGGAAGAGTACACAAATCTTCTCCGACTCATGGCACAGTATCCCGATGTCATCAACGCCGCGTACAAATCGGTCGAACCTTCCGCCGTCCTCTCGTTCTTGTACCGTCTTGTCGAGCAGCTGATTGAGTGTCTTGATGTCGACGAAGATGAAGAAGCGCCTGAGGGTTCGGAAGTGGACCTTGCGAGGGCCGTATTGTATGAAAATGCGAAGCAGGTGTTGGAAAACGGAATGAAGGTTCTGGGTATCCAACCATTGGCGACTTGAGCTGTACTGTATCGCTGTGCATTTATGCTGATCATCTGGAATGCTTGGCTTTGATGTTTGGCTTGTTTTGGTTTTATGTCTTTAGGACAACAACGCCTTGGGACAGTGGGCGCTTTTGACTCTTTGTTCATTGGCACAGCTTGATGAGATGATGACCTGACGACTACATGAGCACACCTCAACGCATTGGCTTTAGGGTTATAGTTTACCGCGGAGCATAACAATTTGAAGATACTTGTAATCAAAACATTTGCCTTGACTTCTATTCGTTGACTAGCTGAATGTCTCTTCAATCACAGGGATTTCCTTTTCCTTCAGCCCATGTCTACATTTTCATTGCCGCTGACTGTTTACATCTGAACAAATCTCTTTTGTCTGGCACTGCTTGGAGCGAGTCTCGATGGAGTTCTGACTTTTAGCAACACTCAGTCTTGCGAATTCTTCTTGTGCTGGCCGTGTCATCCCGGTGGATGTCTTCAATCATGGTCTCGTGCACTTGAAAGTTCGAATACTCAAGGAATACATCAGACTCCCGCTACAACTGAATCACGGCAAGATCAGTCCATCGGTGTGACTTCCTCCATTAAAGTCTCACTCAACTGGGCTACAAAAGGGCCTCTTCTCTCCCTCGTCTCCAACGCAAACAAACTTCCACACCTCATCATCTTCATATCCATCCTTCGGCGTCATCATTTCTGCCATCGTCGCCGCCTTCATCATTTCTACCGTCGTCCGTTGCCGTCGTCCGTCGCCGTCGTCCGTCGCCGGTGTTCCTTCCTCGGTTGCTCAACCTCCCCAAGTGCTTCAGAAGTGATTCACCTTGACGCCTTGCTCATCACCTTTTTTCTTCACTTGTTCAATTCACCTTTGTCTTTCCAGCTTGGTCAGCACGTCCCAAGTATCGCACAAGCAACAACGCGTCTGCCAATCTTCATCTCGACGCGTGGGACCTCATCATATTCAATCTTGACCCCAACATCAACACCAACTTGCAACTATCACTAGCTTGTTTCGCTGAAAGACCCCTTTTCGCCTCGCAGCAACGCAATTAGGTGAGTTAGTCCTTTTTATTCCTCTCTCTCCTTCTACATCGGCTGATTCTGGACTATAAGAGGACACCATCAGACGCTGACAGCCCTCCACAAACCTCTCCCTCAACAAATCATAACTACACAACAACCATACAACCATACAACAACTTCTTTCTTCGCCTCACAACCGCAACTGGGTGGGTAGCTCCTTCCTTTTCGTCTCTTTCCTTGAGCATCAGCTGATTCTGAACTATAAGAGGGCACCACTGGACGCCGACAGCCATCCATAAACCTCTCCCTCAACACATCACAGCCACACAACGACACCACAAGTCACTGGGCCTCAACCCTCTTCCACCATACATACATACACATCACACAACAACGACATCCCCACTACATACCGTCATGTCTGGCCGACGCGATAGAGGAACGGCGGTCATCACGCCGGTCGAGCGCGCCCGCCGCGCCGAGCGGGCTAAGGAGAAGATCCGTGAGGAGGTGACATTCACCCCCGCCCTTCTCGGCCGCGTCCAGTCACGCGTGGACGCGAACGCCTTCCGTCGTTGTATCTCGGACAACACGATCTACCAGTCCATCTGCAACTCGCTCAAGGACCAGAACCTTCCTGAGCGCGAGCGCCGCCCCGATCTTGTGGACTTCCTGGCCCTTGAGGCCATTCTTCCTGTTCAGTACAACGGACAGTACAACAAGGTGCTTAAGGATCTCTTCGTCCGTTGCCACACGATCTCCTGGGTCAAGGAAGCCATTCTTAAGGCCAACCACGACTGGTTCCAGGACCAGCTGAAGGAGTCGAAGGACTTCATCCGCACCATGATCAACAAGGTCGACTCCCAGCTTCTGGAGATCATCCTCGAGGACATCGAGACCAGCTTCTGGCGCGAGAACATCAAGGACCACGTTCTCTACAAGAAGGTCTACCACAAGCTTCTGTCCGACACCGCCCTCACCCAGCGCGACGTCCTCACCGTGGTCGCTATCAACGGAGGCAGATACCCCACCGAGATCTTCCGTCACCTCGTTATCAAGCAGAACTCCGACATGCTCAACTTCGGCAACAACATGCACGCCCGTCACGATCTCTACGAGGATGAGGAATACCGTGGCTCGGCTCCGGCCTACATTCCTCAGGCCAGCAACACTTTGCAGAGCCAGGCCCCTACCGCCGCCCCTACCAGCTCTGCTGCTAGTGCCACCGATGGCATCGCTGACCTTGAGGCCATTGCCGAGGCCATGGGAGACAAGAACAAGAGTCGCGAGATGCGCAAGAAGATCCAGGAGATGAAGGAGCTCATGGGTGGTGATAGCCTCCGAACCGTCCGTGGAGGCCGCGTCCAGAAGCCCCAGAGGAGCACTCAAGGACGACAGGTCATGCAGTCAATCGAGGAGGACGACGACGACGAGGACGATGACGAGGTGGCCACCAAGAAGGAGCAGGTCAGCCCCGCCACCAAGGCCGCGCCTGCCCGTGCTAAGGGTGGTCGCAAGACTGGCTAAAGGTATAGACTAAAGCACTCAGGCATCTATATGGAAGGAAGGAAGGAGAGACTGTATGATAAAAAAAGGAGCTTGAATCGTCTCTTCCAGCGGTAGTTAGCAATCGGAGCCCATCATTTCTGCTCTCTGGCGTCCCAATCGCCCTCGTCCGGCCTCGCTGTCACAGGTGATTCTTCGTGGCTCTGTGATCTTTGTCCTTGTTCCAGATGTTTCATTGTCTCTTTTGTTCAGCACTGCCCTTGTTCCTTGATCTGTCTATTGTCCTTGCCTTGGGGATGTGTGAGTGTTACGTATCTGTTCACTGTTCGGCGTCTTCAGACTCGTAGAACTCTGGAATATCTGCAAGATGCTTTCACATAGGCAACAGGCAGTGTCTACGAGACCGCAAAACCATTTTTGAAACAAGTGGTACACTGCGGCCTGCGCTGCTCGTGTCCGTACGGAGTAGATTCATTCATTAAAGTAGGTAGTCATGTCATGTTGCGATCAACTTTCAACTGTCATCCTCTGTTCTTTAAACCTGCTCGGGTTCCCTCGGATTGCTCGTCACCACGAACTCGGTCTTCTTGACGATGACCGGCGCATCCAGGTGATAATCCGTGCTCCCATCATCAGAGCTCTTCCCCCTTCTTGAGCCGCCCTCGATACCGACCTCTGTCTCGTTGCGGTCAATGCCGCTGCTCAGGGGCTGCATGCCGCTCATCCCCGGCCTCCAGCTCTGTAGCGCGTATCTGCTTCCGACGTTGCCGTTGCCAGTGGCGGCGCTGCGTCCGTAGCCGCTTGCGCCGCCGTATTTGTTACTCCTACTCCCTGATCTGCTCTTCTCGTTGAAGTACTTGACTAGCGGCGCGAGGGTGGGCACGCAAGTGACGATGATTCCGAGGTTGTTCTCGACGGTGGACCACATGATGAGGGGGGCAGAGTCGAGGTAGTTGGCGAGAGAGTGGACGGTTTGGATGCGGATGATTTGGATGACGGTGATGAAGGCGCCGAGGCCGAAGAGGCCGAGCAGTACGAACTTCTTACGCTTTTGGATCTTCGAGGTTGCGAGAACGGGGAATGGTAGGAACATACTGTTGGGTAGCTGTCAGCTGCTAGGAAACTGAAATTGGAATTAGCAGGACTTACACAACGATGTCAAAGACAATTGTCAGGGCAGCCATGCTGGTGTAGAAGGGTACACCAGGAATACAAGAGCCGTTGGTAATTGTCGGATCCCACTGCTTCGCAATCTAGAGGCTGTTAGCATTAGAATAAACACAAGACTTCAGTGCATCGTACCGGTGTGCAGAGGTTGATTTGCACAACCAAGAAAGCAATATGGTAGGCGATGCAGAGACCGATAGTCGCAAATGTGCTCCATCTGTAGATTCCCTTGGGGATAAAACGAAGATATGATAGAAGCAAGCTGAGCTTGAATCCGAGAATGCTAGAGATGTAGCTGTCTACTGTCAGGATGGAGTGCCTCGACACAACGGGGGAAAACTTACAATGGAGCTCCGGCGTACTGCAGAAGGCCGAACTCGTAGAGATTCTCTTCCGGCATGTCGGTCAATTTCTTTAGACCAAGGCCCCATTTTGTTTCTGTGAGGAATTGTTAGAGGCTGGTAGAAGCTTTTCAAGAGATATCAACTTACGCATGATGCTCACGACGGCAAAGCCAGCGGCGCAGAACTATGACACTGCTGTTAGCACCGAGAATTTTCTTGCTTCGTGGACTTCATCCTACCCAAGTAACAACGATGACCCAGTCATCTGTATCAATCAACGTCAGCATAAATTCTTCTCAGCGCTCGAGTCGCTTGAACGTACCGGAACCAGTTGCTTTCAGCATCACCATGCGGACGTACAGCCGCAAGGCCATAATGACCAGTGACAAGGCCGTGAACACAATCGCAATAGTCGCAATCTTGGGTCCATCGGTATCCGTCCCCGGCGGGGTGTTGTACGTCCATGGCGGTGAACTCATGGCTGTGATCGACTCTCGAAATACCCTCCTTTGGGATCCTTGAGGGCAACTCGTGGTGCGGTGAGCTATAGCCAGCGGGTAAGGCTGAATATCTGGCGTGCTGACTATCTCAAGAGGAGGTTGAGGGGACGGGAAGTGGGAAGCAGCCACTGCTAGCCGATCGAACCGACGCGTAGCCCCGGGTAGGGAAGAAGGAGTCCAGGCGCAGAAAGTGGACGTGGACGGGTGTGGCGGAGCCCGGTTGGCTTTAGACCGCTTTATCTGGGCAGGACTTCGTTCATAACTTCATCAGACGAGGACCTGCGTTCGCTCTTGCCAGTTCTTCATTAGACGCGCCAAGAGGGAGAAGTGGAGGGTGTGGGAGATAAGAAGACTAATATTCTTTCAAAGTTCAGCATGGCCTACCTTCCCCCCGAGCAACTCTCTTTCCTCGTCGGTTCCGACGTCTTGGATTGGGCTCCAGTCCCGACCGTTTGGACGAGAAAGGGCGTCCCCTGTCGGAGGACAGGCAAGATATCACACTTGCAGTAACGGCCAAGCCGGCTGCAGGTGCGAACTCTGTGCGGTATCTAGCCCGAATGTGTGTGAGATGTGGGCTGCGCCATCTTGTTCGGCTTCATCCCTCGGATCATCAACAAGGTAGGACGTCCGTCCATCCCTCCACTCAACCCTCGTACTATGCCGTCGGTTCGCGTTTGTAAGCATCTTGGGCAAGAACCATGAGGACGGAATACGGGGTACGAGGGCAAAAGGGCCATGAAATCAGACCCTTTGCTCTTCACCCCCCGCCGGAGACCGTGCCGACGTTGCATTTCAGGAGCACGTCCTGGAGACGAGCCGGCCCCGGCTTGCATCTTGCAAAACACATCGAGTTGCGACCAGTCACTTGAAGCTTCGCCTGGACGAGGAATTCTAGGGTTCTAGAAGCAAAGCTGGCCGCGGCACGCCGGAACCATGCACCGCTGCAGGTCCCCTGAGATGCACTATGCAGTACATTACATTGTACGCGGCACTAATTAGCGCAGGTCCAGGGATGGTGGTGATGGGAAACTTGATTTCTCCCACTCGGGAGCTTTGTGGGAACGCCGTTTCTGAGGGAGGCGGCTCTGACTGGCTGCTAGCGGATGTTGGCAAAGCCACCTATGGATGGCCGTGGCATCTGAGTCCCAACCACGGAGTCCTTCCGAACAGACGAAGTTGCAGTTGCCACATGACCAAGATGAAGGGACAAAGAGCCTCAGTCTAAGCCAGACTCGGGCGACAAGTCCTTCCCAGTCTCCTGGACTCTTTACGACACGGGAGTGATATATCACATTGGGGGCTAGAATGGCGTGTTGAAGAAGTGCGCACAGGTTCAGAGGTGACAGCCGGGAATTTTGACAACTTGGCGGGCTAACTTCACTCAGGTCTAGCCTCCAAGTCTTCAGCGTGTAGCTTGCATAGTGGATCGAAGCGCACCCGAGGTAGCCCGAGTTGGTCTGTGTCGCGATGACAACTCAATTGTGACATACGAGGATATCCCTGTCCGAGACACGCCGGTTCGGGCAATTGTCCATGTGTGGTAAAGTTCGTCTGCTCCGGTATCGACCAGCCATCCCTATAAAAGCAGGTTGTCTCAGTAAAAAGGCTCTTCCTTGAGGGAAATTCTGGTCGCAACGTTTCAACGGCGCGTTAGTCGGCGTTGGATAAGTCCCATGGGTTCCAGAGAATTTGCTTTTGTTCATCAAACATCAGGTTCCAACGCACAAAAGTTCGCTTGGTTGAAGAAGTTGCTGTGCCACCACGTGGGACCTGGAGTGCCGACTTGGCCTGAGCCCTTGGGGCAGCCCCTGCTGGCGGTCCACACAGGAAAAAGAAGTTCCAGAAGTTCTCCGGAATTCCGCTTTTCAGGTGAGAATACAGGGTGAAGGATGCACTTTGCAGGTGAAGGACTTGCAGTCAGCCCAGTCCCCCCAGGCTCTCACGGAGCAACCCCCAACTTCGGGGTCCAGCGGAGCCAAGAAATTAGCTTTTAGACGTGGGCTGCGATATCAGGGGATGGAAGCATCCCGTGAGAGCCGTCCACGGCCTCGACTTTTTGCGAGCGCTTTGACGATGGGAGATTTGCAGTCGTATGCTCCATTCGTAGGGAAATCATTGCGGCCTTTTGCGGATTTTGCGTCGCTTTCGGATCCGAATGCTGACGGTCAGAAGTTGTGGTGTTCAGCCACACAACACGGGGTGGACCGAAAGATCGGGACGGGACGAGAGTCTGTGCTGCTGTTGTCAATCTGACCTTGCCAACGGTGTGGCGGCCGTAGCCTCTGTCTGTGCATAAACTTTCCTTGCACAACTCCTGTCATCTCTTGTCGTCCATCTCAACCATGGATGGTCGCAGACGGATTACTCCAGCGCAAATACCAGATTAAAGGCAGCATCAAGCCCGTCTGTTTACTCCATGAAAACGCAAATCCTCGAACAACTCGAGTTTGGACGAATGTTTCGATTGACATGGCTCGTTGCCTCATTCGTCAGACCAGAAGAAAGCATCCGTTGGGAATCTGGACTGCCAGCGAACTATGTCACCCAAAGCCAGGAACTGGAGTCGCAAACATGTCGCAGTTAGTCAAAGATTGACCAGATGTATCGGCTCCGATCGAGGGTTTTTACCAAGGTATAGCCGGCTCCTCCATCATCCATGGGCCATGCGTAACGGTCGCCATCCGCGATGCTGCCCCCCGCTCTCGAGATGTGGCGCCTCGTACGATGCGGCTTGAACCGAATCTTGGAAAGGTCTTCCTGTTGCACGGCTGATGACGAATTTCAGGTTAGACCACCGCGAGGCCCCTGCTATTCCCCTGAGAAAAGATGAGGGGCTTCTTAGTGATCCCCTTCTAAACGACCGGGATGTGGCTCGCAGAATCCCCACTGCCGGCGTGGGTTCGATTAGACTTCGACTCAACACATCCCCGCAGCTTCAATTTCCGACCGAGGTCGCGCCCGACGATAACACGCTAGAGACCTCAAATTCGCCGAGGCAAACTCCGGATCTTCTTGCGTGCGGGCAGTCTCTATCCGCACCAACGAAAGGCACAAGATGTTGTCGATCGAAAACCACCAACAGAGAGGGTGTATGGACGATGCCTCAAGCTGGTAGCGAGCGGGAGTCTGCAGGGACGCCTGCCGCCTGCGAGTTCTGCAGCACTTGGGACGGAAGCGAGAGGACCAAGCTTTATCTGCCGGGGCACCTGACTCCTTTGATCTGCAGCGGCTCGAGGTCCCGCTGAACAAGACTCTTGCACGACGCAAGCCTGCGGCGTGGAGCTTCACCGAGGTCAGCCAGACCAGGCCCAAAATCCACCATCATACCATGAGGACGGGATTCCCATGGTCCGAGGCTCCAGTGCCTTGATATGGCGGAAGTCGGAGCTCAACAACGCCGCCCGACGCGACGGAGAATGAGCAGCGGAGACTGGACTTGACGGAAATGTCCACCGAGACATCCAGCATTCATTCTCCCCCCTTGATTTCCGGTCGATATCTAGGTCGGTATTGTCCTCGTTCCTGATCCACCGCCCCCAACGCTTAGCCTACCCAGGGACAAGTCCAAGCAAGGGGCCCAAGGAGACCAGCCACAAACGGCACTACATTAGCATCGATCCTGGGCTTTCGATCCTCTCTATCATGGCGACCTTGCGAGCTGTATGGATTCATCAGCACCAAGTAAGGCCGTACGCGGCAAACTTCCACTAGTTCGAGGGGGCGAAGTCGTCTTATAGGTTCCCAATCTCGGGTCAGCCATCCCAGTCGGGAAACGACTTCACTAGGATATTAGCGATGGAACCTACATGCCGTAGTCCCGGAGGCCGGGTAAACGCAGTCTGCAGACTCGCATCGTACTAAAATGGCCGCCCTTGGCCGCCGGCGAGCAGAAAAAAACTCTCTTTTGATGAAGGGATCCAGCGGCAATACACTCTCTTTTACTCTCCCTAGCCGTCAAACGTGCCGATCTTGTGCCTCTTTGTCACTCGTCGCGCGTTATCCTCTCGTTTCCCTCCTCCCACCTTCCCACCTCACGGCCGAAAAGTCAACATGAAGAGCTTTGTCCTCCAAGCGGCCCTCTTCGGCGCCGCTCTCGCGGCCCCCAACCGTCCCGGCTCCGGCTTTGCTCCCTTCGCCGAGCGTGCCACGGACTGCAAGTGCTTCCCCGGTGACAGCTGCTGGCCGTCTACTGAGACTTGGAATGCCCTCAACACCACTGTTGGCGGCAGACTGATCGCCACTGTTCCTCTGGGCTCGCCTTGCCATGACCCTACCTACGATGCTGCCACTTGCGCTACGCTACAGAGCGAGTGGCAGGACTCCGAGATCCAGTATGTCACTGTCCTTGACCGATGTTTGGTTATAGCCGTCTAACAATCCTGTAGCATGGAGTCCTCCTCTTCTATCATGGCTCCTTTTTTCGCCAACCAGAGCTGCGACCCCTTCCAGCCGGAGTCGCGTCCCTGCCTGCTGGGCAACTACGTCGTTTACGCCGTGAACGCCACCACCGCCGAGCACATCCAGGCCGCCATCTCCTTCTCTCGGGAGCATAACATCCGCTTCGTCGTCCGCAACACCGGCCATGACTACCTTGGTCGCTCCACCGGTGCCGGTGCCCTCTCCGTGTGGACTCACCACATGAACAGCATCGACATCGTCGACTGGGCTACCGCTGCCTACACTGGCAAGGCTGCCAAGATCGGCGCCGGTACCCAGGGCTTCGAGGTTATGGAGGTTGCCCACAACGCTGGTCTTGCCGTAGTCGGCGGCGAGTGCCCTACTGTCGGTATCGCCGGTGGCTACACCCAGGGCGGTGGTCACTCTGCCCTCTCGACCTCCTTCGGTCTGAGCGCTGATAACGTCCTCGAGTGGGAGGTCGTCATCGCCAATGGCACCCTCCTGACTGCCTCCAAGACCGAGAACGCCGACCTCTTCTGGGCTCTGTCTGGCGGTGGCCCCGGCAACTGGGGTGTTGTCACCTCCATGACTGTCAAGGCTCACGCTGACGCCAAGGTCGGAGGTGCCACCCTCGTCATCATGGCCGCCGACAACGACAACGACGCCTTCTTCAACTCCATCGATGCCTTCCACGAGGAGCTCGCCGGCATGGTCGACAACGAGACCATGGTCGTCTATTACTTCGGCGCCACCTTCTTCCAGATCGCGCCCCTGAACGCCTTCAACAAGACCTCCGACGAGGTCAAGACCATCATGGCCCCCTTCGTCGCACGCCTCGACGCCCTCGGCATCACCTACACCGTCAACTACTCCGAGTACGACAGCTACTACGGCCACTACGACAAGTACTTCGGCCCCCTGCCCATCGGTAACATCCAGGTCGGCATCGCCCAGTACGGCGGCCGCCTCATTCCCCGCGACAACATCACCAACATCGGCTCCTTCTCCCGCAGCGTCGCCGCCAAGGGCGCCACCTTCATCGGCGTCGGCACCGACGTGAGCAAGTTCGGCAACAAGGACACCAACTCCGTCACCCCCGCCTGGCGCAACACCCTCGTCCACGCCACGCTCACCACCGTCTGGAACTTCACCGCCCCCTGGGACGAGATGCTCGCCAAGCAGACTCTGATGACCGACGTCATCATGCCTGAGATCGAGGCTCTCACCCCTGCTGGTGGCGCGTACATGAACGAGGCTGATTTCCAGCAGCCCAACTTCCAGAAGGAGTTCTTCGGCAGCAACTACAACTCCCTGGCGTGCCTGAAGAAGAAGTGGGATCCCGAAGGATTCTTCTATGCTCGCAACGCTGTTGGTAGCGAGTCGTGGAGCGTTGCCAACGATGGCAGGATGTGCCGTGTTTAAGGTGTGAAGGGACAGAGATACTATGTAATGACCAAGAAATAAATTTGATCCGTCTGTCAGGATGCTGTGCCCAATGTCTTCAATTGTGTCTCTTTGCTTGCCTGCAATTGTGATTCTCTACCGTTAACTATTCAGAGCCTCCGGTCGCAAGTGCAATGACCAACATGAAGCGAACAGAACGCAACGAGCAACGACAACCGCGTGTTATGAAGATCATACTACATCTGTCTAACTGACTTCTTCATTCTATTCTCTGCGATAACGTCGGCATTACCTATAGACCAATCAATGATTACTCCGTACTTCAGGGCCAAATCATGGACGCTTTGCTGCAGAATTGTCCACGCCCCAAGCAGACTGGACTCTGATCTCACCGGTCCCAAATGACCTATAAACAAAGACATGATTTAAACCACAAACAAGAATTACTTTTCAACAGCTATACTCAGCTTGACATGCTCAATCCCTTTTGAATCCACCGTCAATGGCCCGGCATAGCTACATGTACCTGGCCTCCTTGGACCCGATGAAAGGTTTACACAGGGAAAAGACGCTGGAATTTAGCTGCAGGATGTTTGCGAGTTGGTCTGCTGTAGAGGAAGCATATGGTGTGCGCGCTGTACTTGATTACTATGGCAAATAGATGTTGTCGTTCATTCAGTTGACTATGAACCCAAAGGGGCTGGCCCAGTTGATTCGAGCTTTTTATGTCTCCGGAAGAGTTAATAATCCAGCCAGGTATTTTCGGGCCAGGTATTTTGGGCACCATCCAGGCAAATAGTGACAGCATGGATGACAGGGATGAAAGATACAGCAGACGATATTATAGGACAATAAACCGCGATAGGGACGATGAGGGATGACGATGGGGGACGACGATAAATGACGACAACTGCTTCTAACACAGGAAACACCGAGGGTCTGAGATGAACTGGCGTGAGATTGACGGTTCAGATGAACAGCGTTTGCACATTCTTTTCAGCGATTGCTACAGCGCTGTTTTCAGTCACTCATTTTACTCAGCGTGGATATTCTTTCGTTTTGTTTTGTTTTCCTTCAGCAGTAGTCACTTCTCCACATCGTGGGCTTTTTTCCCTAACACATCACCGTCGCACATCATGATACCCAACCTAGACTTTTGACTTCATCGTAACCTTGGCATGTGTGACCCTATCATGACCATGAAATGCCTAATCCTGGTGAGTTCTGCAGTTCAGATTCCGCCTTACATGGCTTACATGTGAACGTGAGAACCAGCTAAGACTTTCAACCACAAATGCCTTGTAATAAGCCATTGGTAATCATTTATCCTTTAATGAAGTTCCCACACTCCGTCTATGTAGTCAGAAGCATGCGAAGCCATCGCGGGTAGTTCCCATGCACCAAAAATGTGGTTGGTGGTGGGCGGGAACAGAAACCTGTCGGTAAACCCGATAATGACGGGATTTGTGGTTTCGGGTCTTTCACAGCTTGGCAAAAAATCATATTCCCTCGCTCGGTCTGTGCGTATATTTTTGCTCTTATCCTTCTGGTCTTCGTCGATGATAGAGTGTGATAAGCTGTCCCTGATTTCCTGAAGCCTGCTTATTTCTTCCCTTTCTCACGATCTCGACATCACAGATACTAGCTTAGCTGTTTGCAAGCCTCGCTGTCCAATAATCATAGTCACTCGTTTCCTTCATCATTATAATTTGAGATCTCAAGAGGACAGTTAATTCCAGGTAGGATGATTGTGGAAATAACTGACACATGCCTCGGTGTTTTCTCCCGCTTAGTTATCGAGATCATGTTGCTCAGGTTCGCTGAAGCTCATTCGGCCGAGGTCTTCCACTTCGGATACTGCTTCTCAAAGATCGCTGTTCAGTGTCATAGGACTTTGACTCATACCAACCTTTTGACGTCTCTCTCAACTTTAGGTTTTGTACTTCCATGGTTTGACTACCTAAAGGAAAGTCGACAGCAGCTTCAACGGACGGAACCTCCGATTCCCACAATGGAGTTGGATGTCCGTCGCTCAATGGTAGCCGAAAATGGAAAGGGTGGATCCTCATTGCGCATTCTGAGTGGACGGAATTGCAACTCCATCATGGGTCCTGCCCCAGTCCTCACCGGGCATCGCGAACAACTTGCTTCCCTCAACTTTGATCATATGCTTCATTCACCGATGCGTCAGAGGAATCGCCTCTCAGTTGTCTCCGATATCGCCCCGTAGCATGGCTATGCACGAGCCCCAGCGATCGCTTTCAGAAGACCGTCAACGGCCGGTATGGGATTATGACGAGCAACGGAGATGGAACTCCACGGTTCGTCGCTCAACCACCTTCCACGTACGAGCCGGCAAGACGGTGCGATATAAATACGCAGCTTTTATCTAGGCCTCATTTCTTCATCGTATATCTTTTGTTTTTTAACTTCAACCCAAATTCCTTATCATGGCTCCTTCTAGCGTTCAAGACCTGTTCGATGCCGAGCCAATGACTGCCACCAAGGTCCAGAATGGCTCAGTTGCCGCTGTCAGCTATCACAAGGGGAACTTCGAAATCTTCCGCCGGCTGGTTCTTCTAGCATCTGATGGCAAGATAACACATCTTAACGCCGGCTTCATGCCCCCGTCAAACCTCATCGTGGACGAAGCCATCCGCCGCTTCTGCTCGGAATCTCTTCACCATCCATCGCCCAAAGCTTGCTGGCGCCAAGACGTCGAGGACGTCCGTCAACTCTTGGCTCGGTATATCAACACGGATACATCATCAATAGCCTTTGTCCGCGACACGACAGAGGGCCTCGGAAGCTTCATCCACGGGCTGAAGTTTGAGCCTGGAGATAACGTAGTCATTCTGGACTGCGAGCACCCGAACCAGGCATTCGGCTGGATGGCACTTCGTCCTCTCGGCTTGGAGGTCCGCCTTGTCCCGACGGATCCCGGAAGACCTGTCGCCGCCAATGCGAAAACCTTCGCGCCCTATGTCGACGACAGGACAAAAGCCATTGGCTTAAGCTCAATCATGTTCCATAGTGGACAGTGGAACGATATCGCAGATGTTTGCTCTGTGTACAGACCCATGGGTATCCATGTCCTTGCAGATTTAACCCAGCAAGTCGGGTTCGCGGACGTGGACGTCCAGGCTCTCGGCGTCTCAGCAGCTGCTTTCAGCTTACACAAGGGGCTCAACACACCAACAGGCTTCGCAGCCCTCTATGTCGATTCAGCCGTCATCGAAGAACTTGACCCAACGCCTCCACTTGTTGGCTACGGAGGAGTAGCCAGCGTGAGCGACTCAGAAGACTTCATGATTCCGGAGGGACCGATCGTCTTCCATCAGACGGCTCGCCGATATGAGCACGCTAATATGAGCTTCATCTCGGCTGTTGCAGCTCGGGCATTCCTTCAGTTTTATCTCGACGTAATGCAGCCTAAGAATGTCGAGAATCATCTTTATGCTCTTGGAGATGCTTTACGCGAGTCCTGCGCTGAGCTCGGTGTCAGCGTCTTGGGGCCGAAGGAGAGGAGGCAACATGCGCCGCATCTTCATGTCCTTCAGCTTCATGATCCTCGTTGGCTTGAACATTTGACCGCTTCCGGAGTGGTTGTGACGAGGCTTAGGTCAGGAATCAGGGTGTCGTTTGGGTTCTACAATAACTTGAGTGACGTGGACAGACTGGTATCGGCTCTCAAGTCAGGAATTGCATTGGGCATCTCTTCAAGTTCCGTCTTCACAGACGGTCTATCCTGAGCTCATCCCGACAGAAAGGGGGGACAAGGGTCGAAACTTTGGTTTGGGTGTCGCAATTTGTGTGTCACAGCATCATTCCCATCGCCTTCCCTTTTCTCGTTTTTCGTCGCAGTCTCCTGTCGTCGTCTCCCGTCATCTTCCCTACAACGGTTCTTGTTTTCGTTCCCCATCATTGCCTAGTGTCTCTCAGTTTCATATGACATACCACAATCGATGCAATATGTACTTGAATTAGAAGACTAATAAATAGCGAGACTATCGACAGCTCAACGTTAACTTTATCATAATCAAATCGTGTCTCTCACTGTCTCACAGGTCCAGAGTTGTATCTGAGTAGGCGCAGTATGTGGTTGTTCAATAACTGTGCAGATGGCAGAAACTCTCAAGCTGCATACATAGTTTGACGCTCAAAAGAAAGGTGAAACGGGTTGTTTCGGTCTGAATCGAAATCTCTGCTCAACTATGACTTGTTGGTGCTAGATAGTGCTCATTCTTGAGGCCGTGATCGGATGATGACCTGGGTGGCTCCCTGTTCATGGCGGCATTAGCGCTATTCACGCCCGTACTTCAGGCGGGACGCGACCGCTGTTCCCCGCAACTTAGCTCCTCCAGCTTCCAACGACACCTGAACATGTTCGTCACTCATTCACGCCCTCCACATCATGCCCTCCCCGAGCAAACCAGTAAAACGAATTTCGTGAGCCAAGTGACTCTCCGAAGCTCTTGACCGATCGTTTGCTGACATACCACAGGTGTAAGCGATGCCAATACCGAAAGGTAGGTTGCTTCATCACCTCAGCACGGCCATACTCAGGGATCTGATGAGTCTCCCCCCAAGTTGAAATGCTCCCGCACAGAACCATGCCAGAACTGCGTCACCTCCAAGACCGCATGCGAGTACCGCGAGGTCGACCGCAAGAGAGTCCCCGTCTCACATGAATACGTCGCCAGCCTGGAAAGCCGCCTCTCCTGGTTCGAGTCATTCGTCAAGAACCTACGGGCCGCATTTCCCGAGCAGCGGGAGGAGATGCTCAAGTCAACCGCCTTGGACGACAACTCGCCCAGAAGTGAGACGCAAGCCCCTGGAGAGTACATTACCCAGCTCGGAATCCACGCAGGCAACCAAGCCAATCTCGAACTCGGGCTGGAGGGCTCGCTGGTCTACCACGGCGCGACGAGCATCTTCCGCGCCGAAGCAGAGCACGGGCAGAAGGACGTCACCGATCGCGTTGGTCAGGGTTACTACGACGGCGTCGAGTCGAATTTTGAGAGCGTCATGGAGCATTTCGGGATCGGCATGCATGATGAAGTCGTCATGAAGTCGTTAACGCAGTTTTTCCGGTGGCAGTACCCTCACTTCATGTTCATCTACCGGGAGGCCTTCCTGAGGGACCACTTTGGGGATAGGAAGAACGGAAAGTACTGGTCTTCGGCGCTGTTACTGTCCATATGCGCGCTGGGAGCTCTTGTGTCGCTTGACACGAAGGAGTCGAGCGATCAGTTCTTTCTGGCGGCGGAGAGCATTATCATGGTGACTGGTCTGACGCGGCCATCCGTCGCAACCGTCCAGGCGTTTCTTTGTCTGGCCTTCTATGAGATTGGAAGGGGCAATCTGTCAAAAGGATGGGGTTATTCAGGTGAGAGATAGGACTCTTTTCAACTGTATTTCCCGTCCACGTCCATCCTGGAAGCCAGCAGGAGAGCGACTTGACTGACCAGAGATTCAATAGGCATTGCCTTCAGAATGGCGCAAGACCTGGGTTTCCAAAGAGACCCCAAAGACTGGGTCCAGCACGACTCTTCACTGGCTACCCCCGAAGATGTCGAGATCCGGAGACGCATCTACTGGGGCTGCTACATCTCCGACAAGCTAATTAGTCTCATCCTCGGCCGGCCGGTGTACCTCGTCTACGACGAAGCGGAAGTGCAGCCCATGGAGACTCTGCCGTATGCCACTTGAACCCCTGGTTGTCTTCATGCTAATTCGACCAGTGAACCGCCCGAAATGGCATCGTGGCGACCAGTCGGCTTCGGTGACGAAGACACCCAGTCATCAAAGGCAACTTCCATGATTCCATACCTCCACGAGCAGATCCGTCTGTCGCGGATTATTGAGCGCATGATGACGACCCTGTTTAGCCCTCGTTCGCATCTAGACGACATCAGCCGCCGGCTATGTTTCGACAACCTCAACCTCGAGCTGAACCACTGGCGGGAATCTCTCCCCGACTTTGCGAAGTGGCTTAAATAGGGCCCTTCATCAAAGCCGATACCTGGGGTCTTTGCCCTGCAGTGAGTATCTCTATCCGCAATTGGATCAAAATGGGCGACTGAAAGACCGTAGCCTTCTTTTCCACAGCGCCCGCATCGCTTTAAACTACGATCAGGCAATCGCGACACGCGGCAGCGAGTCAGAGGAGAGGTCGCGGGTGTACTGCAGCACGTCAGCAACCGACGTGACGTCGCTCTTGCGCACCTACCGGACCCAGTATGGCCTGCAACACGCGCCTCTTGTGTTCGTGTACGGCGCGGTGCAAGCGTGCCGCTCGGCAAAGGCCTTTGGGATCGCGGAGGAGTTGCAGTATCTGAACCAGACACTTGGAGAGTTGTCATCGATCTGGGGCCTTTCTCGGGAGGTTCTCCGGCGCCTGGGTTGAGGGTTTCTTGTAGTAGGCGCAGGAGAAATACTTCAAATTTCATCGCAATCCAGGCCTCTCGAATTATTCCCGTGATTGGGGGTGGTCGCCAAAATGTCCTGCTTTTGGGGGGTCTTGACATTTTGCAGGCCTTCCAGCCAGCACTACGAACCGAAGATGGCTGGTTTCGACACGAGATGACACGAATTGTATTTCGAATTATCACACTCACGGTTGAACCGGAACACAAGACTGTTCTAGTACTGATCTTGTTAACTCACAATGCTCTCTTTTGGTCGCGATCGGAATGTGACATGATTGAAAAAAGTGAGGACTCCCCTCAGCCAAAAGGAGAGGGCGGACAGGGGGTAGTGCACCCTGGTCTATGGTGACCAACCGCCTGGCTGTGTTACCTCGGCGCTTATCGTTGAGTTCTGACAGATGCGATATGACCCGCGGGATTTGTACCCGTCTTTCTCTCTCTTTCCGTTGTTCATCATCCAATTATCACAGAACATTACATGATGGAGCAAAGGATGATTCAAGATGGAAGACGCGAAGTGTGGCCTTGCCGCGGTTGACTCGGTCTCGAGTACCCGGGTTCTCGCACCCTTGAGGTCCACAAACCCCGAGTTCCGGGTACAACATCTCCCCCGCCAAGTGCGCATGTCAAGAACAGGCAGTCTCTCTCATGTGCACTCCACGAATCGTGGGCCGTGAGTTTGTCCAACTACAATTGGCCGTCGTCACGACCGCGCCCGTAGGACCTGTGGACTTCTCCCCCAGCATCGTGACGCCGTCGGATGTGAACTATTGGAGAATTTGAACGATTGGAGAACGACGACCGCAAACGAGTCCTCCTCGGCACACGTGGCCGTGTTTCGACGGACAAGAAAAGGCTGGTATTCTATTAACCAGCCTTTCCAACGGGCTTGCTGTCTCACGATCTGCTTGCCATGATGAGGTAGGCTGTCCAAAGTCCCCAACAGCATCGCCTAGGTAGCAAACAGACGAAGGAGGCATCCACTTTGATATGCTAATTGGTCGAAAGGTCCCTGATATCACCGCTCTCCAGTTAACTCTGTTGGCGCTAAATCCGGGGAGGTTAGATACGACGAGGATCCCCAGCCGTTCAACAGAAGCAAACACATCGGAGCCTGCCTCCGCCTCCGAAATGTGCCTCCTTACACCAGGCCTGAAAAGCAAACATCGTTTGACAAGCGGGGTGGGAGGTCCACCTCACACGAGAGCGGTCCTGTGGCAAGCAAACAGCGTTCCCCGAAACGGCAGGACTCCAAGAGCCTCCAACGGCTTGCAAGCAGAGCTGCAGACAGATACCCAGGCGTGGGGACTCGGGCCCGGGGTTCATGCGGTTTGCTGCTCCCGCGGTGCGAATCGAGGCTCTTGCTCTCGACCCACGCGGTCCCCGATCGGGCATCTGAGTGCGCTTTCAATGGAGCAGGACGTGAATTGCTGCGCCGTCGAGACGCATCTATTGTTGGTGCAAGGTTCAATCTATTATCTTGCAAGAGCTGGTGAAGGACGAACGCAAACCCGCCGGCCCCTTGCGCCCGTGTAGCTCGCACTTCGCGGGGCCCCCGACGAGAGGTCTTAAACCTGGCCCCGTCTCCTCGTACCTATCCGATGAAGTTGCACGTCCCTGTTTTCCTTGATCCCTCCATCTCTGACGAGTAGCAACCATGGCCGAAGTAGACAACCTCATCGCCAGCCTCAACGACATCCACGTCCAGGACCTCCCGGACAACGCGGACCGCGTGCGCGTGCGGGATGCGCTCCTCCACGCCCTGAGACGGATGCAGACGCCGTGGGACATTGCCTGGGACCACGTCGTGACGCGCAGCGGAGTCAACGCCGCGATCAAGACGCTCATCGACGCCGGCGCGTTCAAGAAATGGGATGAAGCCGGCGGCGGCCCGATCACCTGCGTCGAGCTCGCCAAACTCGCAGGCGCCGACGAGACGCTCATCCGTACGTTTCCACCCTGCATCCTCCACGCTCAAAGCTGACATCTCCCACCAGGACGCCTCATGCGCTGCGTCGCAGGCCAATACCTCGTCATCGAAACCGACCTCGACACCTACACCCGCACGCCCTGGGCCGCCGCCCTCGCGACCGACCAGGGCCTGCGCGCATGGTACGCCGGCTTCTATCACGGCCTCGTCGCGCCCATCCTCATCTCCCTGCCGTCCTTCCTCAAAGCATCCAACTTCCGCAACTCGACGGACAACACACAGTCCAACCTGCAGCACTGGCAGGGCCGCCCGGACGCCATGTTCTTCGACTACATCGGCTCGCACCCGGACCTCGCGCAGGACTTCAACGACGCGATGGAGGGCAACTCGCGCGGCAACCTGACCAACTGGCCCGAGATGTTCCCCACGCAGACGCTGCTCGACGGCGCGCGGCCGGGGCGGGCGGTGGTTGTGGATGTCGGCGGCGGCAAGGGGCATGATCTGGTCAAGTTCCATGTGAAGCATCCCGAGGTCGGCGCCGAGGCGCTGGTGCTGCAGGATCTGGCCAGCATGTTGAAGGATGTGAAGCCCGACCCGGCGTTTACGGTGCAGACGTATGACTTTTTCACGCCGCAGCCGGTGAAGGGGGCGAGAGCGTATTTCATGCATGGTGTGTTGCATGATTGGCCTGTGGCGAAGGCGCAGGAGATTTTGGGGAATGTGGCGGCGGCGATGGAGAGGGGGTNTGGCCTGTGGCGAAGGCGCAGGAGATTTTGGGGAATGTGGCGGCGGCGATGGAGAGGGGGTACTCGAAGTTGTTGATTCATGAGAATATGGTGAATGAGAGGAATCCGGTCGCGAGGGTGACGTCGTTGGATATGCTGATGATGGCGGGGATGGCGGCGGCGGAGAAGACGGAGGGGGAGTGGCGGGAGATCGTCGAGGGGGTCGGGTTGAAGGTGGTTAAGATCTGGACGGGAATGGATCGGGGGGAGGCCATCATCGAGGCGGAGTTGGCGTGACTGGACTTCGAATCGGTTTCCTTGCTAGAGTTTTGGGTATCGTAAGCGGTCTTTGCGTTGTAGTTAACTGTTCTTGGTCAACAACATCATGATGAAATGTCAGCACACAGCCCGTACAAGGAACAACACCGATCTAGATATTTGGTCAGTTGAATGTATTCAGGGCCTCACGCTCATGGTGAGTTGGTTCACCACCAGGCAATGAAGTCCTGTGACGGCCCGCATAGGCACGATTAAGAACTATGTGTAATGTATAAGAGATTTTACTCTTTATGTCTTCTGGTATAAACTCTAGGAACCGCGTGATAAATAGTACAAATGATGGTGTTTATGGAATCTAGTGATCGTATCCTGCGCCGCGCTGCCATGGACTGCATGATGTGTCAGCTCATAATCATAAGACCAAACTCAAGACGGGAAAAGCTTACCTATTGTTGTGTTTCTGCCTAAACTCGTCCATTGTCGCAAACGGACTTGCTGGGGGGTCTTGCGCACCCGGTGTGCGGGGTGTTGTGGGCGTCCGTGGCCGCAGGGACGGGTCTGCCGGGAACAGCGGCATCGCCGGGCTGACGGCCGGCCGCGTCGTCGGCGACGGCAGGTACGACATCTCGTGGCTGTCGGCCGGGCCGCGCGTCCTGCCGTCTTCCATGGCCTTCTCGCCGCCGTATAATGAGCGCACCGAGCGGACGGACTCGCGGCGGTACAGGCCCTGCTTGTCGTCCTCGTCGAGGTCGAGGAGCGACTTGTTCTCGGTGCCCTCGCGCTTCGCGAGCACGTTCGGGTCGTGCAGCTGGCTCGGCACGATCGGCTGGCCCTTGACGCGCCAGAAGACGAGGATGCTCGAGATGAGGACCATGAGCAGCAGGACGAGCGAGAAGACGACGTTGACGACGAAGAGGATGACGCCGACGACGCCGATCACCAGGCCCGGGGTGCCGAACACGTTGGTGAAGACGAGCATGAAGATGGAGTTGATGAAGTTGATGGCGGCGATGGAGATGTTGAACGAGTTGGTGCTCTTGTCCATGAAGGGCTTCAGCACGCTCACGGCGATGAGGGCGCCGGCCTCGATGACGATGAGCGCGACGGCCTGGGCGACGCCCGAGGCCTGGCCGAAGGCGATCACCGCGGCCTTGATGAAGATGTACGCAATAAACGGAATGATGAAGTAGTACGCCGACGCGCGGTACTGCACGTACAGGAACCCCCACTTGTTGATGATCTTGGGGTTCGAGAAGAGCACGTGCGCGGGGTTCTGGTGCGTGAGGATGGACTGGCGCGCGATGCGGATGACCTTGAAGGAGGCCCAGATGAGCGTGAAGAGGGTGCCGAAGAAGAAGAAGACGGCGAGCACGACGACGGCGGGCGAGTCGCGCTGGACGAACTCCCACAGGCACAGCACGGCGATCTGCGGGAAGCCGATGAGGTTGAGGCGGAACATGATGCCCTTGAGGGTGATGGACCAGTCGCGGCGGAACTCGAGGAAGCGGTCGGCGCGCATCCAGCCCTTCTTGGCGGCGACCTCGGCGCCGCCCTTGAAGGCGGCGACGCAGGCGATGGTGAAGCCGACGAAGATCATGTAGATGATGAGGCCCGTGAGGAAGAGGTTCGTCGTCTCGATCTTGGCGCGGAAGGCCACGCGCTGGATGCCGTAGACGACGTAGGAGCCGTTGTCGAGCTTGATGTTGGCGCGCTTGGCGATGTTGGAGAGGCCGCGCTTGAGGAGGGGCCCGGGCCCGCCGTAGTTGTCGAGGGCGTTGAGGGAGCGCTTGGAGACCTGGACGGAGTAGGTCTTGAGGGAGCTGAGGAGGTCGGCGGCCTCGCCTCCGGTGGAGCGCTGGTACCAGGTCGCGAGGGTCTGGATGAAGCCGATGCGGACGATGCCCATGGACCACTGGAAGTTCTGCGTCCAGCCCTGGACGATGGGGGGCATGTCGACACCCGTGAGGCCGAGGAAGGCCTGGGCCTGGAAGTAGCCGAACAGCGACAGAGCGTTGGCGGCGAGGTGGGCGGCGGCGTCGGTGTGGCCCTTTGCGGAGATGAAGCCGGCGGAGATGAGGCCGATGCCGGCGATGATGGCGGTGGCCCACTTGACGCCGTTGAGGTTGACGGTCTTTCCGTTGGAGAAGTCGGCCTCGATGCAGGCGACGGTGGTGTCGGTCTCTGTGAGGTTGATGAGGGCGTGGACGGTGGCGTCGAGGTCGGGGATGGTGTAGGCGATGCTGGGGACCTGGTCGAGGGCGTCGCCGAGCTCGAAGGAGAACTCCATGTTGATCTTGCCGGGCTTCATGGGACACAGGCCCTGGAGGTCCATGCTGCACGGGTCGATGGTCTTGCGGATGTACTCGTAGCCGTAGACGCGCAGGGCGACGTCGAAGACGGCCTTGCCCTCGACGGAGACGACGGCGGCGACGTTGCAGGTGACGGAGCCATTGTTGGCGAAGACGATGATGTTGAAGAGCGAGGCGGAGAAGTCGGACTGCTTCTGGCAGCTGTTGAGCGAGAGCGACTGAAGGATCTTGTCGGCGCAGACGGAGGGGAGGAGGGCGGCGAAGGAGAGGTAGGTGAGCAACGGGGCCAACCGTGAGAATCGCATGATGGGCGGCGGCTCGGGGGCAGGCGAGGGAGGGGGTTTTTCTGTCGTCGGTGTTGTCGTCGGTAGTAGTTGAGTATCTCGAGATTCAATCGGAGCAGCTCTTGGTGGGATGTTAGCTGGACGAGGGACGTGGATGGCGTCAATGGGTCTTTTTTGTTCGATTCGCAACTCACGATATTAGGCCGTGACGCAGGATGGTCTTCTGCTGGCTGGGGGTTCAAAGGAGTGTGATGGCATAAAGACGCAGGCCGAAAACCGAAAAAGAGATGAAACAAGCAGCAGCTGGCATAAAGCGAAAGAATGAAGAAGAAGAACAATGACAACGAGTACGCAGGGCTTTCTCAAAGAGTGGACGGATGTAGAGAATCCAAACGATCAATAGCTTCCAAAAGGCGAGCGCGACGTCACGTCGCTAATTGGGATCGAAGTCGAATTCCAGGAAACATCAAGATTCAAGACGCAGAAAACGGAGAACGAACGGCAGCGGATGGAGAGAGGGCGGAGCCGCGTTGCTCTCTGTCTCTCTGGGCTGACTAGGTTGGGTTGGTTCGCTCACTCAGACAGAGTCTCTCTCTCTCTCTCTCGCTCATCCACTCACTATTCGCCAATGCTGGCTGGGCTGGGCGTGCTGCTCGAGAAAGGGGGCTCGCCATGCTTCTATGGACCCTCATTGGGGACTGATGTGCAGGCGTACCTGCCAAGAGATCTGCCTCACACGCCCCTTTTTTACCGCTAAACGCGTACATGTTTTCCCAGTTCGTGATGATAAGATTAGTCGACGAGGCGAAGCAAGCTTGGGGTGGGGATCCGGCCAATTGGGCCAAGCGAACCAATGTTGCACAACTCGTGCACTCGGGCGCCTAACACTCTGCACTGATTCAGCACCATTGGTTGTTGGATGTGCCAAATGTGCCAAATGTGCCAATCAATTCACTAGCCAAAGAGTCAAACGTCGATCGCCAATCCTGCCAGCGTCTCAGGTGTTGGAGCGAACGCTGCGCTAGTTGGCCAACGGCCCGTTCCAGGCGTTCCTGAGCTCTTGGGGTTTTTCTTGGAGAAGAATGGAGGGGGGGAAATAATAGGGGATAGAGGGGAAGGGGGGAGGAGACGGAAACATGCAGAGAGAGCCACTGCAGCAATCAAGCACTGCTGCTGCAGCCCTTGTCCAGCTGAAGAACCCCTTCGCTCTTCTCTTGTCGTGCCTTGCACTGCCTCCCGGAGGACATTTGCTTTAATGGTTTTGCGGGTGCCTAGGACGCCGCGCTGGGTAACGAATCCTCCTGCCATTCCGCTAAGACGGTCCCGAGTGTGCCGAGAGAGCGCCTTCATTCCCCCTTGGGATGGGAAGTGGAAGGAGTCGAAGGATGGATGGATGCAGTGCCGTTATGTTCTGTCAATGAATAAGAAATACAGACCCGGCGGGGGCAGACGAAGGCAAAAACTCCACTGTATTTTCCCGAATCGTGCGGACAGGTCGCCGGAATACGAGTAATTCCTCTCCCACTTTAGCGAACCGGTGGTAATGTCGTCCAAATGCAGGGTTGCATTGCATTGGGGGTCCAACAGCATCTCGACTAGCGGGAAAGCGGCAAACGTCTCTCTCATCGTGAATTCTCTGGCCAACGATCTCAATTGAAATCGAAACTGCGGGCACGATCTCGGGCCAAGACACAGCAATGCCTCAACGCCATGGCTGGTTTTTGATTGATTGCCAGTAAAAAACGTCTGGCAGTTTCAGGTCGCCCGCCAATTTTTTTCTTCACAAAGGGATAGCAGAGGGTGGAGTACGGAATGGGCGCAGCAGAGCGGTTTACGCGTAACGGACGCGCCGCCCTTTCTTGGCCCAGCGGTTGTGTTAGAAGGGAAGGTTGGCCGATGTTGAAATCGTGCACTCCGGAACTCTGTCCCATCTCAACTTTTCAGACGGAGCGGCGGCAGAGAGACGGGCCCGGACGGACTGGACTGGCAGGCCGTCCTCCCGATCGATTTCCCGAGGGTCCACTTTTCATCCCGGGATGCCGGAGGGTGCCGACTGGCCGCATTGCTCCGTCTACTCAACCACGGCGGAGCAATGCAACTCGTAGGCATTTGATAAGTCGTATTTTGCTACCTACAGGAAAATGCGCCTTGAAGGAATTGCTTCAGCAGTTCTGAGTGAAATCTGACCGTCAAGCACCGATGGAGCGTCAGGTACCTTGCCGACCAGCCCGCACATCCCGTTGCAACAAGACTATCACTTACACCAACATGAGTGACTTTGAAACTGACCAACAATCTTTATTTCATTCATGCAAACATTGCATATCGCTATTTCCCCGTCACTAATCCACCACAAGCTCTCAAGACTCCCACTCACTCCCAAGCCGCCTCCCCCCAACCTCAACAGTCTCAGCCGCCGCCTGCACAAACACCACCCACCGCGCCACCCCGCCGTCCGCCGTGACGTTCACCCACTTGTGCTTCGTCGCCCGCTGCACCACCGAGTCCCCGGCGCGGAGCACCCGCGTCTCCCCCGAGTCGAGGCGCAGCTCGACGGCGCCCTCCAGGATGACGACGACGTCCAGCGTCATGGTCCGGTGCATCGGGCTCTGGGCGCCGGGGTTCAGCGTCGTGATGAGGGTTGCGGTGCCGTTGTCGGGGCAGATGATGCGCGTCCCGGGGAATGAAGGCTGGGTTTGGTCGGTTTGGTATTGCGTGATGTCTGATTCGGTGGAGAGGTTGACGGGGAAGGTGTGCGTTGACGAGAGGACTTGGATGGAGCCCAGTGGGAGGGTTGGCGATGGGCGGGTTGGTGGGAGGGTTGAGAAGACGGCCTTGCTGGAGGCGTCGTGGGTTGTGATGTAGTGAGACATCGTGATCGTGATGTGTGGTGGATAATTATGAGGACTTGGCGGTGAGTTGGCGAGAGCAGTTGCGGGTTACCACAATCGTTTTGTGTATGTCTTCGGGACCAACGGACGAATGTACAAAGTTGCAAACCTTGCGAGGCTAATGACGTCGATTGGACGACTTAGCGGAAAACATATTCCTGTCTGGGTTGGTATCTAGATTTCTAAGCTTTGATCTGGATCTGCGGAGTCGACTTAGTCCATCTCATGTCTTAAAGTCTGCTCTACCCGAGAACCAACGACGGAACATCTGGTAGTCTTAAAGCCTGTCATTTTAGACTTTCGGAAACCCTCATATTTACCCCAAGTCCATTATTTTCGAGTTTGATACTCCATCATAGGCTCTCTCAAGACCAAGCACTTCAAACATGTCCCATCTCACTTTCTTCACCTACGAAGGCTTCGGCTCCAAGGCCCTCGAGTCCCACGCTTACAACCAAGCCGTGCGGATGGACAACCAAATCTGGATATCAGGTCAAGGTCAGAAACACCTTCCCAGCACACACCCAGAGCCACAGGCTCACATGATTCTTAGGCGGCTGGGACAGACAGACGACGGAAATAAGCCCGGACGTGGCAACACAAATCGACCAGGCCTTTGACAACGTCGACTTTGTGCTCAAAGACGCGGGCGGGAAGGGGTGGGAGCAGGTGGCCGTGGTCAGGTCTTATCATACCGACCTCTCGGATGAGGCCCAGGAGGTCATGGTGAGGAACTTTCGCAGGTGGATGCCGAATCACAAGGCGCTGTGGACGGCTGTCGGGGTGAAGAAGCTGGGGGATGAGAGGATGATTATGAGCGCAATATAAAGTCATCATATTTTGACCTGTTGGTGGCTTTATTTACAGTGCTTTTCCTGCTTCGATACTGATGGATCGTTTGTGATTAGTAGCTGTGTATTGAGGTTCAGAGAGGGACATCAGCGAGGAATCTTACGATCAAGAATCCATGCTGTCTAATGAATGTATAGCACATAGGGACAATGGAAACGACAGCCATGGAATCATACTCAGGTCTACAGTCTGATATCTACTCTAGCATTCACACTTTACAGCTGGTTTCAACTCAGCGTAATATTGGCGGCTCTACGTTACAGACATCAGTTGTCCAAGTATAGTTTACATAACGGATTGCCATACTGATATTTGTACCATAGCCAGCTATTTTGACTGTTCTCATAAAACTGTGAGACTCACTGGTAATACAATGCTCAGCTTGGCAGGCTATTGTTAATCTGAGCTGGCCAAGTTTCCGTATTGACTACACCCAAACTCTTTCACATGAGGAATAATCGAGCTCGTGTCTTTGTTCCGCCAATATAGGCGAGAACTACGGAGAAGTCAAGTCTAAAGTTGTCTGATGAATAGGACCTCTCTCATGATTACTCATGACTGCTGTCAAACGCCAGGTTCGGGCAGCTGCATGACGGACGCTTGCATGCTCGGGTTACCATGCATGAACGGGTGCCCAGGAAATGCAGGGCAGTGAAGAAAACCACATAATATTTTCCGAACCCAGAGACATGATTCAAAGCCCTCCCAGGATCAGCACCGACGAGCTCAGAAACGGCATGGCCTGAAAATTATCGTGAAATCCTCAGTGACAGGGAAGATGGAAAATTCAGTGACGCACTAACGCCGCGGCCAGGGATGGGAAGGGGAAGGTGTGATTGGCCAGAGCACCGGGTCGGGGCACTTTTGAGCTCTCTCATTGGCCATTATCTTTTTGGGGGGATCTAATTGGTCTAAAATGGTCCGGGTAGGCGGCGAGCTCCGACAGCAGCAGCTGGGTGGCAGCCACTGTGAGATGACGGGCATGCGGGGCGCAGCGCTGCGATCCATGCCCAAGTGGGGCCCGCCCAGCGCTTTCATCGCGGGGCTCGCCAGCAAAATTTCTCCCCTCTGCTGGGCTGCTACAGGGCCACAGCGCATTTTTGAGGCGGTCCTGCAGCTGCTGCGGGTGCCTGAGCCAGTGGTGGCAGCCGCCTATGATTTTGGCAGAGGGAAAAAAAAAAAAAAAAAAAAAAAAAAAAAGGG